>NC_092820.1:80582452-80885452 GCF_023375885.2 Dermacentor andersoni | reverse complement strand
ACGAGCATGAATATTTCCCGACAGTTTCATATTCGCAATACCAAATCAGTGGGAGACCATGTTTCGCGAATGCATTTATGTACGTATATACGCAATGCTCTTGCACATGACGTATCGTATTCGGGGCGGTATCGACACTTCTGGCGAGCAATCAATTCAGCATTTTTGCGATGGATAGGTTAGTAGATGGCAAACCCAGTTTCGAGTATTTCCATCTATTTTGGAATTTTTCCGTCCGTTCGGTATGAAAGTACCGCTATCGTTCTCTGCAACTGCAGACATCCGCTCCCCCTTTCTTGCCCTTTCTTACGCACCGTCTCAATCCTTGCCAGCTTCCGCCTTAGCAGTGTTCGTCATTGGGCAAGTTGGTGCACATTTCAAGGAGGATATCATCATCATCATCATCAGGAGCTTACTTTACGACCAGTGCCGGATGAAGGCCTCTCAAACAATTTCGAATTACCCTTGTCTTGCGCTAGCTGATTCCAACTTGCGCCTGCGAATTTCCTAATTTCATTGCCCCACCAAATTTTCGGCGGCCTCGACTGCGCTTCCCTTCCCTTGGCACCCATTCTGTAACTCTAATGGTCCCACGGCTATGTGCCCTACGCATTACATTACCTACCCCGCTACATTTTTTTCTCCTAATGTCAATTAGAATATTGGCTATCCCCGTTTGCTCTTTGATCCACACCGCCCTCTTCCTGTCTCTTAACGTCACGCCTAACATTTTCGTTCCATCGCTCTTTGGGCGGTTCTTAACTTGTTCTCGAGCTCCACTGTTAACTTCCACGTTTTCGCACCATATGCTAGCACTGACAGAGTGCAGTGGTTGTACACTTGTTTTCAACGACAGTGATAAGGTTCCGTTCAGGATCTGCTAATGCCTTCGGCATGTACTCCGACCTAATCTTATTCTGTAAATTTGCTTCTCATCATCAGGGTCCTCTGTGAGCCACTGACAGATAAACGTACTTCTGCACAGACTCTAGAGGCTGGTTGAAGATCATGAATTCTTGCTCTCTTACCAGGCAATTGAACATTGCATTTGTGTTCTGCATATTAAACGTCAACCCTACTCTTACACTTTTTCGGTTGAGGCCTTCAATCATTTATTGTAATTTATCCCAGTGTTGCTGAACAAGGAAATGTCACCTGCAAACCGTAGTCATTGAGGCTTTGCGTGATCAAGGAGTACCGGAGGCATACCTGAATATTTCGGGAAATATCTACAAAGATTCCACAGCTAACTTGCTTCTCCACAAGAAAAAAGAAAATTACCTGCCAACAGGGGGTCCAGACAAGGAAACAATCTCTCCCATGCTATTTGCTGCATTCTCAAATATTCAACGCTTAGTGAGGATTAGCGGCGAGTATCACTAGCTTCGGTTTGCATATGACATTGAAACATATAAGCGTGCACAAGGTTAAGAGGGACGAAGGAGAACACATGTCATGCTTACGCGTGCTTTTATATTCCCATTTCTCTCAGTCTATTCCCGTATTCCCTTCACCCCATCCAGGTTAGCCAACCAGAAGCTTTTCTGGTTAACGTTTCCGCCTTCTACCACTTTTTTAAAATCTTCTTTTCCCTGTATACGTCGTAATAACGAAATGCAGATTCTGCAGGTATATGAGTTTTGTAGTCCTCTGTAGTTATTTGATAGATCTCCCTATCAAGTTTCGAGCTTACTTCGTTAGTTCTAAACTTGGAATTTATGCTACTCTCCCCTCCGTATTAATCCGGATTTATGCTAAAGTTTCATGGTGCACCTTGCATTTCAAGGCGCACGTCAATGTATTCTGTAACTCAACCACATCCAAAACGTTCATGTGAAGCTCTTCCATAAATATAATTAAGAAGAGGTCCTTACAAAGTTCAAGTGAGCCAAGCCATACCTGAGATCGATTCGCGCCCAATATGGATTTCACGCATTTAAACGTTACGTCGACGTGGACTATCGCAGCTACTATCGTTCGAGCTTCCGTCTCAGCCCTATGGCACGGCGTATACGCGCGCTTTTCTTTCGCGTTGGGCTCTTGCGTGCACCGCTATCTGTTGAACTAGTTTCCTTCATTCACATTCGACAACGTGACTCATTTCCACGTCCGGCTGAGCTAGCGGGAAATTGGGAATTTAGCTGACCTGATAACACTGCCGCCTGCAGATAAAGCAAGGCCCACATTGACTGGCCCCGTGGCGTGACGCTTGGTCCCGTGTTGTAAGCCGACCCTTGCGATTGGTTGACATTCCGGAATGCGCGACCCGAGGGCAGGGGTCGGGAACTCAGGTTTTGTCCTACGCAGGTCTCGCGTCGGTATCGTCCTTCTGCGAGCAGCGGTACAGGAGCTGGTAACAAAGCAAGCAAAAGAAACAGTCGTCTGCTTCCAACATCATACACCGTAATCCACTTGTAATCATCTATCTATCCATTCGCAATCCTGTGTTGTTGATATTCCTTTCTGCGTATCATCTATTTAGCGAAAAGTAAAAACAGTTTGACGACGCGGTCTCTGCAGGACTTTTTCTGCTTACCTACGTCTGCAGGTCAGGGTGGACAGACATAGTCATGCTCCTGGGACAATTTGCTAGTGCTAGTACTAGCGTAGCCGAGGGCGCTGCTCTGCGCACGGAACGCACAATTTGCCGGCTATCTCTGCTCTTGAATATCGTGGAGGTATAAATTACATACATATTTAGCTTTATCGAAATCGCTAGTGTGGAACTTAACAGCTTGTTTCAACTTAGCGAAGCTACCAATTTAAGCAGCTAGGCCTCATTGGACAGCGACTTGGTTTTAAACGGCGTTTCATAGCAGAGGCTCTGATAAAACGCGGGCTGCTACAATCACGTGAAGCCAACAGGCAAGGAAGCCAATGACGTCTATCGTTGAAAGGATGTTCCACATCCGCCACCATGGCCTGTATGGCACTGGCTAACACTCCCAGTGCTAGATATAGCCCCGATGCACTGATATCCCCCTCCCCCCAAAAAAGAAAGAGAAAAGAGAGAAAGCGGATGGAGAGACAGCCGTCGCCGTATATCTCAGTGGTCGAGCATCGCACGCATATTGCAGAGCACGTGGTTGCTCGGTTCCCGCCGGCGCCAAGTCGTCCTTCCGGAGGGAAGGACAACGGCTCGTCCTCAAGTTCCTCGGAGATGCTGAACACCGGTCCACTACATGCGCCTTCATTGTTCGAATTCTACAGCACAGACGTGGCTAAAATGAAGTTATCGGGCATCACTTGCGCGCAAGCCGCTGCTGTACTGCATAGCGTGTGCTCTGTTCGTCCCCGTTGCGCAGAGGACTCTGTCTGGGACGATTCTGTCTCGGCTACTTCGTTCCTGCTTGTGCGGTTCCTCTGCCTCCCGGGATGTGGAATCGCATTTGTGCATTCAGCTGCCGCGTTCTAAAGGGTGGCGCCGGGGAGCAGAACTCGGGGAAAGTGTAGATCCGGATTCATCCATGCAGCCAGCGTCGCCCACCTCGCCCTCCTCCCACTACCATTACAAGTCCTTTCGTCAGTCAGTGTGATTTGCGACGCATGATTAACAGCGAAGGGTCAATGAGGCTCAGCCACGTGCGTTAGGAGTGCATGTCACATGACCAGCGAAGGCTTGCGTGATAGACAGCGTAGTGTTCTGAAGGCTCGCTGCTGCAACCACTCGTGTGACGCAAATGAAATTAACGAAGAGAAAGGAGCTCGTACTTCCAATTTCCTGATATCGGTAAATGCGTCGCGGCGACTGTTTTGCCGTTTGGGAGAAAGAGATTATCTTTCAGTCTAAGCCTTGCGCCACGCGGGTATGCTTTACCATTTAACCGAAGCAAACACTTGGTGTTAGATCATCATCATCGTCGTCATCGTGGTCGCTGTCATTGCCATCATCATCATCATCAGCTTATTTTTGTCCACTGCAGGACAAAGGCCTCTCCTACGCATCTCCAATTACCTCTGCCCTGGGCCAACCGATTCCAACTTGTGCCTTTGAATTTCTTAATTTCATTAGTCCACCTAGTCATCTGTCGTCCTCGACTCCGCTTCCCTTCTATTGGCACCAATTCTGTAACCCTAATGGCTAACAGGTTATCTAACCTACGCATTACATGGCCGGCCCAGCTCCATCTGTTTTTAATGTCAATCAGAATATCGGCTATCCCCGTTTGCTCTCTGATCCACACCGATCTCTTCCTGTCTCTTGTCGTTATGCCTATCATTCTTCGTTCCATCGCTCTTTGCGCAGTCCTTAACTCGTTCTCGCGCTTCTTTGTCAGTCTCCAAGTTTCTGCCCCATATGTTAGCACCGGTGGACTACACTGATTGTACACCTTTCTTTTCAATGATAATGGTAAGCTTCCAGTCAGGAACTGACGAAGTCTGCCGTGTGTGCTCCGACCCAATTTTATTCTTCTCTAAATTTCCTTCTTGTGATTAGGGTCGCCTATGAGCAGTTGACCTAGGTAAACGTACTCCTTCACAGACTCAAGAGGTTGACTGGCGATCTCGAACTCTTGTTCCCTTTTGAGGCTATTGATGATTGATTATCTTTGTCTTCTGCACATCAATCTTCAGCCCTACTGTTACACTGTCTCTGTTAAGGTCCGCAATACTTTGTTCTAACTCGTGCTCCGGGTTTCTGAACAAGACAATGTCATTTGCAAACCGAAGGTTGCTGAGATATTCGCAGTTGATCCTCACTCCTAAGCCTTCCCTGTTTAATAGCTTGAATACTTAAGCGTGCAGGGAATAGCATAGGAGAGATTGTGTCTCCTTGTCTGACCCCTTTCTTTATGGGTATCTTCCTACTTTTTTTGTGGAGAACTAAAGCAATGAAGGGAAAATGAGACATCACCCATTCGTACCAATTGCTACAAAGGAAACCCATACGGATTCCTCGAAAGAAAAGCCTCGCAGTTGAATAAAATTCGCCCTGGTCCGGGACTCGAACCCACTACGTCCTTATGGATTAGAAATCCTACCCCCTATTGCTTCTTGTTTGGGAGTCCTCCATGGCAAAGGACATGACCATTAGTCAGCACTGTATACGCCTCACCAGTTCTTCTAACCTCACTAAGGCTGATCACATCCCAAACAATGCCCTCAAAGGAGCCTGCCAAGTTAGCTTCACTCCAGAGCGTTCGTGTATTATAGTTGTCAAGGTGAGTTCCCATTGGCGGTCTTCCGGGTCCAGAGATTCTTAGAACCCTTTGACGTGTTACAGGTCTGGCCGCCGCCTTGGTCAGGTCCTCCGCAGCTGCTGGGGACTGAGGGCCATTGGTTGATTGAATGAATCATCAGGGAGGTAGCGGCAGTATAAGGAATGCATTTTCCACAAACATTATACCACCTGGTTCTGAGGACTTCATTTCTAGCAGAAAAAATTATGCTTCCGCAGGTGATTGTCGTCACTAGGCACAATATCACCTTAAGTCCGGCAACAGTTCAATACACGGTATGTATTGTAGAGCGTCAATGAGATGCGCGTCCGATGCATTGCAGCTTTACAAGATCACTAAACAGCAGTCCACAAGCTTGACCGACACTGTGACAGCGAAATGAATGGAAGTGATAACATGGGTTTCACAATATACAAATTAGGTACCACAGCGGCAGATATGCGCAATGTATAAGCAACACACAGGTATAGTATGTGTGTGTATTGTAGAAGTAAACGCCGAAATTAGGTAAGCGTATGCACCAAAATCAGGTGGCTCGAAAAACAGGCTTTACGAGCTCGTCAGAGACCGACACGAAGGGACAGGACCATTGACCGAGGAATTCCTCTTCGCAGAGGAAGAATTGCTCCTGCGACACCACAGACAGGAGCTCGGTAAGCGGATGATCTAAAATGAGGGCCTGAAGCGATGGCACGCCAGCCGGGTCGCCGCACTTGCGACGGGCAAAAAGAGGCCTGAAACGACGAGAAGCCGCGCAAAGCGGCCCTGCGAACTGCGACCACGAGAAATGAAAGTTTGTTCTAAGGCCACCATATTGGGTACTCCTTGAGCGGTAACAGATTGTCTAGGAAGGTGTTGTTTCATTCTCTAAATGGGGGCAAGTTTGAGCCAAGCTGCTCCATGCTGTTGAGAGTGCTCACCCCACCCGGTACGTCACAGGAAGTTATGGAGACGGCCAAGCAGAAAAGATACCGTTAGCTCATTCAGTGCCACATGACTGACGTGACCGTAGCAGGAGCGACAGCCATGTAGGAGGCAGCGGCCGCAATATGGCGACCACTGTCGTGTCAACAATGGGACATAGGCACATCGGCTCTTGGACAGGTCGGCTGCACATAGCCATAAAATGCCACAAGTGCTGCATAGAATGCCGGCAGCATTAGTGACTGGGTGCCTCGATTGGGATGCACACGGGACAGATTTTACCGAGAGTGAGAGTTGCATGAGTAATACGCGATAACTCGCGCGCCGCACTCATCCCCTTGCACTAGGCCTCGCAGGAGCGGACAGAAACAAAGGGAAAACGAAGCCACCCTGGGGGAAGGCGGCTGTTCAAGTGCCGCACGACAGGTCGATCTCGTGCCACCTGATACCAGAAGAAAACTGGAAGAAACTGCAGTGGTTTCACGGCAGGTAACGTGGTTTCGACTGTCCGTGTCAGAAATGCGATTGACTGCGCGTGATGTTTTTGCTCGAGAAGCCGTAAGCCGATATCCCGAGCATGTGGTAACATTGCTTTATTTTTGCTCGTTGTGGTCGCCTCCGTCGCAGCCGTCAATAGCGTAGCCAAGTACGCCGGAGTGGCCGCAAAATGGTGCCGAGCAGTGCGCGCGCGCCAGCAGTGGCCGCTTGTTCCGAACCCTCGAGAAACGCGCTGGAGGCCGTGATAACCGACCTTCACGCTGTGACTAGAGATGCGCGGGTAGATGACCACAGAGAGTCAGCGGCGTTCATTTTTGTGTGCACGAAGCGCGTTCCTGAAAGGACTGTTCGCCGTTGTTAGATATGGGGCCGTTTCCTGAGCCTACTTCGAGTTCCCCAGACCACATCGAATCGCACCACAGCTAAGTAAGGAGCGCAGAAGCACGGATGCCACATTCCATAGGCGCGCACGTGCAAACAAGTTGAAGGCCCCCACTTCGTACGCCGCCGGTGGAGCTATTCAGTGCTTGGCTCTTCCAGAAAGCGAGGGGATAGCCCGGCACTGTTGCAAGTAAAGTGGGTCCCGAAGCAAGACGGCTGTGATGTACCGGGAAGGCCTGGCAGCGTAGCCCCCATACGCCCATTGTGCCGACGCGTTGCAAGCCAGCGAGGCAAGACTGCAGGGAGAAGTAAGACACCGTGAAATTCTGCCCGCCTTGGTCCGCCGTCGCCCCCACCTGGCTATTGCGACGGCGAGTTGTAAGTCAGCAAGGCAAGACCGCAGGGGGACCAAGCGGCGACTCTCTTCGCCGGGTGTGACTCCATCACACGGGCGCCTACCATTGGCTGAAAATGGCATCACCTGAGCGGGCTCTCCCATTGGCCGAACGTGACGTGTCTTATCGACACCGAAGGGCTTAAAAGACGCAGACCGGGAGCATTACTAGAGATTCCTAGAGCATTCCTTGATTCATCTCTCTCGAACTTCTTGTTGCCGGCCCGTAATGACTTTACGACTGTTAATTGACTCACTGTAAATAATGTAAATAAACCTCCCAAGTTTTTCATCCCGAAGTCCGTCCTCAACTCCTAAAACTGGTTGCTAGCGGTGGGATTTCCTCCAACTCTTACACCGTACGCTCATCGAACCGCCAATGAACGAGAGAACCTTGCCGCTTTGCGCGGAGCCTGGACGAAGCGTTCGTTGAAGACCAAGGGTGGTTTAGGAACAGGTGCAGTTTACTTTGGTCACTTGTGGACCGACAGGAGCGATTAGAGAGGCGTGGAAGCCACGCTGTTGACAGTCGCTAGGAGGCTTAGCGCTCCCAGATGCTCTCCGCAGTAGACCTGTGAGAGGCCAACTATGCTGAGGCCGTCGCGTCGACGACAGCCGCGCGACGGGTACTCCAAGACATATAACTTTCTAGGAACATTGCCCGAGAGAACTCTGGCGCTAATAGAGCTGCAAGCAGGACGGCTCAGCCACCGTTAAAATGATGGGCAGCACACGCTTTCGCTCAAGTTTCGTCCTTCTGGCTCGAAGCGGCTTTGTGACTTTGAAGGTGGGCCATTTTTTAGCAAACTGTTGCGACTAATGTAAACCTTACCAAGGACTACACGTGCATATGAGAAAAGACCTATTGTCTTGAATGTTTATAAAACTATATCGTTGCTTCGAAATTAAGACGAACTGTAATGAATAAAGTCTCAAGAACGTGTCAAGCCACGAGCACGAAGACGAGACAAGTCCATGTGTTACCCCTTATTTTCGTGTTAGCTGTACAACCGCGACGCCAGAATTATCTTAAATAAATTTTGCAGGAAACTACGTTTATGAGGATGAGCATTTTCAAGCGAAGCTTGTATAAGCTAGCCTGCGCCGGTGATGTAACGTTAAAAAGACAGCCCACCCGCCGTGGTTGCTCAGTGGCTATGGTGTTAGGCTGCTGAGCACAAGGTCGCGGGGTCGAATCCCGGCCACGGCGGCCGCATTTCGATGGGGGCGAAATGCGAAAACACCCGTGTACTTAGATTTAGGTGCTCGTTAAAGAACCCCTGGTGGTCGAAATTTCCGGAGTCCTCCACTACGGCGTGCCTCATAATCAGAAAGTGGTTTTGGCACGTAAAACTCCATAATTAAAAAAAAAAGACAGCTGATGTGAGAGCTGCGCAGGTGCAGGGATTGCTAAAAAAAGAACAAGCAATAGACGCGTTGAACGGAGAACCCTCTGTGCCGCCGCGCTACTGACGTCCTTCTCTCCGCCAATAGGAGTCGTGTGTCTAGGTGTCGTGAGAGAAACGAGTGTTTCTCGCGTCAGAACACTATCGGAGCTGCGATGGGTCGGCCGCGCGTCGTGCGTACTGCCGAAGGACAGGCGGCGTTTGATTAACGCCGAGAAAGGTCGAGAAAGGGCTCGTCGTCGACGTGCCGGCCTCGCCGGGAGGGAGCGCGAAGCCGTGGCGCTACGACAACGAAGAGGCGCAGGTACCGAGCTGAGGGAACGTGAAGCAGAAGGTCGTCGACAACGTAATCTCCGAGTCCAACCCGAAAACAACAATAACGAAAGCCTCAGAAACACTAGCGTCAACTTTCCCGGTGCGACGGCCAGATTTAAACGCGAGTTTCTCGACCGGAACTTCCGGGCCAGCTGCAGTGTGTGTGGTCGGTTGTGGTTTGGTCATGACGTGGTTCCCGTCAGTGGAATTCGTTCCAGTGAACGACGACCACACGCATTCGACGTTTTAATGGAACATTACCCCAATCGTGACTGTTTGTACCCTACAACAGTAGAAAGCCTATGCATGCGTCCGCTGCTTTAACGCTACTGTCGACGTTGCTATCGACGATGGACGTTACAGTGGGTATCCTACATGCACGGGGGACGCTGCTTTAAGACCGGGCATTAAGACCGCGCAAGCGGAAAGTCAGAGAGGCTGGAATAGTCTCATAAGCATAATCCCACAAGCAGCGCTCCTGGAGAATGCCCATTGAGAAATGCTGACTGATATTAGGCCGACCCGATACCCATTTCGGTCTGGCGACTGTCGGCGACGGCGTTTTTTCCTTCGTGTTGGCGCCTCTGTACCGACGCCGACAATCTGCCGACTGTCGGCGGAGAGCTCGGCGTCGGTACAATGTGACAGAGGCGCCTCCACGAAGGTAAGAAAACGCACCCAATTACTGCACAACTCGTCGAGAGCATCTTGTATCACATGGGGATCATAAAATTCCGGGTACTTGCAAACTCGTGCTATACTCGCGCGCCCACAACAGCATTTGCGCAGCCACGCATGTGGGACGACGTGTGCGGTGCTCATTAGCGTGGACTTTCTTTACTTCGTAACACGCATAGAATAATGCTCCAGTGTCTAATAATACAGCAACTAGAATTTCAAGCAATAAATATGATTTTTTTAAAACCAGTAGACTTAGGTACAGTCATCTCATGGAATACATTTCAAGTACCAACAAGTCACCGCCAGGTCTCGCCACTTACTGATTCTTCTTGCTTTCTTTGCCAACTCAAAATTATATTTCCTACTTAAGTCCCGAACATCGTGCTGGATTCTATCACTCTAAATCGAGGTCATTTCATTTCAATCAACGTCTCGCAACACATTCTGGCCAGTTGTCAGCCCCTTTAACTTTCTAAGCCGCCAAGCGCGAGGGGCGCACGTACGCCGTCGATATTATAGGCAGCTTTAGTTGGGCGTCCACAACCAGCCACGTGCGCAGGACGCGAGGTTGTGCGTGCCTAGCGTAGCGCCCGCGCACGGTACGGCAATAGTTGGCCGGACGCAAGAGCTGACAAGGGGATTGCTGACTTGCACGCGTAGGAACCAGTAGTGTGCTACTCAGCGCCGCCATATGCCGTCTTCTGAAACTGTGTAGCCAATATCAGCCGCCACGAAGTCAAACCACAAGCCGGAGTCATATGTTCGGCAAGAGCGATATCGAGAAATGCGCACTCGTGGACATGCGAGAACACGCGAGAACGTCCCGCAAAGGCCGCTGAGCCCGCAGCGGACGCTGCGCAGCTTTTGGAAAGCTGCGGGCGCACGCAAGATACCGCGCGTGCTCCTACATACTGCGCATGCGCACTGACGCCTCCGTGGCTTTGCTGCGCACGCAGAGCTGCTGCCGACGTCCGACCAAAAATGCTATTGTCGTAGCAATGCAATACCGTGGAAGCGGCTTTGTTCACCGCTGCGGTAGGGGGCGCTCCGACAGCGTGAACGCCCTCTTGAGCGTCCATACAATTTGTATCGCCATCATGGGATATTTGCGGCTTGCATAAAATAAATTTTAAGGTTACGTTTTACGTTCAAACGACAGCGAACCGTCAGCGTCAGTGAACACTTTCTGAGCGTGGTCAATGCAACCAGTTTTAAAGCGAAAGCTTTACTGGCCGCGAACTTGCGATTTCGCCGTGGCGGTGCTCCGAGGAGGCACATGACGTCACAACGCGCGCCTCGCCACGGATATTTCTCTCTCTTTCACTCCCTAGTCACTACTGCGCATGCGCCACTAGTAGCACCGAGCCACAGGTGTTCCGCCGCTGCGCAGCGCCGCGCCTTCCCGCCGCCGCCGTTTGGTATGACGTCACTCCGCGTTCCTCGTCGTTGCGCTCGCCTCCGCTCGCTTCACCAGCTGCGTCGCATGCCTGATAACATGTCTGAGGATTGAAAAGGAGAGCTCGCGTGCGCCGCAACCACAGTTGAGGCGGCAGTATGGACGGCGACAATTCTGATAAGCAGGAGGAGGCCTGGAATTGACATCGGAACGAGATGAAGAGGAAACGAATCGCCCAGGAAACAGACGAACAGCACGCCGAACGACTGGCTAAAAGCCGCAACATAGCTAGACAACCAGACTAACCTGGACTTGCAATCAAGATTGACCAAGGCTAACCATGCTATGCCTTAGCTTTCCCTACGTATATCCTGGCATAGCCGAGCTAAGCCACTGCCATATTTTTTTGTTCATACTAGCATACACGCGTTCGAACACATTAAGCCGTGAATTGTAAGAGCTAAACGCATGGGGACGTTTGGGGGGGGGGGGCGAGGAGAGGTTCTTCAAGGTGCAGGTAGTACGCAATACTTGTATTAAATTTACCATCGGAGAACTGAAAAACAAGCTTGAAACTTGCTATTTTTCTTCGCGGCTGTATACAGGTCAGCTTTCGCCAGCAGGTCTGATGCAGATTGGGCTTGTTGGTGGGCAGAACAGATAAACCTGGCTGCTAATCGTCGGATACACTTCTATTTCTTTTTTTATTATTTAGTAAAATTAAATTAATGAAATTATGGGGTTTGACGTGCCAGAACCATGATCTGATCATGAGGCTCGCCGTAGTGAGGGACTTCGGAAATTTACGCCACCTGGGGTTGTTTAATGTGCACCTAAATCTAAGTACACGGGTGTTTTCGCATTTTGCCCCCATCGAAATGCGGCCGTCGTGGCGGGGCCATATTATGATTGCATCTTCTAAAGCTGGACGTATGACTGTTCTGTACTGGTGCTGTCTTTAACGCTAGGCGTGGCAGTTGACAGTTTTCTTACAAAAAAAAGTTGCAGCGACGTTTCATTTCGCGAACGCGGGTGACGCGCTAGCGTATAGGTGCTGTAGCGCACACGACGCTATCGGCCCTCGGTGCGCCTAGACGCCTACACTGTGCGCATTGCAGGTCGCATTCGAGACAGGGCCAGCGGGGCCGCGACACATACGCAGCAGCCGCTGATGTAGAGGGCCCCGCTGTAAACACTCGATTACTACCTAAATTGCCTAGCATAGTGTCAGCGAGCACAGGCAAACAAACATGAACGCGCCACACTCGATGACCGCGGACACTCGCTGTCAAAACGCTGGCGTGAGGAATCGCGGCAGCGGCAGCGAGCGAAGTGACCATCGTGCTATCTATCGCTTCAACGCAAACTGAGCGGTGAGAACACAGCGCACGCAAAGCTACGAGCCGTCGGCCTACATAGACTGCGCCCCCAAGGCAGATCGCTTTAATGTTAAAGCCCGCGCGACCGCGCGTAGCCGCGCCGTGGGACAGGGCGGTGGTACCACTGGCATTGTAGTACCGTTCCGTACCGCATGGTGGAACGAAGGTAAGGGGAGCGTTCTCGCATTCTTCCCTCGTGGCAGCGCTTTGAGATGCTGTCGTGGAGACGCTGCTCCTTGGGTCGCAGCGTATGCGCAGGACTCGAAGGACCGCAAAGCGGTCCTCCGAGTTTTGAATTTCTCTGTGCAAGCGAGCGCGTTCTGATTTGGCCTTACCGAAACGCCGTTGAAACGCGGGCGAGCTCTTGCGCGGACAAGGAGCGCGCGAATGACACCAGCAACCAAAGAACAGCGTCAGCCCGGGGCATCGCGTCGCCGTACCTGCTCGGTCGAGGCACGCTGGTGACGCGTCGTCGCGACGATGCCCTCTCCCATCACGTAACACCTGGAGTACTACCAGGCAGCAGGTGTTCCGATTCGTCTGCCCCGCTCCGTCGAGGGGAGCTCGTGAAGTGGCGTCGCAGCCAGTGCGAATTTAGGTGCCGTTCCGCTGCTACAGACGCCGCCGGCTCTTTCGCTCAAAGGGCCTTTCGATGCTTTCGCACCAAAAAAAAGAACGCTTGCGTTGGGACGCTCCGGAAATTGTCTGTGATTGTTACGCCAAAGTGATTAGCGCTTATTCAAATGTTTAAGTTTCTTGCTACTAATTGTTCACCTAAAACAACGAAATATATTTCTTGTTCTCGTACTGTGATACTCCGGTCTGTGATTTTTCCTAACTCTTACGAAATTTGACAGGATTCTGGCACGACCTGGTGGTGTTGATATTAAACGCCATCAAATGTCGTGTTCGACAATTGTTCGATTCAGCCACCTCTCAGCAAGCTCTTCGCGATCGCTGTCTTCGATGTCGACGACGTCGACAGGAACAGAAAGAACAGTGCCTGATGCAAAGTGGAGGATTCTTCGAGAGTTCCAAGAAGTACTTTCCTGCCGTGTGTTTGTGACTTACCCGTTCTCTTGAGATGGGAGGTCCGCCTCACACGTTCCCGATTTCCCTTGCTCAAAGTAACATCTGATATATAACCAGTGACGAAGGGTAGTGCAATGAGCCATCCCGACAACAAAGTTTATATATCTTTCTCTCTGTCATCATATCGGACCTTATTGCGGGACAAATATTCGTCAACATATGGTCGAGTCCGTACATAGGAATTTTTTCTTGGAGTGTGGAATCGTTCCTCGTTTATGCGCGAAAGGGTTGGCGGTTTCTTATGTATTGTAGAGACGTTATTTTATAATGCCCCGTTGTCTCGCGGTATTACATTATATTGGCCAGGGACAAGCGATGACCGGCAGAACGTTTCTCAAAGTTCAGCACTCAAGTCTTCGTCCGTAGAGGTGCTCTTGGGACGATGGCCGGACTCTCGTCGTCGGCGTGGTGTTCTGAAGGTGTTAGCAAATTCCTACACGTAGGTGGTCTCGATTTGAGACTTTGAATGGACTGCGCTCTTCGCGGCAATTGAAACCACGCCTTCAGTACTCGTCATTATCACTTTTCACTCTTTCTCGTTTTTCTCCCTTCCCCAATGCACCGAACGGGCGTCCGCTGGGTGCGCGTCCCGAAGGCCCGCCGAATAAATAACCTCGCGTGGCGCATACGACAACCCTTTCAGGTTTTCTTTTAACCCCTTCAGTGATGGTTTACAGAATTGTACTTGTGGCTTGTTCTTTTTTTTTGCCATTTATATCTGGTGATGGTAAGGATGAAACCATCGTCATGTCATGCCAGGCAAGACTTATGAAATAAAAATATGAGACAGCGACCGACCAAGCTACCAAGTACAAGAAGGAAACGCGTCAGCTCATGTGCGAAGAAACAGAAGATCAGGGATGATGATATTTATGTACTTATAAAAACGATGAGGTACGTTAATAGCGCTTCCACTAAGTATTCCCGCCATGGAAGCGGCCAGCCTGGTCGAAGCTTAGAGAACATCTGAACGGGGATTGAAGGGCCTCATCCGCGACTCGTCAACAATTTCTTTTATTTGGGCAACAGTGGTCAGTGACGGAGTTCACTGCAGAAATTTTGTTGCACAATGGTGTATGGGCCGATGTAGCGTTGAAGGAACTTCTCACAGAGGCCTGGAGTTCGGAATGGTGTCCAAAGCAGGACTAAGTGTTTTTGGTCTCCAGGGTGAAAACTCACGTCGCGGCGTTTGTTGTCGCAGCGACGTTTCCTCTCAGCTTGGGTATAGCTTCCGTGCTTCGCCGACCGATTCGACGGCAATGTGCAACTCGGGCAGCAAAGTCTTCCTGAGGGGACGCGTTCGGCGAAGAAGGTGCAAAAAAGAATTTTCTGTCAAATAAGCAGAAAGGAGATCGTCTATACACAAGAAAAAAAAAGGGGGGGGGGGGAGGGGCTTGTAGCCGGTAGTCCTTTGAACAGCAGTGTTATATGCGAATGTCACAACAGGAAGAATTTTATCCCAGTCAGTGTGGTCAGGACAGACGTACATGGAAATCATGTCAGACAGCCTACGGTGGAAGCGCTTGACAAGGCCGTTGGTTTGCGGATGACAGGTAGAAGTAGATTTGTGCACGGTATCAGTGGCCCGAAGAACTTCCTCGAGAATTTGGGAAATAAACGCCTTGCCACGGTCACTCAGAAGAACGCGAGGAGCCCCGTGGCCCAAGAAAAAGTCAGCGACCTCAGAAGCGGTACCGGATCGCAGAGGTGCACTCTCGGCATATCTTGTTAAATGGTCGACCGAAGTGACAATCCAACGGTGACCGGAGGATGTCAAAGGCAAGGAACCACATAGGTCAATACCAAAAAATTCAAAAGGTGCGTCCGGGCAAAATACATGTTGTCGTAAAATGGCAGGAGGGAATGTCGAGCGTTTGCGGTGCTGACATATGACGCACAAGAGGCAACGTATTTGGCCACCGTTGTAGATAGGCCAGGCCAGAAACAGCGGATCTTGTTGCGGTCGCAAGTCTTGTGGAAGCCTAACTAGCCAGCCGAGACGGGTTCGGGAAGTGCATCTAATACTCTAAGGCGGATGCAACGAGATAGGACTGTGACCCACAGGTTGCCTGTCGGATGGTGGACGTAGAGGTGTAGCACACTACGTTTGATGGCGGAATTGTCGAAGCTGGCGCTGCGAGCGGCTGTTGGGGGGCTCGGCGAACCAACTAAGGTGATCTGTGGGAGTTCGGCAGTAAAAGTCGGCTAGCTGAAGCAAGACGAAATCAGAGCGCGATCAAGGCGTCACGTAGTCCAGAGGCGTCAGCGAAAGCTGGTGTGAGGGAGGTGTAGTATCGGAATGACGTCGTGGGGAGGACGACGGCGCGTTACCGGGAGAGAGCGAGAATGGGCAGTGATACAATGAGCCTGAATCGCGGACTTTTGCTAGACTTGTACGTAATTCTAAATAGCGCTTGTAATTGTAATTGTAAAATTGTTATAATGTTTACAATAGATATATACAAACCGGCTGTTTACAAAAATGCATAAATAGAGCGAGAGAGAGAGAGAGAGAGAAGTGTCGAATGTTCCTGTGCACGCCCGTCATTCCCCCATCACTCAATGCTCCGACCGGAGCCTGTGATGCAACTGTAAAGAAAGGAAATTCAGCATCGATTTAGCGGCATATGCGAGAAAAATGCGTTGGCATTACGTCGCACTTCTTTGAGGTCCTCGATCCATGATGTAAACCGCGTTCACCCCGTTGCAAGATGTTGTTCAGGAGCGCACTCAAAAAGTGTCCTGCCTATTCGAGGAACGAAGCACAACTGACAGTTTCCCGGAGCAGAGCATTGTCAGTATACATAGCATTTTTTTAAGTTTTATTGAATTTTTAAAGATCGCTTGTTGCAGATAACATCATTCTAGCCATCGGGTTGTTTTATTCAGAGAGGCGGACGTTATTTGCACGAGAAATCAAAGCAAATTAAGATAAGTTCACTAATTACCGTCTTGAATAATAACTTGACGGCACATATGACAATTCACGAAATGTAGCCGGATATTTCGCGAGGCGTCTTTACTGGGATTAACTTTCCTGGATGACACACACCATTTTTGTAATTTGCGCCATCAAAATAGAAGTCAAATGCATCGTTATTCGGATTACTTTTTTAACAACATGCTCATTTTTGCATTGAGGCACGAAAGTAACTGGAACATTCACCCGTGTATTTCGTCCCACACTGCGGGAAGTAATATCTCGAAACTAGTCTCATCCCTGAAATTCACGTCAAGTGGAGACGTCTTGCAAGCTCGCCGGCTACAATCCGTAAATTGCAATATGCGACGTAAAGTAATTAATCAAGAAGCTAATTAGTGAATTCATCTTAGTTAGTTCGATATGTGTTACAATTTCTCATGCGAATGATGTCCGCCTCTTCCAATAATGCAGCTCAAGGACAAGGATTACGCTTTCTGCCACACGCGATGTTTAAAAATTCCGTAAAACTTAAAAATGATCACGCCATAAATATATATATATATATATATATATATATATACCGAGCTAAAGGGCGTAGACGTCAACCTGCGATCACGATCAAAGAGCTCAATTGCAATGCCCGGGTCGCGACAGTGTGGGTTCCGGATCGATCAAGATTGCGATCGAAATTGACTGCATAGTAGCACTCGACTCGGATCGAGCTTAATCCGGATGGGGCCCGATCGTGATCGAAACTAACCGTGAAACGCCGGTATTTTATTTCGTGAGGACAGACAACACTATTCGGGACGCGTCCCCTTTTTCATAGACACGCCATGACAGCGTCCAAGTTTGAAACACGGTAGTTCGGTCTTTGTCTGAGCGGAGACGAAAGAGAGAGAGAGAGAGAGAGAGAGAGAGAGAGAGAGGCAAAGGAAAGACAGGGAGGTTAACCAGAGATTATCTCCGATTGGCTACCCTGTACTGGGAGAGGGGCAAGGGGATGCGATAGGTGAGAGTGAGAGGGATAAAAAATATTTTAAAAATTAAAAAGAAAACCTACACACGCACGCACGCACGTACACACGAACTGTTTCTGTGGGCACTGTCACGCAGCCCGCAGAGGCGTTCCTAGTGTTACGCAGTGTCACCGTACAATCCAACGTCACACAGTGTACAGTCACAATTACTTGATAGCACTGATAATCAGGTGAAAACGAACACCAACGGCACAAATGCGGGTCAGTATTCATTGACTGTCAGGGGATTGTACTGGAGGAGATGGCGGAACAAACAATAACCTTTCGCCGAAGTTATCTCTCTACACTGTTTCTACGGACACAACAACCCGCGATGAAGCAATAACCTTAGCTATGATAGTGATAAATGTTCGGTAATGTTGCGGAACTAATGAACCTTCTCTGTTAAAAACAATATGATAATTTGATGACAACTGATTATCCGGGTCTACAAAGAAGGGCCCGGTAATGCGCAAACAACCAATATCAAGTGCCTGCGAGATTGACTGCAACGAATACAAAGTATAGTTGCGTAGCACGACAGTGTTAGGGAAATTGTGCAAAAAGGAGCACAACGTTTTGCTATTTCCAGCAACAACGAAAAAAGAAAAAGATGTCAATTAGAACAAACGGGGGGCTTCATCCAGACGAAGACGACAGCAGAAAATTTTCACAAATGTCCGAAGAAAATTTGTTCACGATACCCCTAAATCTATGACAGAAGGTGCCACACGGAGAGGCACAAATAATGCAAATAAATAAATAATGAAAAGGTACGTAGCGTGGGTTTGTGGATGGCGAGAGAAAAAATAGGGGGAACAAGCAGGGAGGTCAAGCAGACTCACGTCCGATTTGCTACCCTACATAGGGGAAGGGGTTTAAGTGATGGTGAGTATATAAATAATGCAAATGGATACAAATGATGCAAGGGTACATTAATGCAGTATATACGCCAAGGCAAGCTTATCAACATTGTCACAGATATATATATATATATATATATATATATATATATATATATATATATATATATATATATATATATATATATATAATATATGGACAGGGCGTTTCAGCGAACACTTTCAAAAATCGTTAAAAGTTGCCTGTGGCAGATATCACAATTCTATTTCATGAGCTGGTCTACTCGAAGGGGCGGACAATGCTGACACACAAAAATTTAGATGCAATATCGGCTAATTAATAAATATTCACTAATTACGTTTCTAAGTAATTACATTATGGCTCATATTCCAATTTACAAATTATAGCCGTGGAGTTCGCAAGGCAGATCCACTTGGAACTAATTTCCAAGATGACACCAGTTTCGACATATAAATTCCCGAACTTTGCAGACATTGCGAACATTGGCGTTCCAGTTAATTTGTTACCAAAACGTCGTTTCATGCAGTGAAGCACACACACACAATATATATATATATATATATATATATATATATATATTGACACGTGTACTTATCTTTATCGGGCGACCACGTTTCGCCACCTAACAAATGTAATCGCACAGCGCGGGACGCGCCTGCATGTATCCGAAGTTTCTGGAAAGTTATCGATAACGTATGATTAAAGTCTGTTTTTAACTCTTTAAGGAGAAAAGCTGCACTGTTTCTTTGTATTTGTTTGCTATTTACGGAAGACTGTGTCCGATTCAATGTTGCTTTATAACAGGTCTGGAAGAACGCAGTAAACTGGGTATAAGGGTTTCGAAGGACCGTCGGTGCCTCGTCGCGTTTCAGTGGTGCTAAAGATATATTCGCACTTCGAAGTTTGACTCAATCAAACACGTTCGAAAAACATCACAGACTGGGATGGCTGCACAAGGAATCCGAAGAGGAGAAAGGGAGAGAGAGATATGCAAATTAGAGAAAGGCAAGGGGGTTAACCAGAATTAAAGCCTCTGGTTTGCTACCTTGCACTAGGGGAAGGGAAAGGGAAGTAAAGACGGAAAAAAGAGCGAAGACAAAAAGAAAGGCGTGAAAGAAGAAGGACGGGATCGTTATAGTCATTATAGTGTAGAAAAAGAAAATGCGTGGAGGCTGTGGCGAAGTGGATGTAAGCAAGTAAAACTCATACACGATGTGGCTTATTCTCAGATCTGCTTCGCGTAACGCAAGCTGCGACGCAAGTACAAGCCAATGCAGTACAGGAACGCAAGAAGGATTTCACCAGGGCAGTCATAGTGCGCGAAACCTATATAGAAGCACGAGAGTGGCAAATGTCATATAATGGACAAGATAATAATAATAACAAAAAATTTGAATAAGTATTAGGACCACGACTGCTGTGTGCTACCCGGTACAGTGCATTCAAGTCAAGTTCAAGGACCCAAAGAAGGGCAAGAAAAAAAAAAAAAAGAACTGAACCCAGGCAAAGAGATTGGCTACAGCCCATCTTTTTGCCTGTGTTCTTTTTGTGCAATACGGTACTCCATGACACAGCATTGACACAATACAAGGAGAAAGCATTGATAAAAATAAATAAGAAGCATGCAAACGGGCACCACGGCGGGGGGGGAGTAGATGGAGATGTGGAGGTGGAGGTGCACAAAAGATTGAACGTATCCCTTTCCGCATAGTGTGGATAGAATAGAAAGCGCAGAAAACAGCTTTCTATAATACATGCTTCGCGCAGTTTTTCAAGAGCACACGAAGTACACGAGGCATAGTCAACGTCAAATACACGCACACAGACAAAAGACTGCGCTTGTATATTCCGCAATTATTCGTTGCAAACACATTTACGAACACACATCTTCAGGTGGCGGCCCGAGTGCGAAGCCATTGAATGTTTC
Source organism: Dermacentor andersoni (assembly GCF_023375885.2). Classification (NCBI taxonomy): domain Eukaryota; kingdom Metazoa; phylum Arthropoda; class Arachnida; order Ixodida; family Ixodidae; genus Dermacentor; species Dermacentor andersoni. Next base: position 80,865,052 of record NC_092820.1, on the reverse strand, counting down.
TGTTCACGTTATTGAACCGGACGGTGGGCGCGATGAAGTGGGGATATCTGATAAGGACAGATGATTATGTAAAAAAAAAAAATCAGACGGCTATACCAATGGCGTAAAACTAAAATAAACCTTTCAGGGAAGTGTGCCATTCATGCCAGCGTTCTTTTCGTTTCATTTTTAAGTCACCTCACTTTCTTTGTCATATCGCCGTTACACGTTTTATCGATATTTCTTGTTCTTACAATTGATTTGCGAATTTATTTGCGAGCTTCTTCTGACTTTGATGCTGTAATGCTATTTCATGCGCGTTAATTGCAGCAATCATCTTTCTACACAAAGTTCATCACTGTGTAACAGCTCTTGCTCATGAAACAAGAGGTCTTGTGTAGACCAAATGAATCTTCACTATGAGAGTGAAGTGGGTAACTCGTTTCATTCTTCAGAGCGCTCATTTGTCACGTCCCTCTTGAAGAACGCATTCGGGATGCCAGCTTGGTTCGGTTTGGTCTGATGCATACGGATATGGCTCAACCCACCACGGGGGAGGGGCCGTGAATCGGGCGGCAGTGGGCAGCAAGGCAAAAATACTTAAATAGAATTTTGCAATTGACGATATTAAATGAATACTAGTTGTTAATATCAATTTTAAGGCTATATTAATTTGAAATTTGAAGTGCCAGCACTGCGTCCGTCACCTCCCGTGCCGCGCCTTCTTCGTGTTCTTTTAATTACGGATAATTACGGATAAATTACGGATAATTTAATAACTGGCGCTGTCCACACTAGCTTATTTTTATTATTCCAATTTAAAAAATAAAAACGTCGGACAGTGAATGTGACATCACGAATGAACATAATGTCATGTGCCTACGGAGACGACGCAGTGACAATTTTCTCTTTCTGTAATGCTCACCATATACGTATTTAAATTTGTCTTTGTCCTGACGGCTCCGATACGGTGTCGATGTAAACGTTGGCAAAGATGAAAGCGGAATAACATTGTATTATTAAATTAGACACTATTCCTGCGATGAAATAACTATTTAACGTGTAAGTATTGGTACAGCGCACTCCATCCATACAAGTGATCAGTGTAGGTATGCACTATCATAGCTGTAAAACGATAGCCACTTTAACCCCTACCCTCCCTCCATCACTAGCCCCTCCCCAGAAAAAGAAAAGAAAACTAAAAGGAGGAGAACCAAACAAAAAGAGTATTACCTGACGGTATCAACTAATTCTGTCTGTTGAAATTTAGTTCTACTAAATCCTTTTTTTTTTGCGTTTTCACCCAGCAGCAGAACACGTTGCGAATCTAGAATATTGCAGTGATTTCTTTTCTGTCCACGAATAGTCTATTTCGCATACCTTGTCCTGCTGAAAGCCACCGACCAGCTTCACATGTTAGCCTGTAGTGCAACCAAACAAAGGCGAGGACCCGATGAACGGTGGCACGCTGTAGGCGCAGCAAGCACGTTAAGTGTACATTGTGACTTTTTTGCTATAGGACACAGTTCAAGCACAATAGCAAATTCTGGCCTTAAAAAAAAAATGCAAATGTAGTTTCACAGGGCGATGTCACAGCATTCCCTGTGAAAAAGTCCGAGAAATAGTAGTGCAGGGTTGGCGCAAGTCGTGGCCTGCCGGTCCTGCGTGAACAGGAATCAGCCCTGAATTGGCGGGAACTAGTTCACGAAGTGCAGGGCGAATTGAATGGAACTCGCGTTTCGACAAGGGGACCTGTACCTGCGTCAGTTGTTGCCCCGAGGAAGACAAGGTCCTTTGTAAACATGTTTGCCCGAGAGGTCCGATAGGAAACGTTTTAAGATTAGGGTTGTTCGAATAGCGAAACTTCGGAATCGGATTTCGAGTACTTGTGAAAGAACGATCACTGAATGTTGGGAATCGAATACCGAATATTTCCTCAATCCTAACAACGTGAAATGTCGTGTGAAGTGCGCGCCTGGAAAGAAACAGACAAGAAAAGAGAAAAAAGAACAAAAGAAAACCATATTTACATGATTTGGTGCACTTAATGTCGGTCAGAGCCGGACGTCCGGTGAACGAAGGAGCTTGTCAATGAGAAGCAACCTAAAGCTGATCGCACCTGGAGCACTATGGCAGAGACAGTAACGAAATATAGGAATAGCCCCTCAGCTAATGTGCATGGAGTATATATACTGTTTTTGTTGAAGGAACAAAGTGTAGTACTATAGACGCAGAACGTTTCAGATGGGTGTAAACATGGCGATATGTATTGCACATAATAAATGACCCCGCCTAAATCAAGAAAGAAATAGGCAAGATGCCTAAGGCGAGGCATCCTCATTAAATGACGAGAGACAGAGAGAGAGAGACAGAGAGAGGGATAAAGGCGAAGCAAAGACAGTGAGATTAACCAGAGGCAAAATGAACGAGAAATGATTCAGCAGAGTTTGGCTTGTGGGAGGCGGCGCGAATAAACCGCCGTAACCACGGTTTATTTAGGCCGGCCAGTCATGGTGCCGCGGGGTCTCGGGATTCCCGGATGCCCTCAGCTCGAGCGCGTTAGTGCGTTCTATTTCTCGCTATACCGGCACGTGAGCCGTATTCTTGTTCACCGGCTTTGGAGACGATAATCGCGCTGGTACAGGGCCCCCTCCTAGTGCAAAACCCGCTGAATGGATTAGCGTCCGTTGAGGAGTCCAGGTAAAACGTGCAGACAGAGCCGTAGGAACACCAAGTCCGGACACAGGGCGCACTCTCTTGTGCGTTGAGGACGTCGTTGGTGTTGTCGGGTTCACGCACTCTGAGAGAGATGTACCTGGCAGCACCGACAGCGTAGGCTGTGAGTGAGGCGCAGCGGCAGTGATGCCGTAGAGCGAAATCGCGACCAGCCGCAGGCTCTCGTAGATGCCCGAGGCTGTAGAAGTCGGAGTTATGAAACCGCCTGGCAGCTCGGGACTTGCGTGGGTAAGCGCAAGTGTTAGTCACCCAATATTTAGGCGTTGAAGCGATGGTCGAGCTGAGGAAACCAGATGATAGAGCTGCTCCTGTAAAACTTCGGTAGGCAATGCATCCGCGGTAGGTGTGAGCACAGAACCTCGGAAGGCTCGCCTGCTGGTGTCTGCGGTGAAATCTCGAATGCCGATAGCATCGAGCTCGCGGTGGTCGCTGAAGGCATCGCGAAGGTTGTGCTTGTGCCGTCGCCGTGCCGGCGAGAGGGAAGTTTGCGTCTAGTGGAGCCGCTGGGAGAGCCTCTGTGTGTGGCCCTGAACGGAAAGCGGACAGCTTGCGAGAACGTCCAAAGAAGGGGAGCGGTGGGCCGTGGAGTAGCTGAAAGCGCTTGCGCTTGGCCCAGTGAACCTTGGAAAGAGTCGTCACGCAGCTGCTTTTGAGACAGGGCGGAGCTAGGCTTTCGGACCGAGTAGAGGTAGGTTTGATGTTGGGGCTGGCCCGCGCTGCCGATCGGCACGTGTCGTGGACCCAGGCGGTGTGGGAAGGAAAAGACGACGAGTGACGCGACGGGTGAAATGGCGAAAGCTGTTGTGACTGAGCGCGCGAGGCGGCGTAGTGAGCAAGGACGGATGCTCGCAAGTCCTCGTAGAAGTCGGGGCCGGCTAGTGGCAGCCGGACCCTGGACCTCGTTGATAGGGAAGGTGCTGTCCAGCTAGATGAACCGGAATGTCAGGCATGTCGAGGTAGAATTTCCGGACACCCTACAACCGCGGACCGTCTGACGGACGGCATGAGGGGCCACGTCACACTCGCCTTGGTAGAGTGGCTGCGCTGACGCTGGCTTGGCTTGGCTCGGTCGTCTGGTGCCACCGATTTGTGGGACCTGGCTCGGAGAGGTAGCCGCCGTGGCCACGGTTTATTTAGGCCGGCCAAGGTGCCGTAGGATTTCGGGAGCGGCAGCTACCGCGGTCGCTCACGTCGAGCGCGCTAGCGTGTTCGATTTCTCGCGGTACCCGCACGTGAGCCGTCTTCTTCTTCACCGGCTCTGGAGGCGAAAGTCGCGCCGCTACAGGCTGTTGCATGCGTTTGCTCAGCAAGTGATGCAACCGCGGATCTCCTGCAGCAGGGTCATTCGGAACATGTGCCACTTGCAACAATATTTATCCCTCTAGACCCAAACAAATGTTCGTGCACCTTCATTCGACCAGAAATTAATATTAAACAACTTCAAATAGCAAAGTGTAAAATAAAACAGCGAAGAATGTTGGATTGGCATTCGCATTACTGTGATCTTGAGACATCATCACGTCGCGCACCCCTGTACACTTATCACCTGAATGGAATATGAAGTGAAATGTATGCTAGATCATACAACATAAAAATCAAATAGTTAATTTAATAGATGGGAGGGTGAAGGACGGAAGGAGGAGGTTGAGGAGAAGAAGGGGAAACGTAGGGAAGCCAATGAGAAGCGCGTCCTGTTCGCTGCCCTACGAGGTGGGGATGAGGTTAATTTAAGGGATCAAAAAAAGAAATAAGGAGAGAGAGTAAACTAGCAGTGATAACACGTTCGGCAACCCATCACGCCTGCTATCGATCACTGAGGCCAGTCGATCTCTTATAAACTATAGCAATGAGTTTAGGCGCAACTCTGGAGGGTTAAGGAAAAGAGGCTTGGATCGCTTTTACTAACACAATCATTGGTGATGCTGTGCCAATGGCAGCGGGGCACGTCAGCTACAACTTAGCTGAAGAGCACAGCAATATTGCACAAATGGGAACAGGTCGCTTCACACGCTGCCTACCCTGCTCGCTTGTGGCACGATTCGCAAAGTGCTCTCGACCAGCTCGCCTTGCTTCGTCCTGTTCCCTTGAAGTGCATGTTTGCCTCAACAACAACAGCTTAAAGAGCAAAGAAGATCAATGAACGCAGAGTTTAGTATTTTTTCGCAAGTAATTACTTCGGTTGTGTTCGTTTTAATTGCGAAAAGAAAAGAGATGTCCACGCGCTTTTGAGCGGGCGGTCGGCGATCGCATCTGACATGCAGAACGAATTTCGGCTTGTATGTGCTACACCGAATTAGTAGATTGTCGAGATGTCCAGCTGCGCGAAGGTGTTACTGTCTAAGCAAAGCAATGTTCTGTGGATCTCAGTTACGATGTGTTACTAATAACAGAAAAGGCAACGTAAATGTGTCGTTTTCAGATTCCATGGCTGTTGCTTCAAAGCGCGTCTTGCTGCAGCTAAACGTCGCTGCAATCATTTCAGAGAGGCAGTTTGTTTTCTATAGTACCATTGATGGGCCGTAAGGGACACGAAATGTGCTCATCTGACCAGGGGTAAAGGGTATTATGCGGTTAAAGGTGCGTGCAAACGGCCGTAGTATAGTCTGGAACGATATCCCACCAAACGCGCGAACACATCTATCTCTGCACGAGTTTTTTTTTTCTAGATCATTGTAAACTTTTTAAATGTGAATAGCATTCCTCGCATCGTGATATCAGCTTTTTCTTTTTCCGGCTGTCTAACCTAACCAAGAATATCGGCCGGTCCCGAAGACAGTGCTGTCTAGAAAATGTGGGCCCGTTGTGCAGTCAAGAAATGTGGGCCGTTGCTGTGGGCGTGTGCCACTAGATATGTGGTGCCACTGGGCCCCCAGGAGCCACTATACGCACGCACTGCACTGGGCATGTGCCTCTCTTCAACGAACCTCTTTGACGCCAACTTGGGTCACTGGGTACGTGTCGCTGGGTACGCGCGGGCGTCGCGGCGACACCGCCAGATGGCGCTGCGTATCCAGAGGGAATCACGCAAAAAAGGAGCTCGGCTGCAGTAGCAGATGCCGCATACATGACTGCGTGTCGCTTAAGATCCCACACTTGGATAGTCAGGGTAGACGAGTTCTGCCCGAAATTCCGTTGATTTCTGACCGCTTCGCGGCCTTTCACATGCACCTAAACCTAAGTACAGTCGCGACCTTTTCGAGCGTGAACACGGGAGCGTGTGGCTTCCCTTACTGCCAGCACCGTTTAGCGGTGGCACCGAGAAGCAGTGCGCATGCGCAGTGCGTCTGGCGTGCGAGAATTCTACCTTCGCGCGCGTTACGTCACGCAAGCACGCGTGTGTCGTCTGCTACACGCGTACCGCAACAAGGAAGCCGTGGGCTTCAAGAGCGCTTGCAATTTTGAACTTTCAAATACGTTCCACACGACGTATGAGTAAACTTGAAAATATATGCCGTTATTTGTCGACGTTATCAAGATCATTGTTGGTTTGTAGCTAGTCTATTGCCAGGCATGCGTATCATACTTGTGGCATATATATTCGTTCACATTACCACATTGGTCAGGGCAGCTCCGGTTTATTCTTGAAAAATCTAAGTGCTTCAGCTGGTCCTCGCTCCCTGCTCGGTAGCGATGGAAGTGGACCACCCTGCACGTCTGTCGGCAACGGCTGCGTCAGCGGCGGCCGCCTCCAGGAAGCGGATCGGTCAACAGAGGGACAGCGACAGCGACGACACCTGTGTTTACTCTCTCAGCAGTGAGGACCCTTCCGATGACGACTTCCAACTTGTGTAGAGCCGCACAGAGAAGAGAAGAAACACCAGGGCGTCTTCATCGTCAAACACGCAAACAGTAAGACACAGGCGGAGGCCGGACGCCAATACCATCATATATTTGTACAAGTTCAAGTTCAAGTTCATTTACTCGTGCTTCCTACCGTCAACATGAAGCTACTTAACAGGCAATCTGTGTCGATGTCACTGGAAGCCCTGGTGCCAAGCGAAATGTCGGACATTCGAGTGAACACCCGAAAAAATCTACTTCCGGTTCATGTCCAGCATGCGGCTGCTATGACCACTCTAGAAGCGTAACGGACCTCGATGGCATTCGGGTGCGCTATTACATCTGTTTGGGATCTGCCGTAGTCACCGGCGTTATCTACGACGTAGACGTCGCCATTCTTAATAACGACTTTTAGATTCTTATCAAGCCAGCAAATGATGAGGTCATTGTTGATGTTACTCGGCTAGGCAGTTCACGCTGCGTGATGTTAAGGTGGGATAATACTTCAGACATGCAGTGCGGCCTTTCATTCCGAAACCTTTCAATGGCACAAAAGCATGTAACTAGAACACGTGAGCAGTGTCTGTGAAAATCAGGCAGCATGGCCATCTGCGCCGAGCCCCACGCTGCAGATAAACGTGGCGCGACTATAATAAAGTGTTCGAGCTGCGGGGATCACATGAAGCTTAATCGAAGAATTGCCCCCATATTAAGAAGGAAATGGCCATCGTGAAAGAGATGGTGAGATATCGTTACGTGTTACAATATATTTACACGTAGGCCAACGGTGGCAAAGATGGCGACGCTATATCAAGCGGGCACACGTCGTCTTCTTCCTCCTTAGCGCAGACACACTGTGGCGGCTGTTCCGTATCAATATCTTTCATCTCGTCGCGAAGCCACCGATAAAATCAGGAAGAGACTTTCCCGTCGCCGACGCTCCTCAAGGAAGGAAGTTGCCTCTGCGACGCGCCAGTTCCTACAACACCACCTCCTCCTCTGCCGCCCAGGCCAGGCACTGTGGAAAGGACCACGAAGAACAAGGCCACTGAGAAGACCACATCTGCCGAATCTTGGCCGGCCCTACCAAAACGACAGCGTTTACCAACTGAACCAAAGTACACTTTTGGTGGACAACCCCCGGCGTCTACTGTTGGTGAGTTGTGCGACCAATACAGGCAGGTGGCTGTAATACTGCAATCGCTGATCAATACAATCCGCATGATACTGAACAAGCTGGAAAATTTCCGCTTGATCTGTCATCATATCGTCCGATTGCGCTTTCGAGCTGCGTCAGTAAAGTGATGGAAAGAATGATTCTTGCTCGCTTGCTGCAGAGCCAAAACTCGGCAGAACAACGTGCGTAGTGTACTGTGTTCTACTTTAGTCTTTAGATTCGTCCTGTTGCTCTTCCCTTCCTCTTTCCTCCCTCCTTCCTATCTTCCATTTCTGTGTTGCTGTCACCTCCCTTCAGAAGAATAGGCAGGCGTTCTGCCCCTTCCGGTGGCAGTTGCCAGCCTGCTCCTCGCTTTCCCTTTCCTGTTAACTGTGTATATGTGTTCAAAACAAATAATAATCATAATAATGGTACTTAGAGCGACCCAACATCTATACGGAGGCCATGGCGGGCTTTCATCAAGGTCGCTCGTCTGTCGACTACGTCATTGACATCGTAACCTTTGTCCAAGAACAAAAAATCATCAAGCGTCTATCAGTGGCACTTTTTTTAGATATCACAGGAGCATACGACAACGTCGCCCATGAGGCCATACTGAACTCACTTGAGGTTGTGGCCGTTGGTCGCCGTGTGTATCAATGGATTCGGGACTATTTGACTGAGAGGTGGTTTTTCTTGCAGACCTAGGACGGCCCAACTTCGGAACATTACTTCTGCCGTGGTGTGCCACAGGGTGGAGTGTTGAGCCCCATATTGTTCAACCTCATCCTGGTAGCACTAGCGCAGTACTCACGGCGGATAGTTCATGTCTCAATATACGCCGACGACATTTGCATCTGGGCCTCTGCGGTGACTCGCCCTCAGGTACGGACTGGGCTTCAGCGGGGGGCAACCATGACACCGTCTTATTTCCGAGAACAAGGCCTCAGTGTGTCTACGTTCCAGCTAAGGAGGTTACAGTAAAATTCAAGTTGTCACATATGACTGCATTTACGTCGGCAGAAGCTGCAGCTCTCCATGCCGCTTTGACGTACGTCACCGAAGAGCTGACAGAGAAATAGGTTGTATTTTGTGACTCTAAGGCAGCTCTTCACATCATTAAGTCTGCATTACATCACAGAACTTACGAGCAGATGATATCCGACATCACGGAAGTACACCACCACGCTCTGGAAACAGGGCACAACATTATCTTTCAATGGATTCCCGCTCACTGTGGCATCGTCGGCAAGAACTTTGCCGATAGGGCTGCCCAGTCTGCCCACGAAGACACCCATACGCGTCCAATACCTTTGGCGAGGTCGGACGCTGCCAGGGAACTTCACCTGCTCCAGATTCCTGGTGGTCAAGTGCGTTCAATTGCTGATTACATAAACTAGACCCCATGCTACGGCTACAACTGCCACCTAGCCTTTCTCGCGGTGGAACAACCTGGCTGTGCCGCTTGTGGCTGGGAGTCGCGTTCACGAATGCCTACTCCTATCGTATCGGAATGGCCGAGATCCCGATGTGCCACTGCTGTAGGTGCGAGGAAATCATCGAGCACCTATTGTGTACCTGCCCTCGCTACGAAATGCAGCGCCTCTCTCTGAGGACAACTTTAACCAGATTGGACTCAAGACCGTTCTTTAAGTCAAAGACACTGTGACCGTGGCCACACCCGTCACTGGCACGAAAAGCGATTCCTGCACTATAGTACACTGCTTAAAGTGCACTGGCTTAAGAGACCGTTCATAGTGTCCCTGTGCATTGCTCCCACACGCACTCAGTGCTCACTCTCGCCCTCTTTTCCTTTTTCTATTCTTCCCCTCCCCCCCAGTGTAAGATAGCAAACCGGGTGCTCGTCTAATTGACTTTCCTGTCTTCCCTGTCTTTGCTCTTTCTGTGTCTCTCTCTCAAGGGATATTCTCTGCACTCCATCGGTGCCTTGGTGCAGAGGCCGTTAAAGACCGGCACAAGGATTATCCAAGCATTGAGCAAGGAAAGCCTCATTTTTGGTGCACCACATAGACGTCGATCAAGGGCAACGACGGATGAACAGGGCGCACTTGTGGTAGCTGCAGTCGTGTAGAGCCCATTTAAGTCAGCGACGGAAGTGTGGCAGGTGCTGGATGCAGACACTTCTGTTGTTTAGCATACGGCGACGCCTCAGGAGTGCTAGTCCGCGAACTTCTCTGTTTGCTCAAGAGCCCGTCCTCGCCGCTTCGAACAAGGCGTCACGACGACAATTTGCCGTCGCCTCGTGGACTTCCGATGAGTGGAGTTGAGTATGCTTCTCGGGCGAGTGACCGCTTCCAACACGTCAAAACCAACACGCGCGAGTGTGGCGAGCAAGAGGGACATAGTGACTTTTTTCTGAACGGACTGTATTTTGTTTGAAGGACTGAATTTAAAATGATTTCTGCGCAGTTACGAGCCGGCCAATGTGCAGGAAGTCGCTGCGAGCGGACGCACCTGTGTGGACACGTGGGGCGCTGTGTCAATGCAATGCTCTCGGGCCTCTCCACCGCATCGAGGGCGCTCTTAATTCGCAGAGCTGTTGTAGCAAAATATTGGACGACGTGCTTCTCTCTTACACCCACACCGCTTTCCCAAATGCTGATTTTGTGCTCCCAAATGACCTTGCGCGGGTGCACACTTCGAAGGTTGAGAGAGAGCACCTGGAAACTCGTAGGGTCCATCTGCTCCCCTGACCGACCAAGGGTGCTGACATGAACACCTGCGAAACTGCATGGGGGCGCATAAAAGCGGCTATGTTGCGACACTATATTTATTCAGCGAATGTTGAGAGTCTAGGGAAGTTGGTTGCCACGAGTTGGAGCACTTTAGAGCAAGTTATAACTGAGTGCCTGCCGTGTACTCTTCACTACCGCCTAGAAAGACAGCATTGGTTGCTGCAAAAGGGGATCATATTAAGGAAAACAAAAAACAGCGAATTGCAGTTTACAGTTGTTACTTCTCTAAGGTCGGACTTTTGTGTTTCTTAGCCTGTTTTCTGCATTGTGCGACTAAAGGAACCAGGGCGAATAGAACAAACAAGAAAGCTAAGTAACGATTTCCAAGTAACTAGGGTAACGCTAAACACGAGGAACGCACCGTTTGAACTGGAAGCGTCCCAATTTTGTTCTGTCATAATGCAGTCACCAACAAGGACAAAAAAAAAACCATCTAGCAGACTGCAAGCGAGCGCTCCATTGACGTACGACCGACGTCACAGCTGGAGCCACGACCGATGCCACAGCCGATGCCACAGCCGGTGCCACATTCGGAGCCACAGTCACATCAAAGGATACAGCGCACCGCGGTAGAGTCCACAGCGCCGGTTCCTGATAAATTGTCCGAAGAAAACCAGCAAGTGGTTGTGATGCTTCGGTCGTTCATAAAACCCTTCGTGAACTTTTTAGCAATTTGCTTACTCCGTAAGCGCGAAGTGCAGTGAAAGTATTGGATGATCTTAATCCAGTGCTTGCGACTCTCGAGTAAGCCCCATAGCTCACCCGCAGCCTTCTATTCGCGCGACGACCACTGGCCCTTTGGTCGTCCCAGATGTGATCAACGCAGATCACCTATGGAACTCCACTTTGGTGTCACGGTGCTTCACTGCACACAGTCACCACATCCTTGCTCTTTTATTCTTTCTATTCTCCCTTACCCTCACCTGCAGTTTAGGGTAGCAAACCGGACGCTCGTCTGGCTGACCTCCCTGCCTTTCCTCTCTTTGCTATCTCCCTCTCTGTCGCTCTCCGATGACGTGATGCGCGCGATAGGCAGCTACTCTCGCCGCGCATGCGCACAGATATTGTGAGGTGCCGCTTAAGTGCGCTGACAGTGCGGAAAGCCACCTGCTCCCGTGTTCACGCGCAAAAAGATCACACAAGAAAGCAAGCTTGGGGGACAAATTCTGCCTTTACTGAGAAGTTGGAAATACCGGTCTGGCTGATCATCTGGCATACTGCTCGGGCTGCCAGTGATGATTTTGGGGCCTTAACTAAACATAGCGAATAGACTTATTGCGCGCATGGCTATGGGTGTATGTGCTGGTCGCGTGTTTGTGTGACTGCGTATTTCATGATTACACAGGGAACCTCGCTACATTTTTGCCGCTGAGATCACTTCACCGCATCTCTTTAAAGCATACCAGAAAACGTAGCGCGCATCTTGGAGAATCTATTACAACACATAGCCACAGCACACAGAAGTGTATTGTTACTGAAAGGTTGCAGGCAGAATATTCGTATTATATCACAGTCTAGCAGTGTCCACGGCACTCAACGCGCAACGAAGGGGGTAATGAGCTACGATTAGGAAACAGACATCCTGTCTATAAGCTTACAAAAGACAGGAGAGCAACATCGAGTGAATTCTGCATCACCCGCTATTGTCTTTTCATGCAGTCGTAAGTCCGAAGATACAAATTTGTTTCCACTTTCAGTCAAAAAAGAAAGAAAAAAAAAGAAATCTACACGCACGCCCCCCTCTCCACAACTAGTTAATGTCACGATGGATGGACTTAAAGGTGATTAAAACTGACGTTGAAGCTGTCTATTGAAACGTTGCTCGTACCCAACCTTTTGATTTAGGAAGCCACGCTTAATCGATCCCTCAAATCACAGTACCTGTATACGGATGCCCGTGGGATACAGCCCGCGGTAAACCACGGAGAATAAACAAGCGTGTTCAAAACTATATTTCAGTGCTTCTAAGAAAAGAATGATTAAGTGATGTGGAGGTACAGAGAGGCTAAAAATAAAGAAAGAAAACGAGTGCTGTACTCCAGTTAAACCCGCTATTTTGGCATGCATGGTGGACGCTTGTACTTCAACCTATGCGCGCGCGCAAGTTCGGAGTGGTTGCGTACGTCGGTATACCTGAATCAAAATTCCGAGCTCGCAAAGCTTGACATTATCCGCACTGTAGCAGCGAGAGGGAGCCGTCTCCGACATGGCTATTATATCCTACTGTCATGGGCACATCGACGCTTCAAGTGGACTGTCAGCGTAGGCGCCTACCGAGATTTCTGCATGATGTAGGGTTACATTCGCACGTACAATGTTAACTGCTGTCTCCTATTACTATAATACAAGGCATCCCTTGTCGAACAAAGAACAGGAAAAAAATAAAAATGCAAATCCAAACGCTCATATCGGAATCTATGCGAAGCGAAGCTTTTGTAAAGCGGTTAATGAAGTTCTATAGAATGGATAATTTTTTTTTTTGCACAGTCTTCTTTTTTTTTTTTTGATGCATAGAGATTCGGCATACTTGCCAGGCACGAAGGCTAGACGCGGAAGACTCCGTCGCGTGACCCGGCCACGTGACCGCCGATCGCAATGCCTCCGAGATCGGCGTACTCTGCTTCTACGCCGTCTCCACAGTCCAGCCCACTCTACTAATGCACGGTCTCCGGGATCGGGCCCACTCGGCGAGAAATCGACCGAGCTGACGCGCCAAACTCCGGGAAAGAAGGCATAGTAAACTTTCCTGTTATATACGCCTCACCTCGCCTCTTCCGAGCCCAATTATTAGGCCTTCGAGCCATCCCTTAATAAATACATCTTGTCATCATCATCATATAGGATTTATGCGCTTGGTGGCGTACCTGTTGAAGTGAGCCAATTTAGGAATCGTTTCATTTTTTGTTTGTTTCGCTGCATAATTCCGCAGAAAACGGGGATGTCCACCGGCACATCTCCAGGGTTAGTAGCACCGATGGAGTTACATGTATAAGGTGATTCGTTATATCGGTGCTGTTCTGAGTGCGAGCTAATCGCCGGGACAGCAGCAGCGGTCACCTAATTCCGGCAGGGTTCTCAAGTAAAGCTTCGTTTTACGAAAGCCACGCATTTATTAAATATTTTAGTTTTAAGGTTTTTTTTACGTGCCAAAATGGCGCTCTCGACATGAGGCGTGCCTTTGGGAATAGGCACCGTTTTTTTTTTTTAATTTCGACGACCTTGGGTTCTTTCACGCGCACCCGACGCACGGTACATCATTATCATCATCATAATCATAATCATAATCATCATCATCATATTCGCACGGTACACGAGCGTTTAAAGCAACGCGAGAAGGAAAGCCTTTTGCCTTCGTCACGGCGGTGCAGCTGCTGTCTCAGCCGCGACCCGATGCGCATCCGGCGGTCTGTCGTGTTAACCCGTGCTCTTATCAGTGCCCGTCGGCAACGGGGAGCGGCAGAGTGCAGCTGGGCTCCCACATAGTGGCGAAGGGTTAACGGCTCACTGTGTGGCAGCCACGCCACGTGATCCGCACCAGCGCTGCTTTGCGGATACGTTGCCGCTGTCAGTACGGCGCTCATTGGCTGGTAGCGAGAGGTCCCGGTCTGTTACGCTCCCCTGGACCAACTAGCCCGCAGACGGGCGAGGGTGCGTCTGATATTCTATGCACCGAGGAATATTATAAAGAAATCTTTATTTCTGGCCGTGAGTAGAACATTCGTGCCGAAAAATGCAAACAAAAGGCTATTTGGGCAAGGAAAAATGAATCATTATATTGATTTGATAATTAGTAATCCATTCGTGATTTATCTCACTCTGGAATCTAAAAAAAAAGAAAAGCTGTATGTTGCGTGTTTTTCGTTAAGTTTCCTAATGTTAATCTACATTCAGCGTGGAGCTTGCTCTCCTAATCTTAATATTAAGCGACAAATTTCATTCAAGGGCCGCCGCGAAAGCCCATCAACTGCTCCTCATATACAAAACACTAAAGCTGGCGCATTACATACAAATGCGCTCACGATAACGCAGCTCACCGAGCCATTCTTCGACGCCTCGTTGGGAGGCGGTTCAGGTGGCCGTGTCAGCTTTCGGCGGGTGTACAGATATTTCAAGGACTTGTTTGTTGCAAACACAGGATGTTGCCGCGTTTCCCCCATGATTACATCTGCCGTGGTGTACCGCAAGGTGGAGACCCGAGCCCCCACGCTCTTCATCTCGTCGGTCTTGGAGTTCTTGTCCGCGATCCGCTCGTGATGTCTGCATTTGGGCATCTCGACTGGCGTGTCCACAGGTGCACGGTACATAGACTGCAGGAATCAGCCGTGCACTTAACGTTCGTTCACCGCCCAGAAGAAAAAACGAGGTCCGGACGTGTCTCCCTCGAGAAGAAAAACTCTTTGATTACGAGGTGCCGTCCGCGAAAGTCCGAAACGTTGTCGAAAGGACGCTGGTCGGCTTCCGAAATTTCGGATTTCTTAAACCGCATTCTATCACATTCGTCGTGACGCGGAACCCCGTGTGGGCCGCGGACGCTATGACGCTTTTCGAAAGGGCATTTGTCTTCGTCATTGCCCTGGCAAAGTGTAGGTGAATGCGTTGCGGCGGTATTATTGGTAGGTGGGCCACTTGCCAAAGCGCCGCCGTTCGTACTTTCTTTCGTTCCTTTGTCAGCTAGTTGAAGCGGCACTGAAAAAAACGTGCACTGGGCCATGTTTTCATCCGGTCAGATTTTAAGAACTCTGTGATGGCCATTTTCAAACTATGACGGTGAGAATATATATATATATATATATATATATATATATATATATATTTATATATATATATATATATATATATATATATATATATATATATATATAAACACACCCTGCAATTCAGCCCAAAATCTGTGCCACAGTGTCAATTTCTAAGAAAGCGGTCCACGTGGTGTAATTCGCACCGGGGAAAGGGTAGTGCAGCCGCCTGGCGATGCTAGACGAAAATATACGTCGAAAATGCGCTTCAGGTCAGAGCTATTCAGTCAAGCCAGTTTTCAATACTCTGCTTCGAACTTTGGCCGTGCTGTTCTTCCGGTCAAGCGACCTGTTTGAACGACTGCGACATTCCCGTTTTCCTTGTCTTTCAATGCGGCCGCATTTTTTTTTCTTTATCTTTCAGCCTTCCCTTAATCATTCCCCAGTGCAGGGTAGGAAACTGGATATCTACGCGTATCTTCCGGTAAACTTACCTGCCTTTCATATCTCATTCATCTCTCTCTCTCTCTCTCTCTCTCTCTCTCTCTCTATCTCTCGGGCAGGTTGGAATACACTTGTACGGTTGATTAATTGTCTGACGTTACACCAGTGGAGATGTAAGTGTTCCGGAAACATTGAAGGCGGGAATGAAAGCATGAAAAAAAAGTTCTTTGAGAATATTTTGTACAGACTGGAGAAATATTATCACCTCTTTTAGCGTGCGGAAATAAGAATAACAGCAGACGACGAGGGCACGCAAAGACATGTTTTCAAAAGTTGTGGTAAGATGTTGACATTCTGCGACAAATGAGCCCCCTTTTCTTATTCGTTCACATCATTCTTAGTAGCTAGCAGAATCCTCACCTGCCGACTGCGAAAGCCGCACTCTTTCAGTTTGTTAACACTCTGGAATTTTAGATTTTCGGATTGCGGACGTCACGTGCTCAATTACATGTTGCCGGTTCGTCATGGCAAAAGCTATAGACCTTTAGGGTTAACGTCTATAAACATTTAGACGGGCGGAATGGTGGGAATAGAGCGGCCATTTGTAAGGATTCTCTTCTGCGACCTACTCGAAGCCAGTAAACAGTGGAAAAATTATTCTTCCAAAACTGCTTTTATTTAGTCTGCGAGAAAGGCTTTGGCGAATAATTAAAAAAGATCATGCTTTCTTTTCAGGATTTTTGGCAATGGCCGTAGAGCCAGCCACGTAAAGCCACATAAATGTGACGTCACAAGTTTCAATTCTTTTTTATCATTGGGCCTGGTTTGGCGCCAGGTAAGTTCCCAAAGCTTGCTATGAGGAGCCTTTGATGTTTCAAAATGCAATGAAGACGGTATTTCCTTTTAGCGAAAAACAATTAGCTGTAGATCCGTGCGAGCGTTGTCTAAATCTACGACGTCTTGAGCCAGTGCGGGGAAATTCAGGACAGCAGGGCAACCCAGATTTTCTTTTTGCGTTTGTTCTGTCTTACTTCTCACAATTGAAAGGGGATTTTTCCATTTGTGAAGCATAACATACCAATTACTATTTTTCTTTAGTGTTCCAATCGCCCGCCTGTGACATCAAGTCTAGTGAATGAATTTATTTGTTGGAAGCACCTCCGAATTCTTGCTCTAGAAGGGCACCAGTTCGCGTTGTGCTTAGAGTTCAGCGAGACAGTCGGGACGACCATATATTCCGACTCTTGCTTTTTTTCTCTACTGGATAACAATAAATAGACATGATTTCCTTTCTATAATACCTGACAGCTCGTTTCCACATTCTTCTTTTTTTGTTTGTGTTCTGTTGCATTGTCATAAACAAATAGCGATTTAATTTTTTGTCTTGGTTCTAGCTCTGTTGTAGGCCATAACCATTCGCACTATCCCTATCCGTATGCGTCGGCTCTTCTCGTCAGGCAACTAAATCGCTACTCGGTAGGAAAAAAAAAAAAATTTCCCCGAACTTTGTTGCATGTACAGATGGCAGCTTCCTGCACTGACAGACAGCCGGCCCTCTTCCTCTTCCTCACTCCTCACTTCCCCCTCCCCCTCCCAACATCTTCCATTCGAGACTTGGTAACCTTAGTTGGTGCTGTCAGGCAGCCTACTAACTTGGTATGTGACAGCATAAAGTCTTGACTTGCGTCAAAACTGAGAATCAAGGAAAAGAAGCAAGTAAAAGGATCGGAAGAGAAGATAGTATAGAGATAAAGAGAGAGAGAAACGGGATGGGAAAGGCAGAGAGGTTAACCGGATAAGATATGTGATAGAGTAAGAGAAGGCGACTATTTCGATACGTGTGCGACTAGGGAAGTATGTGCGATACGCGACCAGGGAAGCATGGTTGAAAATCTCTGTTTGAAATAATGCATCGCCTCTACCCGACGCTCCACGGCTACCTCTGCCCACTCTGCAACGTACCCGACACCCTGGAACACTTGCTCCTCGAATGCCCGTGGCAGGAAGGCAGCGAAATGCAACCGGACAAACGAACACAAGAAGCAAACGAAGACCACCGTTTCGAAACGTGGGAGGCCAAGCTCGCCCTCGGGGACCTGGAAGACCAACGACTGCTCGTCGCCAGGGCCAAGAGGGCAGTCGAAGTCAGAGTGTTCCTGGACTAAGGAGCCTTCCCACCTTAGGGTGATACCGGGCTTCGCTCAGGACACTGTTTCGAATAATAAACGTTTCTCTCTCTCTGTCTCTGAAGTGGTTGCCGCTTTATGCGCCCCCGCCACTTTCCCTCCTTCCGGATAAGATATGTGATAGAGTAAGAGAAGGCGACTATTTCGATACGTGTGCGACTAGGGAAGTATGTGCGATACGCGACCAGGGAAGCATGGTTGAAAATCTCTGTTTGAAATAATGCATCGCCTCTACCCGACGCTCCACGGCTACCTCTGCCCACTCTGCAACGTACCCGACACCCTGGAACACTTGCTCCTCGAATGCCCGTGGCAGGAAGGCAGCGAAATGCAACCGGACAAACGAACACAAGAAGCAAACGAAGACCACCGTTTCGAAACGTGGGAGGCCAAGCTCGCCCTCGGGGACCTGGAAGACCAACGACTGCTCGTCGCCAGGGCCAAGAGGGCAGTCGAAGTCAGAGTGTTCCTGGACTAAGGAGCCTTCCCACCTTAGGGTGATACCGGGCTTCGCTCAGGACACTGTTTCGAATAATAAACGTTTCTCTCTCTCTGTCTCTGAAGTGGTTGCCGCTTTATGCGCCCCCGCCACTTTCCCTCCTTCCGGATAAGATATGTGATAGAGTAAGAGAAGGCGACTATTTCGATACGTGTGCGACTAGGGAAGTATGTGCGATACGCGACCAGGGAAGCATGGTTGAAAATCTCTGTTTGAAATAATGCATCGCCTCTACCCGACGCTCCACGGCTACCTCTGCCCACTCTGCAACGTACCCGACACCCTGGAACACTTGCTCCTCGAATGCCCGTGGCAGGAAGGCAGCGAAATGCAACCGGACAAACGAACACAAGAAGCAAACGAAGACCACCGTTTCGAAACGTGGGAGGCCAAGCTCGCCCTCGGGGACCTGGAAGACCAACGACTGCTCGTCGCCAGGGCCAAGAGGGCAGTCGAAGTCAGAGTGTTCCTGGACTAAGGAGCCTTCCCACTTTAGGGTGATACCGGGCTTCGCTCAGGACACTGTTTCGAATAATAAACGTTTCTCTCTCTCTGTCTCTGAAGTGGTTGCCGCTTTATGCGCCCCCGCCACTTTCCCTCCTTCTCCTCGCACACAACTGACGTCTGCACGGCAGCCTGACTGCCTTCTGCCAACGTTGCTGCGTACGTGGGATGAAATTGAGGCCTTTGCGGTTACGATCGCACACGGCTCGCTAAAAAAGGTGCACGTGTCGGAAACGGGAACGTCTATGCGAATTTTTGTTTTACGTTGCTCTATAACTTTGCGGCGCCTGTCTTCCGCGCATGATTTGTGTCAGGTATTTTTTTCTTCTTTTTTTTGGCAAACGGTTCTTGCGGCAAATGCATTTTGCAGCACAAGCGTATCCAATTGCGACTTTAATGCGCAGCTGTCACTACACTCCGTTTGACTCTGATGCAAACACGTGCTCGACTTCCATATACGCGATGCCCTGTCGCCGTAAGATATATGGAAACACTAAAAAAAAAAAAAAAAAAAAAACACGACAGACTAACAAAAAGAGCAAATAAATCACCGCGTAGTTCAGTTTGTTAGTGTTTGCTCTTTCCTTATTTATAGAGGCGCCCGTTCAGCGCGGTTAAAGCACATATTTTGTCTCTTTGCCTCACGCGCTGCAATTACGCATGTTACATTGTGCATTAAGGCTTTATACCCCATTTCGCATCTGTGACCCCGTGGATCTCGGGGTCACGAGGGATGGGAAAAGAGCTGAGGGCCACGTGGAGCTAAAGTTACGTATGCGTGGGTAGTCTACAGGTACATGTGCTATCGTGCGCGTGGCTTGTTCGGTGGCTTTGTGTAGTATTAAGCTCGGAGAGAGAAAAAAAGAAATATTCCGTTGTCCTCATTCGCGACACGGCCGACATGTGTTCTCGTGTTGAGAAAGTGAATGCATTATTGCAGCGCGTTACGTACTGTTCTTTCCGTCGTCCCTAATACTGGGGACTTCGTAGTATCGTTCTGCGCGCATAGATGTATGCTTCATATCGTATACTTTGAAACACGTGGCGGAGCATGATATATTGGCGCCTCCATGCATCCGGATGAACAATCTACGTTGGAACGGCCTACGTATTTAAGGTGTCTCGGCACAATTAACTCTTCGCAAAACGCTCAAGATAGCTTCCCTGCATAACGCGAAATCCTTCCCCGTCAAGTAGGGCTAGCCCGTACTTGACTCAAAAATTGAGCAGATTAAAAAAATTCCCTTGTCTCAGTGCTCATTTATTGCTGCAGGCCACGGGCTCCCCGAGCGAGCTATGTCGCCTTTTAAATACAACTTCCTGTTTGCGATGCACATGACATCGTCTTCGTCAGTAAGGGTTAGGTAGGGCCTCCGAGACACATACACACACCGGCGGCGCCGTCGGTCTCAGAGTCATCGAGAGTGTACGAAACCTCTCGCAAAGCACCCTAGCTCCGTCGCATGCGCAATAGGGGAGTGTTTTAGCGATTCAAGTTCTGAACTGCTCATTGCAGCAGGGGGCATGGGTTCGATGCCCAGTGCCGGTGCTGGGAACGTCTTGCCTTCTCTGGGCGTACGGAGAGAGTGAGGCCGAGGACGAGAAATTGGCCTGACGACAGCGCGATGGCGACGACGTAACGGAAAGCAAACTTAAGTTCGAGCGTTTAGCCTACGGCCGCGGGGAAATTAGGCGCAGCGTCGTCGTGTCTTCTGGCACGTGGTACCCTTCTGCAGAGATCTGCAGCCCTAGGGAACATGCGTGCTGTTTTACCAACGCCTGTCACGTGGAGGCTGTAATTGATCAGGTGCCGTGGCGACAAGCCACGCAGTGCAGACAACGTGCACGTCGTGACCCCGCGAGCCCACAATACTCGAACCTGCTACGCAATAACAATAATATGACTCTGGCAAAAGCCATGGCGTTTATCATCACCGAACTACAGATGGGCATTCAGAGACAACGTCTTCAGATTGATTTTTACCACTTGCTTCTTGTTTATTGCACAATAAATTCTAAGCATTGGCACGTTCCTTTTCTTTCTTTCTTTCTTTCTTTCTTTCTTTCTTTCTTTCTTTCTTTCTTTCTTTCTTTCTTTCTTTCTTTCTTTCTTTCTTTCTATCTTTCTTTCTTTCTTTCTTTCTTTCTTGCTTTCCTTCTTCCTTTTTTTTGTATACTTTGCAGCCATCTCTGGCTGGGAATCGAGTCACGGATTTCGTTCTCGGAAACGGAGCGCCATGCCACTCTGCCGTGGTGGAGTGGACCGTCGTTTACTGATACTGCAGAACATTTCAGCGGGAATTTGCTCATCACGTCAGCCACCTTGATTGAGGGTTTTTTGCGGAGCTTTCGTTACACCATGCTGCAACTTCGCTGCTGTTGTAACAAAGGGAACTGAGCAGACTAAGTATAGCGTCTAAGCGTGGAGTCAGTGTTAGCGTATATATATGTCTGAGCACGGGGTCAGCCCGTACTCCGTGTACAAGATAGGACTCGCGGCCTCGCCGTTATGTGTGACCTGTAATCACTCACGGACTTCACGGTGATGTTAAACGCTATTTGTTGGGGTGTCTCGGCCTCGCTATACGGAGCTCGAATCTTTGGCTCCCATCGTCGAGGCGCTCCACGCGATGTTCCGCGCGGAGACGAGACATTCGGGAGGGAGGCGTCCCGACTCCGGCTCCCGAAGTCCTTAAGTGATGCGGACTTAACGTGCGATTGGTGGCGTTTGGGGGGCTCATTTCACGCTGTTCGTGTCACGAGGGGTGGGCAGGCCGCTCCGGCATCGTACGTTGTATGGTTCGCATTCTGCTGGTTTGCGTTATCTTCCGCCTCGCTGTGCGCGTCGTCTCTCTCGACCCCCCTCCCCCCCCCCCCCCGTCTCTCGCTGCGCCTCTGAATGAACGCGCACTGAAAGTAATACCTGCAGATTTCGAACTCGAACGTTCCCCAGGGAGGCGCTCGGATGGAGCGACTGTCGGCAGGTTTCGCGAGGCTATATACGTACCTGCAGTCAAAAACATCTTTCTTCCTCCTCCTCCTTTTTCGTCTTTTTTGTTTTTTTACTGAACAAGATGAAACTCTGGCAGTCCTCCGATATCGTGGGCTACGAAGATATGTTTGTTACGTTCTCTGGCAACCTGGCAACGTTCAACATTTAAACCCGCTCAAATGAAGCTATAGCTTCACATCTCTCCTTAGGAATCGGGTGTCACGCAGTGGCCATTGCGGTTGGTGTCAGCCTGGGTCACTATGGTATAACCAGTGGCGAGTTTAGTGCGGGAATATTGTAATGGAAAAGCTTGCGTCCCTTTATTCGCAAGGCCACGTGACTTCAATTGCACGCGTTGGAAAAGGAAATGCCGACATCACAATAATTTATGAGGAGGCAGACGTTAAAGAATTGTACAGCTATATAGGACCATTAGATTGCTTTCGGTATTGCGCAAAACGTCGATGACGATGATGACGAGTATTTCATACCCACCGCGTAGCAGTAGGATCAATCAAACTCAAATAAATATTGTTATATTTATGTTATTATTAAAGATGTTCGTTCGCCGTACCTGGAATGCCAAGATCCCGCGTCGCAATATTTTCACTCAAAGGAACAAAACAGAAGTGCATAATTTAAGCCACTGTTTTCGTAAAATTCCATTCCCCGAACAGATTTTGAAAGCCCCTTGCCGGGTTTCAGAACTTGAGCTCCGGTTACCTGCGTAGATGGGGATCCCGACAAAATGGCTGCTATTCCTGGCCTCGACTTACACAATGACCTTTGCTGCGGTGATCCGGTGTGATGCTCGAGAATGGATGTGTGTTTACCGCGTGCTTGAACTGCGCGTCGAAATTTTCTGCATAAGGCTGAAGCTGAGTGTTGTTCTGTGGGAGAAGAGAACGAGCGAGTGGGCGACAGACTGCTTGGGCGGGCAACCGCAAATGATTGACTGATTGGACTGAATAAGTAGGCCATGCCGAAGTCACAAGGGCGTCCTAAATGTGGTTAAGCTGACCCTCCGTGACGGCGTAAAGCTGCTGCTGCTTTAAAAGGACGCTGAACGCAAGCATTATGCCAAGCTAGATTGAAAGATTAGGCTTCTGTAATTTCTAGTTCGTTTTTCTTGAGCAATGACAGAGGCTCTGCGTGAGAAAAACCTACAACAATAAAAAATCGGAGTTGCGTCACCTGCTGTGGACTATGGTACTTCTCCTTTGACGTCAACACTGGCGGATTCACAGAGAGTGCCCTAGAAGGAGGCCAGGAGACGTCAACTCGTCTGTTTTGGTACGGCCGGTTCAAATTGTATAGCGGAATCGGGAGAGTCGGCGGTAGTTTTCCACGCAACAAAGTGTCCTAGCACACAAGAAACGATGATAGATTTCTAGACGAATAATCTGTCGATATAATTCGACTTAACATTGTCCTTTAGTGTCCATCTAAACTCAGTGTCGCTGACATGGTTAACAGAATGACTACAAATAAGACATAAGCTCTGTTGAAACATCTTGGTTCTTCTGCCGCGTTGCATGTTTCTGCCATATATTTTGTTTGTTCACCCGAGTCACGTTATTTTCAACGCTAGCTCTACTGGTTCATCACTTCGGATCTGAAGGCGTCCGTCGGTACGCAGGACCGGATAATCACCATCATCTTCTTCTTCATGCTTCGTCACGACAAAAATCAGAGGCCATGCAAATTACTGCATAGAGTGCGAGTTGGAATATTGTGGTAGCTTTGTCACAGGCCGCCAGTGATTGCCGCGTCATAAAAAAAAAAAATATGTCTCACTTATGATTAAAAGGCGAAGCTCTCTGTTATCGATAGCAATGTACTCGACAACTACGTGAAGTAGGGTCCGTAGTTTTATCAGCCGTATAAAATGCCGCGAACATTCGCTTACTTATTAACGCGAAAGCACTGTATGCCACATGAAGCGGAAAATTCAACGAGCGTCCGGCGTTAACATCTGATGGTATCATACCCACGTGACCAAGTGATAACGTCACGTTCGCGGCGCAGGACCTGCTGCGGGTCGCGCTGCGAAATTCCACAGTGAACAGCCACCATGCCGGATGGACGCCGTAAACCACACTCAAAAAAGACAACGAAAAAAAGGACATCGCCAGATTAGAAAAATTGATGATTATATGTCGCGTTTTGTGGCGCAAGGGTCGAAAATTGAGCTGACACAAGTTCGAAACCAGCCTAGCCCACTCCCGAATTTGACTTGACCCAATTCTATAAGTGAGTTGACCCACGTTCAAAACCGACCTGGTCCACACACAAAATTTGGGTGACCCACCCTCCACATTTACTCTGTCCAATTCGAGCACACGACCAAGCGAAAAGTATCGCGTGGAAGAGCCATACTGCTTTCGCATTCAGTGCACGTAAGGGGACTTGAGTGCCTCTGTAACATTTAAATTACCAAACCTGGTGCCACGCGCGCACAGGCAAAGATGAACAGATTTCGGTCGATGACTGTGAAGACTCGCTGTCGTAACTCTGGCGTGGAGAAGAACGCCGACAATGGACAGCGAAAGCTTCGTGTGCTCTCACTTCAGCGCACCCGCCGTGGTTGCTCAGTGGCTATGGTGTTGGGCTGCTGAGCACGAGGTCGCGGGATCGAATCCCGGCCACGGCGGCCGCATTTCGATGGGGGCGAAATGCCAAAACACCCGTGTACTTAGATTTAGGTGCACGTTAAAGAACCCCAGGTGGTCGAAATTCCCGGAGCCCTCCACTACGGCGTGCCTCATAATCAGAAAGTGGTTTTGGCACGTAAAACCCCATGATTTTTTTTTCACTTCAGCGCATCACGTAAAGTGGAGACTACGAGACCTGCAACACTAAGCGCGCGGGAACACAGCGTACATTAAGCTACCAGCCATCTCTGGTCCCCTTTATCGTTCCGAGATACGGCGCGTGGGCTCCGTATGCGCTTAGCCGCGCGGTCAGCTATGCGCAGCCATGGCCGGCCTAGAGAAGGAAACGCGTGCTAGATCATTTTACCGCGCACTCACCTCCCCTACCCTTCTCTCCTAGCATGCGCTTGATGACGTCACCTCCAACATTGGACACTCTGAGAACCGGCACGTATCAAGTCACCACCCATCACGGCTCACCCTCGTATACCCTGGAAGACACACCCTCGCCCTGGAAGTCACGCAGGTACCAACGATCACTCTGGAACCCTCGATGACTCGTGCATAAAAGCCGATACGCTTGACCCGCAGATCAAATCTTCGACGATCCCCGGCTGTATTCGCCGTTATCGTTGTGCTTTGAGGGTAACTTGCTTTTGTGGGCACAGGTTCGCCCACCAAAAGTTATTCCCAGTTTTTCTGCGGTGCTTTCCCCGTCACTACTACGTGACACTATCATTATCGTCGGCGCGCCCGTCCACGCTCGCGTTCGTCGTTTACCACCTGATCGCTGCAAGATCGTACGCAGCGAATTTGAACACATGCTTGTCGGTATCGTGCGGCCTTCCTCAAGCCCTTATGCATTTCCACTGCATATGGTGCCAAAGGCGTCGCCTGGAGACTGGCGGCTCTGCGGAGATTACCGTAGACTCTTCAGCAAAATTACACCCTTTTGCCACACAACGATAATCGTCATCTGTCTTGTTCGCATTTCCTTTCTTTAATGCGGCGAGCGCGGTACTTCCCAGTAACGAACCGCGTGTGCGTTATCAGCATGACATAGCATTCCCGACAGGAAAGTAGTTGGCGCGGTGTTTTCTAGAAATTAATTAATTAATTTAATTATGGGGTTTTACGTGCCAAAACCACTTTCTGATTATGAGGCACGCCGTAGTGAGGGACTCCGGAAATTTTGACCACCTGGGGTTCTTTAACGTGCACCTAAATCTAAGCACACGGGTGTTTTCGCATTTCGCCCCCATCGAAATGCGGCTGCCATGGCCGGGATTCGATCCCGCGACCTTGTGCTCAGCAGCCCAACACCATAGCCACTGACCAACCACGGCGGGTTGTTTTCTAGAAAGTAAACGCAAGCAAGGTAGATAACGATTATTGTTGCGTGGCAGAGATACACGCCAAATGGTGTAACTTTGCCTAAGAGTGTATGCTCAACAGTGCTACTTCTCCGGAACGTTACCTACTTCCGCCCATTGCAAATTTCTCTGCACCCCTGCATGGAGGAACGATTTTCTCAAAGATCGACCTGGCGAAGGCTTACCATGGAATTTGTGTGGAAGCAGCGGATATTCCCAAGACGGCAATCTTCACGCCATTTGGACTCTTCGAGTACGTGCGCATGCCTTTCGGCCTTCGCAATGCTGCATAATCTTTTCAACGATTCATCGACACAGTGACAAGTCGATTGCCTTTCTGTTTCGCGTAAGCTCGCAGGGTGGAGAGAACTAATTAAGGGAAAATGAGACATCCACCCAATCGTAGGAATTGCTACAAAGGAAACCCATACGGCTTCCCCGAAAGAAAAGCCTCGCAGTTGAAGAAAAATTCGTCCTGGTCCGGGAATCGAACCCGGGACCACCAACTGGCACCATCAAGGCTAAGCTGTCTCGGGCACCCTCTCTCGTCCATCCGAGACCAGGAGCTCCACTTTGCCTCATGACCGATGCGTCCGATGCTGCTGTTGGAGTGGTGCTTCAACAGTTCGCAGATAATATCTGGCAGCCCCTTGCCTTCTTTCCTTGGAAGCTCTCATCTACGGAGACGCGCTATAGCACATTCGGAAGAGAACTCTTCGTAATGTACTTGGCTCTACGTCACTTTCGAGACTTCCTGGAGGGTCGAGAGGAACACATTAAGACAGACCGCAAACCATTTACCTGCGCGTCCGGTCGAATTCTACCAAACTTTCACCACGCGAAACCCGCCATCTCGCCTTCATCGCAAAATTCACGACGTAGACAGGCACGTGCACGGAAAGGACAATGACGCAGCGGACCGCGCTCTCGCGCTGCGCCTCTTTCATCACTACGGACAACAGCCCGGTTAGCAGCCATATATCACACCACCCGCACGCATATCGCTACAAACTGGGCACCCATTGCAAGTCTTACGCCCACGCTCCCACACAACTACTTTTTCCTCGTCTTTTTTTTTTCCCGCACAGCATCAGATTGGAACGCCCTTCCCCACCACGTAGCTGCAATCACTTGTCCGACATCGTTTCTCGAAAATGAGTCCTTGTTGGCTAATCAATAACCTGCTTTTTTCACGTGTTATTATTTGTTTTTATGCACTTGCGAAAATGTAGCTTCCATGTACAATTATTTCTGTATACCTGTGTTTATATTTGCATTATCAACTGTACCCACCCCTTATGTAATACCCCTAGCACAGGGGTCTTTAAGGAAATAAAACTGAACTGAACTGAACTTCTCCGCACTTGCTCCCCAGCCACAAGACGACACAGAGGTAATGATGATTCGTGCGAAACCTGGCGCCTTACATCTGCGTGCTGTCCACTTTCTACTTTGTGCCGTCGCTATTATTTGTGACATCTCCACGTGCACCCCACGTCCAGTCATTCCATTCAATTTCCGGCGCACCATTTCTGATGCCCTTCATAAGCTATTCCACCTTGGAATCCGGGACACGCTACATCTGGTGACGCAACGTTTCTCCTGGCCGGCCATCAACGAGGATGTACGTACCTGGGCGCGTGGTTGTCCGGTATCTCAACAATCGAAGGTTCACCGACACACAAGGGCACCTTTCGGCTCGTCTATGCCACCATCTGAACCATTAGGCAAGGTACATATTGACATTTTGGGGCCACGGCCACCGTCAAACGGGAACACCTACCTCCTAACTTGCATAGATCGCTTTACACGATGGCCAGATGCCTTCCCTCTGCCAGACATTCGTACTTAAACAATCGCAAATGCAGAGGACGCCAGTTTGAGTCGGCACGATTCAATAATCTGCTGAACCACTTAGGCACTTCTCGCATATATACCACGGCATATCACCCCATCGCCAATGGTCTTGTTGAACGTTTTCACCGCCCCATCAAGACGTCGCTCAGAGGACAGCCTGAAGCCGCTCACTAGTCCGCATCACTACCATTGGTTATGCTTAGTCTTTGAGCTGCACTAAAGCAGGATCTGCGCTGAACGCCTGTCGAGATGGTTTTTGGAGCACCATTGCACCTTCCAGGGGAGTTCTTCTCCACTCCCATTTCATCGCGGCGCCCTGAGCCCACCGACTACATCAACTTCATTCCGAACACTTCGTGCTCCTGAACAATGCTGCCAGCACCATAACACATCGCATATTCCCAAAGAGCTGGCGACGTCCTCTTACGTTTTCGTCCGCCATTGCTCCGTACGAAAGTTTCTGCAACGCCCTTACGATGGTCCATACCGCGTCATCCGTAGTGCCGGCAAACATTTCACCATGGACTTAAATGGTCGACAGGACACTATAGCTATCGATTGCCTCAAACCCGTCTTGGTTAAGGACCCACTCCCTCAGTCACCGGACAAACCAATTAGCCCAGAGGCAGTTGGTCCTCGCTAGACATCAAACACACTTCGACTCCCACAACACCCCGACCCAAACCACTCAAAGTTCCATTCCGGCTACCTGCATGGCTCCGTCACTAAAAGGGAGGGGGGGCTCCTGTAGTAACACCGACGTAGAGCAGGATGAGGATAACGGTGGCTGGCTAGGATACAGGCCATTGCCTAGGAAGCAAAGCAGGTGCGTGGCTCAGATCACGCGCGGCTCGCGCAAGTCCCTAGGAAATTGATCCGCCGAGGCGAATGACTGTCAGCGAGGGCCTTCTGCTCAGTAAAAATATACTCCTATTTATTGTGGTTCATTGTCATCACTGATTTCGTGCGCCACAGATTTTATCACGCTTTGACTTTATACGCAACATGACGGCGACGGCAATAAAGGAGGTGAAAATTCGGCTTGACTGTCCATATAGTTGCTATCGCAGTAACAGCGCGTGCGGCGAAATGCTGAGAGAAGGCAGGGGAAAGTTGAAGCGGCAGCGAACCGAATGGGGCGCAGCCCCAGCCAAAAAGGTCATGCATGGGAGTCCACAAGGCAGAACCAAAGGCCAGGTGGATTCTTCGAAGATCGCACCCGGTCACTGCGAGAAGAAACGTCTCAGGAGAGAGGACAGTAGCGACGAAGACCGTTGTCTATTGCTACACTGTTTATGAACCGGACAGGAGTGGGTGGTGTCAGACGTCGGGCGCAGACGACCCGGTGGAGATTGTTGCGATAGCTTGCGTCGAGGCCGGTGATAAGACAACTCGCCACCTTTATCGCTGCTGGCTGTGAACCGCCTACAAGACCAGTGTTCGTTTACATGTGCGATGAGTGGTATCTTACCATTCCTCCCCCGTGCAGTCGGAATGGCTGCGCCCGGCCGGTTAGCGTTTACGTGAGCGTGTCAGGCAAATCTTAGCTCGACAAGCGGACTATACGCGTTTCTGTCGGGTTCATGTAAACGCCCTGCGTGAGGCCGAAGCGAAGCGTACAAATCTAACAGGGCCAAGGCATTCGTGAAAATATCCTCCAACGTCCATCAGGCCCTGAAACGAAATTTCCCGGGCAGTTCCTGGAAAAATATCTTCCGGATACAAGCCTGAGCGCCCGTCGTTTTAGCACGGCAGGGAGCGCATTTCATGCAACTTTTGCGTCGGGTATGGCTGCGTCGCCTTTGCCGGCAGGAGCCTCGCAGCGTTTGAAGCGCGGATCACGTGAGATGCAGGTATATTGCGCCGGGTGAAGGCCACACCTAATCTTAATGTGTGCAGCAAGCTTGCATTGCACCTTTTCATAGTGGGTGGTATCCGCATTTTCGTCTCTGAGTCAAGTTCGTGAAGGCGGCGATGGCGATGACCTGATGTGGCCCAATATACTGCGGTAATATCGCACAGAAGTCTATACACTAGGGCATTAGTGTCTGGTTGTGAAAATGGAACGGACACTGGGGTTGCATTAACGTGAGTCATCTTTGCCTTCGAGCATTCGGAGTATCACACGCTGTCGCAGTTGTTTCAGAAGCATCATCTCCAGGAAGCGCTTCTCGTACCGCAGGCGTCACTTGTGTGCTTGTGGCTTGAGGTTTCCTTGTTGAGGCCGAAGTCAGCGTTGGCGTTTTATTAAAGGCTTCTTGATAGGTTGCGTTCGAAGCCGGCGATCCGGTTGTGGCGACCTGTCTTGGGCGCTACCGAAGCAGTCTTAGCCGCACAGGTCCATTGACTGTTCAGGATTGACGGTGTGCTTAATGTTCGCTAGGTACAGCCAGATGCGCAGACCGCAAAGAAGTGGGTGTAGCGGGACTTGCTGCTCTCCGCATTTCCACCGAGCGCGTCTAACGTTCGCAGAGCATCTTATGCCAGCAGATAGACAGAGGTTAACATTTATTTTGCTCCGGGCTTTTATAACGCTCTTTTCGTTCCTGCCATCTTTGCACCCCTTCTCCTCCTCCTTCCCCACACCGCTGACCGATTTTCAGGTGTCAGCCGCGCGCTCGACATTTGCGGTGCGGTACGTCAGCAGGCTTTCCTTTTCTCTGTCAACGAATCTCTCTCTCTCTCTCTCTCTCTCTCTCTTGTTCTGGCTTAAAATCATCCGAGGTCGTCGCCCATCTCGAGAGACGTTGCAAGAATGACGCGAGCTTACTTGCGATACGCGCGCTACTTATGGAAAAATATCTCACGTAACGCAAACGTCAAAGCGCCGCTTGTATTTTGACTCCTAATGAAATGCGTCATAGGACGATACGGGGCAGTCAGTGCGGTCAACGCAAGCTCCTCGGCTGCAGTTCACTTGTTAGGCGGCGCTGACACCGGCGATTGACAAATGTTGCGCGACCGAGCTCGACCGATTGCCTAACAAAACAGCGACTCACGACGACCGGCGTTGACACCGGTAAGCGTCGCCACGCCGAGATACCTCGCGAACGGTGCCGTTCACGTTCGGTTACACCGCCATTTCCGCGTGAAATAACCGTCAGCGTATTCCGACGTCCTGCCTCCAGCACCGCTGATTCGTTCAGCACCTTTGCGACTTCAGTGCCACAGAGGATATTCGAGCACTGAAACGGTTGCATTTCGATCAAAGCGACCGTTTGCGGCAAAATTGGTCCCACGACCTCCTCGACTCGCCGGCTCGAATGCCGCATTAATGTGGGGACTCGCGATTCCTGAAGCGGAGACTCCTCTTGCGGACACTTTGTGGGCCCAGCGCTTCGACGTCATCCCCAATACTGTGTATGATCAAGCACGTGAAATTCAACTGAGCGGGGGGTCCAGCTCTTACTGCAGGATTCGCATTATTGGGCCGAACTGCTGATTCAGCCCACGCAAAAAGCGCCACGTGATCACGTGGCTGAACTGCAACGAATCGCACCGCGTAGCAGCTCGTCTGCGGCGTCATTGTCTGCAGCTTGATTCGGCGGTTTTGTCACGTGATGATCGTCCACGGAATTCAGTCCGTCGTGAGAATCCGGCTTGTACGTCAGTTCTGAACGCGCTCGGAGTCCATTGTCTCTGAATCGTTCGGACCTGTCGACTAGCGCATTGCTCACAGCGCCGGCAGCGATTTCAGGCCGAAGTCACAATGCACGGCTCAACGTGCAGCACTTAGCTAGAAACATGCTGCATTCGAACTTACGCCCGGTTTGCAATAACTCCCGAGTCGATTGTTCATAAATATATCTCACGTGTTAATGGCCGCGTATTTCCGGGGCTTGCCGTTGTTTCTCGGTAAGCAGCCGTACGACTGCCCGTAGCCCTTTTTTTATTGTTTTATTGCATACACGCGTCCGTTGTCTGCACAGTTCGCCGAATGTACGTACTCAGTCAAAGACACGTGGAGAGCGCCTGTGCAACTGTCACCGCCGACATCGCGATTTCCACCTAGGGCCAAGACCTTGCTGCAGCCCGTAATTAGCCGCAGCAAGGTTGAGTTCATTTGTGAGTATACCGCGACATAGTAACGGCGACGAGCACATCTTCACTAAGATGTCACTTACCGCGAGCTATACAAGTACGGATGTTGTGGTGTTCCGTAGAGATATTACGTACCAAAAACCACGAACCGATTAGAGGTACAACGCAGTGGAGACCCTGGGTCAATTCTGAATACTTGAGGTTCTTTAACGGCACCCAAAGCACGGCACACGAGCGCTTTTACATTCTGCCCCCAATCAGAATGCGGTTATTGGGAACTGGACTGAACCCGTGACCCCGTCATCAGCAGCGCAGCGCTGAACCCTGTGAACTGGAATACCTTGGCCTCCTAAAAAAATACGCCAGAGGGGAAGTCTAGGGCTAGTGTCTATGGGAACTACAAGAATGGTGGTTCAACTGATGATGATGAACCTTTGTCATGGCTCGCACCCACTAAAGGGGATAGGCAAAAAATCCGGCGGCAGGAGGTAGCTAAAGTTAGTGTGGGAATGATGGTTAGTACTGGTATTTACCCAAACTTCGTCCTTGTGGCTATAGAAGGCCTGGCGACTTTGCAATTTGACCTCCCTGCCTTTCCTGTCATCGTTATCTCTCTCTCATCATTCTCGACGACATATTGCTTCGTGAATGCTGCAGTTCGCAAGTACTGTGCGTGTACGCGCAGAGCCTTATTGCTTTATGAGTTTAGAAAAGTATGACTGGTTAGAAATTTAGGCCACTAAGTGGCGTCCAAATCCAAGCCCGAGAGACTGCTCCCTCCCACTAACAGAAACCAATCTCGAAGCCTTTTCTGGCTACATGCGCCGGAACCAATTGGAAGAGCCACAAACATGCCGTGAGCGCCAGGCTTCAGACGCCACCTCTAAAGAACAGATAAAACGCAATAAATAACGCCACAAGAATGTATGAAGTCGCAAGCAAGAATATCAGACTAATACATTTACAATGCCCAAAATTCTTATGGCGGCTGAGTGAACAGTTCTTCCTAGTAATTTTAGCAGGAAACTCTGTGGAGGGCTCCCGTTGACTACTTCATCTTGTTATCAATCTTGACTGCATAAGAAGGTCTCCGCACTTAGCCCCGCATTCTAGAACGTTCCCTCCAGTCAACACTCCACCTCGACTCAAGAAAGTAGATAGCAGCGCCACCGTTCCACAGAAGTGGTCACTGCATTCACGATCATCCACGTCAATTATTGGGAATGGTAGCGTCTTCACCTGTCGAAGGCTGGCGGTGCCCTCAATTCGCGGAGGGGAAGAAGCAATTTAAGTCGAGGATTGTTTGAGAATACGGTGGTTAATATGTATGTCACTAGTTCCGTATTGCTTGCGGATATTGACAGTCACCATGTGTGACTATTTTAGATATTTTTAAAGAGCTTTTTCTTGCGACGTTCTCAAGATGGTACGGTGGTAGAGATAAGAATGCCAGTGAGGCTAGCTACAGGGCTATACATTGCGTTACAGCCTGCTGGCATTGCAAGTGCAGTGGAAGTGCGGAAATGCCGCCATATATAACGTTCTACTTATATGGCTGTGCCAATTTTGATTCTTTGAAACTGAATCGAATGAAGATGGCATCAAGGAAAATATTGATTTGTAAGGAGTAAGTTTTCGCTGCTGACGCAATACTTCAAAATAGCTATATATTTACACCAGCTCGCTTAATACTACAGGTCCTCTAACTAGCGATTCATTGCTGGCATTGGAAATACCATCGCTTCTCGAAATGGTCTTCGAAATAACATTGAACGAAATAGCATTTATTTCGTACCATTGCTGGTCCGAAATACATTTTTCTATT
The DNA here is from genome assembly GCF_023375885.2 of Dermacentor andersoni. Lineage (NCBI taxonomy): Eukaryota > Metazoa > Arthropoda > Arachnida > Ixodida > Ixodidae > Dermacentor > Dermacentor andersoni. The sequence continues at coordinate 80,831,534 of NC_092820.1, read as the reverse complement.
GGTTCACATTCGACTGCCAATCCAAAAAGTATTCGGAAACACTGACATCGTATCTCACCGGTTGTGTTCGAGAACTGAAAACGATTCGATTCGAGGACCGAGCAGAGTATAAAGGTGTTTCATTCATTACCGAAAACTTTCGGACGCCCGCACACCGACTCCTTTTGCGTGCAACTAAGCAATAGGGACACTGAGGGCTGATGCGTGGACAATGCATTACTTTCGAGTTTTTTACCACAGAACAGCCTGCCAGAACGCCAGAACAGCGAATTCTATCGAACAAGAGTTGGCACTTATGCGTCCCATTTTAGCGCCGTCCATAGTCCCAACTACTGCTGTCTGAGGTTGTATGACCACTTAGTCTTCGGTCGCACACATATGTCCACGCTACTTTGATTTTATTATTGTGGTAGCATTCTTAGCATACTTCACGCGCTTTGCGGCGGCTATGTATGTATGTATGTATGTATGTATGTATGTATGTATGTATGTATGTATGTATGTATGTATGTATGTATGTATGTATGTATGTATGTATGTATGTATGTATGTATGTATGTATGTATGTATGTAGTAACCGCTTTCTCGCATTTCTGGGGCAACCCAACTGTGATGAGGTAGCAGGGTTCGAAACCAACCATCGGAACAGATTGGGTCACTAACGAATATGTACCAATGTGTACATACGTGCCGCTCTTCGACAGACCTCTTTCGCACAGAGACAGGCACTGTAGATGCGGGGCTAGGTAGGTATCGAAGAAACTCTGACGCCGACTCGAAGCACTGGGTATGTGCCACTCGCTCCGTGCTTGTCTTCAATGAACCTATTTCGTGCCAACTTGAGCCATTGGGTATGAAAGTGTGTGCAGCTCTTTAACAAACGTCTTTGACGCACACTTGGATAACTATAGGTATGTGCCGTTGGGAATGTGCCGCTTTACAATAATGAAAAAGATCCTGTAGCGCCTACCGATGCCGCAACACGGGAACGCTAAGGTCGGCGCTTTTAGCCGGCGCCTTGGTGCTGGCTGCGAAAGACGAGAAAAGTAAAGATGGGCGGGCGCGTGCTCGATGTGCAAGCACGGCACGGGTAGTTCGGTTCTACAAGCCTGCCACGCCAGTCGTCTTGTTATGGCGCTCCGCTGCGACCCCTGGGTTCCCGACAGTGGTTACTCCGCCCTAATAACCGACCCCAGCAACCTAACGCCTTCAGGCAACCTTCCGATGGCGCTACCTCGCGCCCACGGGACGTCGCAGCTCTCCAGCTTCTCCTGCCCACGTTCTGGAGTAGGAACCCGCAGGTCGAAGCCATCATCGATCTGCACCACATCAGTTTGGAGACGTCTCGGTTTCGCCACTTACTTTGCAACCATTCTCCTGAGGTGGCTCAAGAGGTGAAGGTCGTCACCGCTGCACATTGAGGACGTGACTTCCCTTACCAGCAACTTAAGCAGAATATCCTAGACCCCACCAAGGCCTCTGAGAGGGCGCGCCTCCAGCATCTGCTCACCTCCGAGGTGCTTGGAGATCGCCGCCGGTCCCAGCTGCTCAACAGCATGCGGCAGTTCCTGGGCACAAGCAACGTCGACTCGAATGGTGCGCTATTGCGGGAGCTCTTCCTGCAGCACTTGCCGCAGTCGACCCGCATTGTCTTGGCCGCTGCGGGGGACTAGACCCTCGACCGCCTCGTTCAGCTCGCTGATCGTATCCTTCGGTCGCCGCCCTTTCTTCAACAGCAGAGTCCTCAGTCATGTCCCGCTTAGAGTCCCGGAAAGACCAACTCACCGTTTCCGTCGACGCCTTATACGGACGCCCTCTCATAATCAGCGCGACGCCTTCTCATGCCCTTGCCGCCGTTCGTCTTCTCCGAGCGGTCCCCGCTCTCGCAGTCCTCGAAGCTCATCTGTTTGCTGGTATCATGGCAGTTTCCAGCCCCGCACCCACCAGTGCACGTCCCCATGCAACTGGTCGGGAAACGCGCCGCGAGATCACTGACGGCGGCATGGGACCTCGTCTTAGAGCCCGGCCGCCTTTTTTTAGTCGTGGACCGCATTTCCGGCCTGCGCTTCCTCGTAGACACGGGTGCCTAGGTCAGCGTACTGCCGTCCTCAAAGAGTGACCGCACTTCTAAGTCCCCTGGACCTACGCTGTGTGCGCCGAACTCCACCTCTATCGCCACGCATGGTCGAGCTTGGCCCGCGGCGCACTTTGCGGTGGGTATATTCATTGTAGCCGGTGTCTATCAGCCCATTCTCGGCTCCTACATCCTGACCAATTTCAACTTCGACGTCAGCATGCGCCGTCGTGTCCTGATTGACGACGAGACGCGCCTCCCCATTGCTGGCGTTCTGTCGGCTGTTGCTCTCCCACTGGCATACGCTCGCTGATCCCACCGGCATACGCACGCTGATCCCACCATGCTTGACCGCTAGAATCTTTGAAAACTTTCCTGGGGTAACGAGGCCCTGCCATTTAAGTCAGCCACCCAAGCACAATGTAACCCACCACATGGTCACGCGTGGTCTCGTCGCAGCTCGTCCGCGCCGCTGCTTCGGTGAGCGTCTAGCGATTTATAAACGGGAATTCGATCACATGCTCCAGCTGGATATGTTTCGTCTCCCGTCCAGGACTTGAGCCTCCCCACTCTATCTCGTGCCGAAGAAAGAACTGGGTGACTGGCATCGATGCGGCGACTACCGGGCGCTCAACACTCGCATGGTCCACAATGGCTATCCACTTCTACACATTCAAGCTCTCACAGACCACTTGGAAGGATGCAAGAGCTTTAGCAAAGTGAACCTTGTTAAGGCGTATCACCGAATCCCCGCCGAGCCTGCCGATATCCCTAAGATGGTTATGACTACACTCTTCGGCGTGTTTGAGTATTTTCTCATGCCTTTTGGGCTACGCGACGCAGCTCAAACATTCCAGATTTATTACGGAGATATCGCGCGGCCTGCCTGCTATATTAGCCTACATCGATGACGTCATCTTCGTGAGCTACACGCCACAAGATCATTAGCGTCACCCCCGAGAGCTTTTTCAACGTCTTAGCTAATTCGGCCTGGTTGTCAACGCCCAGGACTTTGTCTTAGGGTCTTTATGAGCTCGAGTTCCTGGGCCACCATATTTCATCGCTGGGAATTCATCCATTGCCCTTCCACGTCAAGGCCGCGAAATACTTCCCATCACCTACTACTCTAAGCCAGCTGCGTGAGTTGCTGGGCCTGATGAATTTCTCATGCCGCTTTATTCCGCACTGCGCCGAGCTTCTGCACCCACTGACTGATCTTCTTCGCACAACCAAGAACTCCTCATACGCGAGTACCTGGTCTCCGGAAGCTCAAGCTGCTTTCAGGGATGCTAAACAAGCCGTCGCCGATTCGGTACTGCCTATCTACCAGAGGACCAGCGTGCCCACTCGCATGATGGTGGATGCTTCACGCGTGGTCATGGGCACTGTTCTCCAGAAAATCGACTCGGAGTCGTACCCACTGGGCCACTTCTCTAGGAATCTCCAACCTGCCGAGACTCGCCACAGCGTTTTTGGCCGTGTGCTGCTCGCCATCCACTCCACCATTCAGCACTTCTGGGACTTCTTGGAAGGCCAGCCATTTTACATTCTAACCGACCACAAACCTCTGGTGTACGTCTTCCGTACGAACTCTCCCAAGTACGTCGCACGTGAACTTCGTCTAGTGGAATTTTCGATCTCCCATATTATTGGAGTTAACAACGGACATTCGGCACATCAAAGGCACCGGCAATGAGGCGGCTGACGCACTTTCACGCATCACCTCGTCGGCACTTCTACATCTGCTGCGGACTGCGAATGTCTACCTTCGGCGCAGATGGAAGATCCTGAGTTGCAAGTGCTGCACGACCACCTCCGTTCCCTCCGTCGGCGGCTCGTTCCTCACCCGTTTGTGCCTGGCTCACTCTGGTGCACCATGCCCACGGTTGCACCTCGCCACGTCATGGGGCTGCTGGTTGTCGCGCAATTTTCTACTCACTTCACGACATCTGCCATCCCACCATCCGAACCACGCAGCGCCTCGTTACGCAGCGGTATGTCCGGCCGAGCATTAACAGCGATGTTCTCCGGTGGGCCCGCTCGTGCTTCCCTTGTCAGACCGTCAAAGTGACCCACCAGACAGACTCCAACGGAGTTTTTCTTGCCACCTAGCTGTCACTTTTATCACGTCCACGTCCATCTTGATTTCGTTGGACCGCTTCCTCCCTCTCACAATTGCCGGTACATTCTAACAATGACTGACCGCTTCACTCGTTGGCTCGAAGCCGGGGCCATTCCCGACATGACTGCGGAAACTGTCACCAAAGCCTTCATTTCAGCATGGGTTTCCCACTTTGGATGCCCCAACATTGTTAGAACAGATCGCCGGTCGGCAATTTCTATGTACTCTCTTCACTTCCCTCTACCGCCTGCTTGGCACTAAGCACTGCAATACCACGGCATATTATCCCAGTACCAACGGAATTGTTGAGCGACTCCTTCTTCAGCGCAAGGCTGCCTTCACTGTGCGCCTGGGCCGAGACCATTGGGTAGACCATCTTCCTATGGTGCTTCTTGGCCTACGTGCCATCCTTTGTCGCGACCTTGGCTGTTCAGCTGCCGAACTCGACTATGACGCACCTCTGCGGCTTCCTGGAAACTTTTTCTTTCCTTCTGCCCCCTCGCCCCTGCCGCTGCAGTACCTCCAATGCCTAAATGACTGCAATAAGCAACTGCGCCCCGCCCCGCCTCGATGTTCCGACCACATCATCTTTGTGCATCCGGACGTTGTGTCTTCGACGCACGTCTTTCTCAGACTAGACGCTGTAAATGCGTGTCTTACACCCTCCTACGATGGACCGTACCGGCTCCTCCACGAGACGCCGAAATCTGCCCCCATCCTATGGTCGTGAAGAGGTAGTCTCGTTAGACCACCTAAAACTGGCCTACCTAGAGACACCTCCCACGGAGCTCTCCGCGGATGTCACCGGCTTATCCACCGAACCGCATGTGACCAAGATAGCCCCATCTCTACATCGTTGACGCGTAAATTTCGCTGTCCTGTCTGGGCGGGGGGCCCTTTAGCGCCCACCGACGCCGCAACGCCGGAATGTTAAGTTCGGCAAGGCGTCGCCAGCGAAAGAAGGGGTCAATAAAGATGGGTGGCGCATGCATGCTCGATGTGCAGGCACAGCACGAGCAGTTCGGTTCCAGAAGCCTACTACGCTGGTCCTTTTCTTCCAGCGCTCCGCTGCGAAGCCTCAGTTCCCTACAATCGCTTAAATTGCTCCGATGCTTAGCGGAATCCGGCCAGCCCACGTCCCAAGGGTCCCTCAAGGGCAGCACACCGACGTTTTAGAGAGCTGTGCCATGAATACACTGGGTATATGCCCCTCTTCTACGAACCTCTCGCGAACTTGGGTCGCTCAGTACGTGCCACTGGGTGTGCGGCACGCGAGGGAACAATTATCAGCGTTCGCAGGTACCGGCGCACCGCGCTGCTCGTCTCGGAGGCCACGGGCAGACTTCTCGGCAGTGCCACTAGATGGCACAACGAGTCCAGAAATAAGCGCTAGAGAGGAGCCCGGTTCTCAACGTTTCTCAAGCGTTTCTCAACGTTCGAACGCACCGGCATTCCAATCATTTCGGAGGCTACGCGCAGGCTTCGCGGCGGCGGCGCTAGATGGCGCCAAGTACTCCTAAGGAAGCGTGAAAGAGGAGCCCCGCTGCAGTACGCGCCTCATACATAACTCGTTTCGACGGTGGCAACACCTTGCGTTGCTGTATTGATCCAATGCTAACGCATTACCATCGACAGTCATCATGAGATGGGTTCCGCCACATTTTTCGTACGAATTCCCCACACCTTTAGAAGCCACTATGGCTCAGTGGCTATGGCGTTGGACTACTGAGTGCTGATAACGAGGTCAAGGAGTCGGTTGCCGGTCGAGGTGGCAGATTTTCAACCGAGTCACGAAGCGAAAATGCTTGCTTCTTTAATCTTTCCGTGATCTTTCAAGGACCCTACGCGATTCCTGATTTTCACTGTACAGTGCCTGTCATATTCCTTTTTTGCTTCGGGACACAGTGCAGGGTAGCTAACCGGGCACAGCCTGGGTAACCTCTCTGCCTTATCACTTATCTCTCTCTTCTCAGGCACGTTAGACTCCACCAAACCACACATTCGCTTACCCGCATGCAGGGTAGCCAAATGGAATTTTCTCGGTAAACTTGCATTTACTGTATCCTCTTTTGTTCTGAGGCTGTCACTTGTTTGCTATACGACGGTAAGCACTTCACGTTCTTGCCTGGAAATCGGCAACCTTCAGCATGATAAATGTCAATTTCGGGTTTTTGGTGAACGCAGTCCACCTTGCACATATATTCATGATATAGGTTGTGGCTAATTTGAGGACAGAGACTGACTAACACTCCGAGACGCCGCTTAACGCTCTATGGAAGTGTGTTGCCTGCAGGCAACATATGAGAAAGTTTTTTCTAGTTGAGTTCCGGTGTCGAGTACGAAGTTTCTGCCTAAATATCTTCGGCCAATACTGAAAGACAGGCAGCAAGCGTAATTTAAAGGCTTAGAGCAGGAACGCAGGATGAAGAAGAACGAAGAGCGAATGCCATGCGACTCGGTTTTTAAGCACGGTCAGAGTAGACAGACCGATGCAATGTCACCGGCTTCAGTGGTGTGATACACGTGGTGTAAAGCAAATGAAATGTAAACATCTGGTTCAGCTATGAGGAGAGCTGCCTTTACTAATTACAAACGAAGCCATAGGCGGCTTGATGTGAAGCCAACTTCCAGTTTTCTGCCTGGTGTTTCCCCACTATTCCTGAAAAAAGATTCCAGAAAGCATTTTTTTCGTTCATTATGCTTATTCCCAAAGTGCTTTTGAAAATTTTTGAAATTTTGAACATTTCGATCGGCGCCATAGTTCCTTTCTTTTTGTTTTTATGGGCTCGGAAATAGTTTTTCTCTGCCCAAGAAGGCCTCCAAATTTCGAGCTTCTTCTTCAGAATTCTATGCTTCAAACTTTGCACACCGTTTCGAACGATTCATAATGCAAACAAGGGGTAAGGCGTGCAGACACGGACACAATAGAAGAGAAGTGGACAAGACGAACGCCGACTAACAACTCAAGGAAGCATTGAGGCGAAAGAAGCCTTCGATTACCTTACATAAGGAAGAGATCAAATGCCTTAATAGTTATTTCTCACGTAGACCGGCACGTGTACCCGATTGATACGTGGTGCTGCTTTTCCAGAGCATGCGCAGATGAGTTTTGTGTCTTCTTTCTTTTTTCGCTTCAGCGCTTCTTTCAATTGTTAGTCGGCGTTCGCGTTGTCCACTTCTCTTGTGTCCGTGTCTGCACGCCTTACCCCTTCTTTGCATTATGAATCCTTACCAACTAGCTCAGCTTTCCGTCGCTCTAAGTTTGGAACGAGTTCTCGTTTAAAAAAGAAACAAAAAAAAGGAAGAAAAACAGTGCTGCTTATTTTATTATTTTGGTGATTATCGGAGCTTTTTGGCGCAAGGTCCAGATGTGGCCAAAGAGCGCACCGCTCATGTGGGATGCGAGGCTGGGGTCATAAATTCGACTTCCTCCGGATATTTTTGAATGATCACTTCTTCAATTAGCTATGCGCAAAAAAGAATACTGCTCTTTTTCTTAGAAACAGCGCTCGTTTCCCGCTCGAGGCCGCTAGAGGCGCTGCTTATTGTTCATCTACCTAAATACCTCGACATGGTCAGGAATTAAGGACACTGTCAGAAATCATGGGCCACGTTGTTGGTCCAAGGTCGATTCCTAGTCCTGGTTCGCGATTCAGGTTCGATTGCTGGACGCGGGCAATAATCGAAGTGACCACGTGCTCAGCTGCCGAACTCCATGACCACTCACTCTACAGTGCGCCATACAGCGCTAACTGCATCTTTGTTCAACCTGTTCCTCCTGACCTCGTGACCTCTCACGCATCTCTTGCGGCAATCTTCTAAACGACCTAAGAGTGAAACCGTTTCAAAGGATAACTTTGTAGCTAGTGCGACAAGGCGTAGAGACTTTCCGTTTACCCACAACTTTTAGGTTATACCGAGAGCACTAAGCACTCATATGCAAAAAAAAAAATGATCATGATTACGATACTTCATAATGTGGAATTTGAGCGCATCTGCATACGTCTTTTCGTTTCGAGATATATTGGCTGGCGTGGACACTCTATCTAGCGCGGCACGTTGCAAACGGAGCGAAATGTGGCGCGACTGCCTCGCTAATCGGGAGATGGCAAGAGGAAGGGCGTCGGTGACGCGTGGGCATTCACAGGACGATTCACAACAGCCGCCGCAGACAGACATCCGCTCACGTAGCGATTTCTTTCCATACATGGCATCGGTGGCGTCATCGGTGAACGGACGAATCACGCACCATCTCGTAGCCATCGTCACCGCAAAGCCCGTCTTGCGCGGTACTACGCTTGTCTTCTCGGGCTTTCGCCATACCCTCCTCCTCCACTTTCCGCATCGTGGTTCCACTGCGCCCTCCTCTTCCGCTTTCCCCCTCGCGCTCTCTTCGCTATCGCCGTCTTTCATCTGCGCTCCGCTTTCGCTCTTTCATCCATCCCTGTGCTCGTTCGCTCGGTTACGAGGATGACAAGGGACGACACCGACGCTCGCCACAGGAACGGGCGTCTAAGAGCTGCGCTCTAAAAACAAAACGTGTTTCTTGCATTTATATCGTCGAGTTCTTTCGATACAATGAGCATTATTATTGGCAATCAGCGTCGACTTTACATTCTCCACTGCCGACTGTTTTGTGACAAACTGCCGTGGGATCGACTCAGACGTTGCAATGATCTAACGTATTCCTCTATAAGTGGCAACGTCTACCGGAGGCGTGCCTGCACCAATAGGTAATTGTCGCACTTGGACGGCAAAGACGCACTTGGAAGGCAAAGCTATCAGAAAGTTGTTGCAGCTCATACAATATTTTGCCACAAGGTGTAGTTGGAACTACATTCCGGCGATTTTATTAGCAAGCACATTGACCAGTTAGCCGCTGAAGCGCTAGTTGTCGAGAGATTATCTGCAGGTGTCAGTAGTCAACAGTAAACGAATATATACGTGATGTCTACGCATGACAACGATGCTCTGAAGAGTCCTCGTCTGTAACGTGTCACCACGTAAGTAAATTGTCATACAAAAATCTTTCCCTCTCATTGCGAAGCCTTTGTTGAAGCTTCGCTCGTGCTATGCATCGATGCCACGTAGTTATCTTCCTGTTCAATTTGCTTTTCCCCTCTTTCTTTCCCTATTTTCGGAAATATTTGAAGTAGGTCTGTTCCGGGACTGTGAGTTCTCTGCATTCGCATGTTAAACATCATATGACAGACTCCCAAGCCCTCCCAGTTCATAATTAGAGATGTTAGATAATTAGATTGGGAAAACGCAAGACTGGAATGGAGGGAAAGTGCGCAAGACAAGTGCAAGACAAAAACAAAAGTTAATATATGACAAGACACGTTTGTTGCCCGTTCCTCTCCCGTCGATCTGTCATGGGGCGTCCGCTACTGCGTAACCCAAACAACTCACCTTCCGGAACTGCATTCGGGCACTTCGTCGTCCTCCATGACCGTCGACATCAAACGTCCACCGTCGGAGCTCCGCTCCCGGTCTTCCATTCCCGATCGCACCCGTCGGCGACGACGCTCTTCTCGTCCCCGGATCCGCGCGTGCCGCTTCCGAGCCGCGGTCGACGAGGAGCGTCGACAGCATGCGCGGCGTAGTATCCGGTGGTGTTCCCCCCCACCACCACGGCACGGCGTCGGGCCCCCGCTTACCTCTGCCACGCGCGCGCACGCACGCACTCACGACGACGACGCACGGTGTAGGCGAACAACCCGGTACTGGCGGTGAGAGTAGCGGCACGCGGGCACCCCGGAGCGTGCCCTATGCGCCGGACCCCGGCGTTCCGCCGCAGCCGCCGCCGCCGCGATCGGGAGAACCCGGCGTCCGAAAACCTTCCGCCACGCCCCCGCGTCGCCGGCGTTGCCGGCAGCTTCCTCCCCCCCCCCCCCCCCCCCTTCTAGCTTTGCTTTCCGGCGCTGCGCAGTAACCCTCCCTCAGCCTCTCCAGCACTTGTCCTCTCGTTCGCTCGCTCTCCCTCGCCGTCAGCTCGCGGCGTGGAGGCGGGTGGCTTCAACGTCACTTCCGGTGTCGGTTGTTATGTCACTCGCGGTAGTGTTGTTACGGTTGGTACCGCATATAAATTTCTATAGTTGTGAGCCTTCCGCGATTACAACACGCTGCGAAAGCGGACGTCACAATTATTTCGACGCGTGGCCTGTGGTACCGGTAACTGCGAGGCGCCGAGCACGTGGTTATAGAAGTAGAGTGCAGGAATCACGCCGGGCGCGAACTGCGCGTATTTAAGGATAACTGACTGGCGCCAGTGATTTTTCCTACGTTGTGCCCTTCAGCGCGCGCTGTTTTCATTGCACTAGCTGTCTTATTCTCTCCTCCGTTGCATTTCCTTACGTTGCTACACTGCCTTTGGTCCCCCCCCCCTCCCCCCCCCAATATGATATCAGAGATAACTGAGCTACCTATATAGGATATACATGGCAGTGTGACCGGACATACTCCTAAATGCGAACAGGTACAAAGGGCAGAATGTGCTGCCCTTCTCAAGCCAGTTCATAACTCTTGAAATCGATACTGTAGCACAGACACTCATGAATTCTCTCAAGAACGTTGGTAACGCGGTTTAGATATTTCGTGTAAAGGGGGCCCAAACAAAACATGTAACATATGTGAATCGCGAACATCGTAAAACTCGCGCGTTCGCAGCATATTATAGAAAAGCTAAAATAACCGTCCTCAACACGAGATGAATTCGTACTGAGATGCCACTTTACAAGTTTGAACCATCGGGTACAGGGTAAGCTGATAGATAGGTGGATGGCAACTTTGCAGGGTCTCGCTTTAGGTGCCTCATTTCATATTTGATTGAATGGCGGTATTCAACGCCTTAGCGTATGCAAGACATAGAGCCAAAGTCTTATGAATGATTAGAAGCTGTGAAAAGAAGACGAAGAAAAAGGCCTAAAGATGAGATGGGACACCCAGGCAAAGAAGGCAAACATGGAGCGCCACTTAAACTCCAATTAAAGATAAAGAAGTTTGCCCGTTCCAAACATGTTCCCCAAATTTCTGTAGCCCTTGTATACTTAAATGCACCCTTACCTTTCTTCGTTTTTGAAGTGCGGATGTAGGTAGGCGCATATACTCAATAAATGGCTCAATAACATGTTGGTCTGATTAGTATACCACTTCCTCGCCACTCGCGACACGTGGATTTGAACAAACCACGGAAACACGGGGCTAGAAGTAAAGCCAAAAGAAAGCTCTCGTGCGTGACTGGGATACGAAAGTGTCACGTGTCGCCCCGGCGCGTGACGTCAGTCGGCGAGGACGCTTTGATGCGAACGTCAGCATCCTCGACAGTGCACGCAGGCATAGCCAGCATGCGCGACCTCGGAAGGAGCTTGCTTAAGTGTGCAACCGTTTTGCTCGCGATATCTATCTATCCCCAGACATCTGTCGAATGGAACCGCCTCCCTCCCGATATTGCAGCCATTGAGGATAATCAAAGATTTCGTGATGCACTAACAACCTTTGTTTGTTTTGGAGAATGTTGAAATTATGTTCTAACAAAATTCACTGTATTGTATTTATTGTCTTTGTAACCTATATTACCCACTCCCCTCTGTAATGCCTTTGGCCCTGAGGGTATAATAAATAAATAAATATCTATCTATCTATCTATCTATCTATCTATCTATCTATCTATCTATCTATCTATCTATCTATCTATCTATCTATCTATCTATCTATCTATCTATCTATCTATCTATCTATCTATCTATCTATCTATCTATCTATCTATCTATCTATCTATCTATCTATGGTAAGCGGGAAAAAAACATGTTGACCACTTCTATACAAGCACGTGTCCAAAGACACACGTGCACCGACGTAGTGACGTAAAGAGGCGAAACCAAACTTACGTCATGCGTGACACTGCGAAACGCAGTGCTGGGGTCCCGTCGGGCGCGCTTCTGTGACGCGCGTTCTTTGAGCCTCTGGCATCACGCGTGATAATGAGACACGATCCCCGGCCGGCATTGACTCCCCCCGGCGGAGCGCTGCTGGTGGCTCAAAGTGACAATGCGCGTTCGCAACACCCGCTGCCTGCTAGCGCCGCAATAAACCGCTTTGACGTCGGCGGTGGCGCTTCGGTTGGGCAGGAACGCGGGCCAGAATAGTCACGTCGCGGAACAAACGCCAGACAAGGCCGCGCGGAGTGGCCGGCCAACCAGAACAAGCCGAAATTGGGACACCACGCTCCAACCCTTGCATATATGGGCCTGTTTTCGTGCGCGTGTTCTGCTGTCGGTAGTGTGCAGGTGCAGGTACACGTTATCTGTAGGTTTAACACTCACGCTTTACGTATCCGCCCGGACGAAGACAGGAAATAAGGCTCCCGCCCGGTAGCGCTCGTCCTGAAATCCAGCTCTAGCGGTGGCCGCGTACACCGAATGCCTCGCTGCCTCGTACCTGCTAGGAAGACAGGAGAAATCAGAGTGTCGATGGCGAGCTGGCATCTTTCGGGGGTCGCGACGCGTAGCTAAAAGCCTCTCACGAGAGGCGAGTATATATATATATATATGCATTGCGCTTGGTGCTGTCAGCGTGATGCAGATTGCCAAGACGTTCACGACTAAGTGGATGATAAGGTAGTGAAGAGTTCGTAGTTGAACTGCTTAGGTGTAACAGTGAGGCCGCAAACACTACAAATGAAGAGGCAAAGAAGGTTCGGGGTACTATAGGGTTGGGTTGATTCCTGGTGCCTTTTCGTATTCTCGTAGCTAAGCTCTAAAACACCGCAAGACCGTTTTATTTGGCTTCTCGAGCCTTTCCGTATAGGCAGAGCACACATTCGAGTCACCTTGGTGCAGAAACACGTGTGTGGTGTCGAGCCAATGAAGCTCAAAGAAACTATCATTCACTTCATAAATTCTGTTAGATACAGCGGCGCTATTCAGTGACTTGCGGTTGCCAAGAGTACAATTAAAGTATTGCTATAACTATGAGATATGTGTTTCATACATGTCAGTGCGAAAGGACGAGTAACAGCAACTCTTCCCAGGAACTCGGCGCTGACTTCCGGCTTGTTTAGCATAACACCTGCCACGGTAGCTTAGTGGATATGGGCTGCGCTGCTGACCTCAAGATTGTGGGTTCGATCCTGGCAGCATCGGTGGCATGTCGATGAGGGCGGAATGAAAAAAAAAAAAAAAGAAGAACGCTCGGTTGGATTTTGGTGAAGGTTAAACAACGCCAGGTAGTCAAATTTATTCCGGAGTCTCCCACTATGGCGTGCCTCCTAATAATATCGCGGTCTTGGCACGCAACACCCCAGAATGTACATTATTTTTGCCCGTTTAGCACAATGGCATGTATTGTCTCTGAGCATTGTGTCAAAAATATAATTTGGCGCAATCGTTATTCTGATGGCATTGAGTTGTATGACATGCCGACAGGAATTCCTGGATAAAGTTTGGGCTACTGGAGGAAATGTTTGGAAGAAAGACTGTCGAGGATCAGGATAAAAACAGTACACGACGGGGTACGTGCGAAGTGTAGTGCAAGAGGACCTCAGATGGTCGACATTTAAGTCGAGAGCGAGAGAAAAGGCTGCACAGGAAGGCAGGAAGGTTCACCAGAGGTAGTTCCGGTTGGCTACCCTGCACGGGGGAAGGGTTAAGGGCGATTAAAAGAGAAAGAGAGTGGAAGGGGGAAGTAGAGAGAAAGAGAGACGGGCACGAACAAACCGCGTACACTACGGAGCGGTATAGGGACGGCGTTCCTAAAGTCTATCGTGAAGCCCCGTAGACCGCAGGAACCTTAATAACGCGAGTAAGGCCTTCAGCGCGGATGTTCTTTGGGAGTACGGACCTAAAGCTTTGAGTACTGATAGTGGAAGATTGTGCAACTGGTCCAGCACTCTGGATATCACTTTTCTCCAGGCACTATATCGCGGGCAGACACAGATAATACGTGCGAGCGTCTCATCACTGTTGCATGTGTCGCACGTGGGGCTGTTGGCCATTCCAATAAGGAAAGCATATGAGTTCGTAAATGCAACGCCTAGCCACAGACGGTACAGCATGGCCTGTTCACGTCGTGGTAACCCGGGAGGTAGGTGCATCCGTATGTCCACAGACAAAGAACGCATACGACACATGGTGAAAACGTTGGAGTCCCACAAGGGCACAGTACATTCACGGGACATCAATCGCAACCCAGCCGCAGCATCTCTTCGCGAAAGTGGAATCAAGACACGTTGAACACTTTCATGTGCAGATCGGGCGGCTTCGTCGACGTGGTCATTCCCTCTAATGCTGCAATGTCTCGGAAGCCATTGAAAGATTATGCTGCGTGCCTTGTCATGGCTGCGACGATATATGTGTCGACTTTCTGAGGCCAGTTGTTCATTGAGTCCGCGGCGCATTGGGTTTTTTATGCACTGAAGGGCTGCCTTGGAGTCATTAACGACTGTCCATTGTTGTAGTGGTTGCTGATTAATGAAATCAAGTGCAGCACGGACTGCCGCAAATTCTGCACCCGTCGATGTGGTCACACCTGAAGTTTTTAATTTGATTTCTTCAGATTTTGGCGAGATGATGACTGCAGCAGCAGAGCTGTTGAGTTTTACCAAACTATCTGTGCAGACATGTTGCCGGAATGTGTGCACGTTGTGAATGTGTTCCAAACTTGCTTGCTTCAAAGCTTGCAACGACGCTCGAGCTTTCTTTCTGATGCCTGGAATTGTCAATTGCATTTGCGGCCAGTGGACACACCACAATGGGTCTGATAATCGTGTATCAGGCGTAAATTGTGATGGCAAGTAGGACTGTTGTCTTACAATACTTTTGGCAAAAGTTGAATATGGTCTGTTTGCTGGCAAGCAAGCAAAATGGTGTGAGGGAGTCCGAATCTGGTGTCGGATGTGTGCTCTCAGGACATCTGTTCAATGTAGCCCGTCAAAGGAGCGTCTCTGCCAATGGCCACTGTCGCAATCGAGGACGTAGATTTTTGGGAGACCGAGACAAGTGCTGAGTGCTTGTGCTTGCACACTCTGGAGTTTGCGGATAATTGTAGTGCAAGTATTTTCTAGTATAGGTAAACTGTACCGCGGGAAGCCCCAAAACAGTGTTTTATATAGTTGCCATATTGATGGTACTGTTGTGCCCCCGGACTTCCCGCCGAGAAACGCAAGAAGGCCCACAATGCGGTAAAACGCTTTGTCATGTTCGAGACGTGAGAACTCCAAGAGAAGTCTCTATCAATGATGACGCCAAGAAATCGGTGCCTGGCAAATCTCCATTGGAATTGTCTTCTTACCGTCCAATAGCACTGGCCAGCTGTGTCGGCAAGGTATTGGAGAGAATGATCCATACATGGTTAGAATTGTACTTGGAATTTTCAATTCAATTATGGGGTTTTACGTGCCAAAACCACTTTCTGATTATGAGGCACGCCGTAGTGGGGACTCCGGAAATTTTGACCACCTGGGGTACATAACGTACACCTAAATCTAAGTACACTGGTGTTTTCGCATTTCGCGACCATCTAAATGTGGCTGCCGTGGCCGGGATTCGATCCCGTGAGCTCGTGCTTAGCAGCCCAACACCATAGCCACTAAGCCACAGCAGCGGGTATTGGGAATATTACGACGTCTATCGGGAGGTAATGGCTGGCTGGCTGATGGATAGCGTTATTGATCTTGTAACATATTTACAGCACCAGAAAAATCTGAAACGAATCACTGCAGCCTTGTTCCTTTATTATTTATTATTTATTAATAATATTTATTTGTTATTATTTATTATGTTAACCGTGCGTACGACAATGTAAATCATCATGCAATTCTGGACGCCTTAGAAGTTGTAGGGATTGGTGAAAACGCCTTTCGCTGGATACACAGCTATTTGAATGGAATATGTTTCTTTATTTTCACTGAAGATGGACAATCTCCGTCTAGCTCTACGAGTCGTGGTGTACCGCAAAACGAAGCATTCAGCCCTATACCCTGTTCAACCTGGAGTTCTTTGGTCTTGCCGATTAATTACCGCAAACCGTTCAGCTCTCCGTGCATGCAGACGACATTTGCATATGGGCTTCAGGAGTGACAGGTGTGCAAGTCCGCGCACGACTTCAGAAGGCTTCGACGGCCGTGTCAACATACCTAAGAAGGCAAGGCCTGGAGCTTTCACCTGAGAAATGTGCACTCGTTGGTTCTACTCGCAAAGCGATGGCCCTGTGCGCTTTGTGAATTAATCACCAAACTGTGCGATGCATACACTTAAGTCGAGATGCTAATTGCAGTATTTTGACTCAATGGTGGATGAAGTAGGCTACACGTAAAAGGAAGTCGCCGATGTAATACTGGGGGGGGGGGGGGGAGCGTTATTATTGAAATTAATATTTTCAGTATTATTTGTGGTCAGAGCACACCAGTCGCCCTGAACAGCCTAGTGAGTGGCACAGCGGCAAGGCCAGCAGCGTTGCATGATGCTGTGGCAACGCTGATCGAGGAGTGCAACCTTCAAAAGTTTCAAATGCTTCAAACTATAATCTGGGCCTATTTATGTGAAGTCGCCGAAGGAGATAAAGTTCAGAACGGCTTCGTCGAAAAGATGGTCAAAGCGTAGGCATCACAGTTTATGTTCAGTTGGCGCAACGCAGAAAGTTTGGCGTTTTAATAAGAAGACAGAACTTGAATTGGCCGGTTGATTGAAGCGGTTCATTGAAGGGTGATCAACAATTAGCAACAAAAATAACGTGTCAGTGTATAATTGAGGGTGATGTGAAAGCCGAAAAAGACTTGATGAGAAGTGGACACAAGGCATCATTAGAAACACAAACAAAAACAAGCAACACGAAGGTCCGCCGAAATAAGGGGACATATTGACAGTAAAATTGGTGTAGTGTAGATAAGTTACACAGCAAATGCTTTCAGTTCAAAGCGTTACTTTCAGGAAGCACCACGCGCTTTGATCGAAGTGATTATCAACAGTGCTATTCACATCACCATTTAAAGCAGGGGAACTTCACGAACCATAAATCTCGGTTCTGTGGGGACTGTAATGATGTCAACATGCATCCCCTGTCACGAACAACTTGACCACAAATGCGACTACTTCAAGAAAAAGGCTTTCTCAAGAAATTTCAGGCTATGACATGATTTGTTCCAAGCTCAAACGTCTGATGGGGAAGTGGACGTAATTGTGGTGTTGTTTTTGATGATGGTGACCGCTGGCATTGATGTTGATGCCATCATTTCTTGATGAAGTTCGGCCATGATATCTTCAGTCTTCCTTCAAAGTTCCATGTCCTCATATTTACATAGTTTATATCGGATTCTCGCTGCCACATTTCACATTTACGCCGTTGGACACAAGACGCCTGCCTGATTGTGGTCACGAAGTAATTTGCTTGTTCATGCTACCAACATCATTTAAGAAGTGCGGAGCTACTACTCAAAACTACGACTACCATTTCTTGAACTTTCCTGTCAAGCGCGGAACCGGACAAAGCACCTGAGTAAGGGGCATATATGCCAACAAAATAGATATGTCACATATGTCAGATCTGTCACAATATGTCACAGAGCGCTGTGTCCTGTGCTCCTTCTTTCGTGCCGTGCGTTTCTTTGCGCCAAAGACTATTAGCATATATATCATTTCGCAACGTAACAGTAAAGCCGTCAAATAAATTGTCACATGAAATGTCATACAAATTATGCCCGGGCGCCATGTGTGAGTAGCAAACATCCGTTGTCGTGTTTTCATGAAAACGCAGGCGAAAAAAGCAAGCAAAAAGCGTAAATCTTCTGCTATTGTTCATAATTGGCGCTGCGACAACGTCAAAGCCAGTGTTCCGCTAACCGCTTTCCGAGCTGCGACTTGCAGCATCAGAACAGGCACACCGTAAAGAAAGAAACCTAATAACCTAATGCCTTTAAACATACAAAACAAACATTTGAATATACAACATTACGCGTTGATATTTAGGCGCACGCATGCAAATACAGCTTAATAGCGCACTATCTCTCCGCTTAAAACAAAGTGAGTGACCAGATGAACTATTTCCAAAAGCTTTTTAATGTTGGTCGTCCCGTAAGGTCACATCTCAGCCTCTCTTTCTCCCAGACCATCAATAAGAAATCATGGCACTCCATGTGACTTTAAACTGAACGTGCGTGAACATGCCACATTCCCCTCTTCACAAAAAGCCGTGAGAGCACCTAGCAAACACTCAAGTAGGTCAACCCAACTTGCATCCTAGCTAGTGCGCCAGATGGATGCATCTAAGACAAAATGCAACAGGGAAGATGGCTTCTCCGTAATGACCGATGGTTTACTATATTGCTAACGGCACACGACTATACTACTTTAAGGGAGAATGGGAAAGGGGTTTATATAAATAAATAAATAAATAAATAAATAAATAAATAAATAAATCGATCACGCAATCAATCTATCAATCAGTCAATCTTGTGTATCCACCAAAGTGACAAATGGGACCAAAGGCGCTTCAGAAATCGATGGCAGAGCCATTATAGAAGAAATAGAAATGAAGCATCTAAAAAGGAAGCCGCACATGCCTTCAGGTGCAGCACAGATAAGAAACAGTCGTGACATTGTCGAGCACCCGCCAGTCTTCCTCAAGGACTCGCTAGAGAGACAGGCTGGCTAACGCCGACAACCAGGCTTGCCAACCGTGCTCAGACCGTGACAATGTTTTTTGTGGAAAGCGTTGACGCAGGCCATGGCTCCACTGACTCCTGCTTGAATCTGCGGCTCCGAACCCTAGGGTCCAGCAACGGCGACCACCAGGAAATTCAACGTCCACCTATTGCTCTTGTCCTTCGAACCATACCCTTTTCTGTGAGCATGGGAAACTGCGAGTGGTGAAACGTGTGCAAGGGGTAAGAACTGGATAAAGTGCAGCGCAGTAGCGGTCTCTAAGGAGAGAACACCTCAACCGCGCTGCACAGGGTGGAAAGCGAGTGAAAGAGGGGGTGAGAGGGAGAGCGCAGCAGCAATCGAAACGCTGCAGGCGTGAGGAGGGGTGCGGTCCGAGGCAGCCTGCCCTGTTGTGCTTTTCCGTATACGAGCTACGAGTTGGCATGTTGGGCCACTGGGCAACGTTTGGCAGTCAGTGCAAGTCATTGGGCCTCTGGCTTTCAGCAACGAGGATACTCTTTCGTAGCAACGAAACATCAAATTGAAGTAGCCAAGATAGATTGTTTAAGGTCTGTGCTCCACGTTGTTGCATGTGCATGACGCAGGAAAGACTGCACTCACAGTGCCGATCTCGTAGGGGACAAAGCCGAACATTACACACCATGTTGTGCAGGTAATGTTGAGTTCAAGTGTCCCAGAAAGACGTACGCTATCTTCAGAAATGGGCTTATTGCGGTCAACACCGCTCTTAACAAAGACAGCCCCCCCTACAAAAGAAATAAGGGTACTTTTAATGATTTCTAACTTCTTTATTTAGCGGAACCTAGTTCCTTGAGCAGCGTGACGTCGTATATGCTACTGAGCCATTCAGGACGCATTGCGCCTGCAAGTGTCGCCGCCAACAACTATTGGCGATACAGGCAAGCTTGACTGCTGACGTCGGTCGTTACAGATGGTCTGACACATTGTAAGGAAGGGCTAACCCACTGTTTGCCGACATGTTGACGCACAGCGGTGCAATGAAGACCTCCACCCCACCCAGCCCCCAACTATACAAGTCATTTGTAATGCACAAAGGCGGGAATTCCCCTCACCCGTTCTTTAGAAGTTTCAACGAGAGCAGCAACAACGGTAACGCTAATGCCTGCTGCCCTACTAACGTCAGACGCCGGAGGCACGAAGGGGTCTGTCAAGAAAGAAGTCACAACAGGAACGTACACGTATACCATCCGGACACCGCAATCAACCGTGTACGAAAGGTGGGATGCCTCGTAGTGAAGCAGATGAGAGGAGACGGTAGGAGCAGATGCCAAGGGATTGCATGAAACTTCATTGGCGTTTACTCCCCCCGACATCTCTCACCTATACGTTGAAGAGGAGATACATGATCGACTTTGAAGCGTATGTATATGCTTTATGATTGTGCAAATTCCCAGGTGGACCACATCGACGTGTTTATATGATACCCCGACGATAAGACAGCAACATCGGGTACATGGACAATGGCAGATCAGCACAGCATCTCTTCCTACAGGCAAGAAATCATTGGACAAAGCAAACATAACCAGTGAGGACAAGGCGATAGAAAACACTCTCCGTGATGTCACAATAAAGGCGACAAAATATACAGATGTTATAAATGTCGGATGATAGCACTTCACATGTTCAGTTTCTGAGAAACGCTTAACAGACTGCGATATATTTCATCTAACACACAAATTAACTGCAACCAGGGTGGATAGGGCTTGCTGTCTAGAAGTGACTGCCGAATGCAGACAGATGAAATGCAGACACATGGAATTCTTAAAAGATTATCTCGTGGAATGTGGGGCCATAAAGCCTATGGCTGTAATGTTTTCTTCCATGTACCGCAAGAGACAGAAGTACAAACGTCAGTGTGACTTGGTTAATGGCATATATCCACGGTGCGTATGCGCTGCGTAAAGGAACTCTTCGGGAAAATTGTAAAAAGACAGGTCTTCAACGTGATTGATTATTCTATGGTATGTTTTGTGCGCAAGATGCTTCTTCAGAAAGATGTCTCACTCTACGTTAGGCACGCAATGCCAGTCCATTGAGCGCTCTTGACGATGAGCTGTTGGTCCGATTACAACACTTATCGCATAGCAACCACACCACCATGTTTCTTTGTGTTGAAAGGGTGCATGGAACAAAATACCATCATGGTCCTGCACGGCAAGGCAGTGAGTGATTCGGGCTGGTCGACCTCGCAAACGGGGATACAAGTAGTGCTAAAAAGAGAAGGAAATACATAAGAACGACACAGCGCCGTGTGTTGTCGTTCTTATATATATGTCCTTGTCTAGTTAGCGCTCTATAGGATATTAGTACCAAGCTACAGCGAGCTTGAAAGCAGAACGAGCGAAAGTTTGTGCAAGTAGCAAACCACGAGGAAACAGACGCCCAAGTGAAGAAAATCATAAGGAAAATGAACAGGTTTTTAAAAATGAATAACACCTTGGTGAATTACAGATGAAGCTTAAATATGTATTACATCTTCACATTCATAGTAAAGCAATGAAAAAAGTGAGCAGAAAAGGCAACTTTTCATCCGGTGGGAGCGAAACTTGCACTCTCGGCGCGATGACTGCTGGATATCTGTCCAACTTATTGGGTACTTCTCTACGTGGGTTTATGTATAACCACGCCATCTTAGTGTTAACCAACTCCTTTCACAGCCATGTCAGACAATTATCGACATGCGTCACGTGTAACGTAGTGTCTGAAAGCGGGAAACTAGCCAGTAAAGCTTCTATATATTGCATCAAGACAGGACCAGCATGGTGACAGGAAGGAAGCTATACGGTTGTGATGATCAAAAGCGATTTAGAAAACGGGACGATTTAGGCTGGAGCCAAGGTTTCGACGAGAAGGTTTGTCCCTATCACGGCTGGGTTAAGGCTTTTCTTTGTCGGGCCCTGACCAAGAAAGGTCTCCTTGTCGAAGCGTTCGCTTTTCTTGTTCAGTCACTCTTGGTCAACAAGGCATCGGGGCTGCTGGAGTCGAGGCAGTGGCCATGCACTGATCGAGAAGATTGAAGACAAAATGAAAGGGGGGATCGGGTGAGGGAGGGGAGGGCTTTGTGAAAGCACATACACACACGAAAAAAATACGCCGTCACTCTCAGGTCCTAGACTATATGGCCACCTGCCCGTAGTTATGGCCGTTCGCGATCACCATTTTATCCAGAACTAGATCCGCTCGTATAAGCGGCGAACAAAAGGCGACCACGGCGCTGGCACATGCGCACGGCAGGTCGCATGACGCATAGGCCTAATTGGCGGTCGCCTTCACCGCCGCCTCGTTCGTTAACGAAGTGTTCGCGCTGTGACACAAAGCTGCGCGCATGCTTTCACGGACCTTGCGCATCGCCGGAGGTGTCCTGCAGGTGCGTACCTCTGCTCATGGCGCGCATTGTGTTGCACACCCCCCTCGCTGTGCGGTGTGTACTACGGGAATGCTTTTTGATTTAGTGGGATGAATGGTAGTGGCAGTTGCTCACGGTCACCCCAATGAACGCGGCACAGGCGCTGTTGTAACACGAGAAGGCACCTGCCTGCTTGCCGTGTCGCACGCAGCACTTCTTTTTCTATTTGGTTTCTCTCTGCTTGCAGGTGCTGGTAGCTGCGTGGGAACTTGACAGGCGTATTATATTGTATAGTGGGTAAGGTACTGCAATTGCTGATGTCAAGTGCTATGATTCACATAGAAGAATGAAAAATTCTGCGAACGCTCGAGAGGTTCCAGCGCTTGTCTCTGGCTTTATATGTGTAGTACACGGACGAACGTGTTCTTTCTCTTTATCATCCTAGTCGTTGACGCACTGCTTATAGTTCTACGTTGCGATGCAGCGCTTCCGCCTGAAATCTGACGTGTATGCTCGAAAAACACGATTTGCAGTAGTAGCATCGCTCGGGGATATCAGCCCACCGCAAAGGGCTCACCGACAGGTTCAAGACGAGGACACGGACACACATTCGTAGTGCTGTTTGTGTACTCTGCTTGCGCATGTGTTTCGATCGCGCTATGCAAGAATATTTCTTATAGGTTGGCGTACAAAGACCACACACCACGACGCTCCTGAATCTTGAGAGCAAGCCCTTGTCGCGTAGTGGAACTAATTGCATGGGCTATGATGACGAGTCACTAATGATGATGATGATGATCACGATCATGACGATGATGAATGATGATTACGCTTGCAATCTCGCCGGCTTGCGGTCTCTTAACTATAATTCGGATCGCATGAGTCTTCCTGGTTTGTGTGTGTGTGTGTGTTTGAGAGGGAGAGGGAGGTGAGCCACGTCACGTAACCTTTCCTCTCTCACAACCCGGAAAAGCAGATCAGAAGCTCTCCATCCATCGTATTCAGGGTCTACGCGTCGGCCCGAGGTGCGCTCTCTGATCTTAATGCGTCACTTAGGTTCTTTAAATGCCGCTGGGAGACGCTGCTGCAGAGGTCGTCTACAACATCACTCTATGAAGGGGCCGGACACGCCTGCTTGCCTGCTTGCTTGCATACTGAGAGAGCCGGATGGGGAGTCTTTTGGCTCGCCACACGTGCGCGGACCGCGATTCTGGCGTGAGCCGGCCGCCGCGATGTAATTGCGAAAATAGCCGACGAACAATGAGAGCCGGCTGCTGTGGAGAGGTGCACGGAAAGGCCAGGGCCGGGCGGGGTCGTCTCGTTGTGGTAGCACTGCCTTGGGGGAGGAGGGGGGGTACACGGGGTATTCTGCGAGTGTCCACCTAGTGGACATGTCCATTTCGTCTGCTGCTGGAGTTCTGATTGGCTGGGTGCGAGTGCGCGTCAGAAAGAGACAGGCGCCTCCATCCAATCAGCACTTGAACACCAGACGGAATGGACACGTCCACTACGTGGACACTAACAGAATAGCAACCCCCCCCCCCCCCATTTTGACTCCATCTGGGGTGGCTCAACCTTCTTCAACCCGATATTTTCTTCGCGCGCATTCACGTGTGCGGAGCCTTCATTCAGGCGACCGCGGTCTACCTAAAACTTGAGAAAGAATAGGCATCTGCATGCTGCTGGAAAAAAAGAAAGGAATTCATAGATCCAATGCAAGATCGGAATCCAAATGACGCGAAGCTTTCTTTAGTCTGCGAGGTACGGCAGCTGCCGGGGAGCACACGGGCACATTCTCATCGCCTGTCGCTGTCATCTATATCTGTGTCACGAGGGCGAAGGCTATGAATGATGCCTGTCGAAAGAAGAGTACTGCTGAGAAGTGTGTGCGCAGGAATGTACGACACGTGTATCTAAATAGGTTTAAAGCATCGTAAGTCATTGTACCTCGTGTGCCACCGTCGAACAAATGGGCCAAGAATGGTGACCACGCACCTAGTGCCCCGTTGCCAGTTGCACATACTCAGTGGGCCAAGATTGTCTATTCGGTAATGTACAGGCCCAGTGACACATGCATAACGAGTGGCCCAGGTTGTGGAATCGGCAAGGCAGCGAACAGCAACGTGGTGTCTATTCAAACGAAATGAAGCGAAATTTATTTCAACGTACGAGTGATGTTGAGAACCGTAGACAAAAATGGAACCTGCCAAGTGGCCCCAAATTATTGTCTAAACGTGGCAGGGCAGCGACCGGGAAAGTGGGCTGAAGAAGGAAATAAATATTCGCTTTGAAACATTTGGACCATGGACACGCACTATTCTTAAAATCACTTCACAGCATCATCCTCTGATCGTTGAACAATTTGCACGACACAATAGTTGCGAATATCTCCATTTTTTGTTTTGTTCGTATATGTCACTCACTCACTCGCCTGCAAAGCATGTGCTTCGACTGCCCTACTGAAATGTCTTGTGGACAGCGAGTTATGAGTAACATTGTTTCTGGTGCGCAGATCTTGCTGTGGACAATGCTCGCACTGGATGTTTCTTCCAGCTTGAAATGTACGATGTTACCATTCATGCATGCGTATAGGACACAATTATGCTGCTAATGCACACCCTTCTAAATTTCTATTATCTGACTTTTATTTCTTGTATCTTGAGCTTCTGAATGACGCACACCTGTCTACTTGGCTGTAGTTCTCCATGTTTTGGCTTCCTTTCCTTGTCTAACCTTAGTACGTTTGTGTGCCCCCAGCATATGTGTATCGTGTTTCCGTACATTTGTTAAACTAGCTTTGCGTGAATTTCGTTACCCTGCTTCGGGATTACTGGCTCAGGGGTACCCTACTTTCTGAATTTATTGTCTGAAGGTATTAGACAATTATTATCGAAAATATATTATTTAATAATTTGTGTGCCGGTAAACAGACTGTAACAGCACTCTTTACACTCGCATATTGAAAGGAAAGAGTTCCCGGCAACTTTGATAACAGATCCGCCCTGCTGAAAAAATAAATAATAACAAAAAGTATGCATTCTCATAATTTAATGTTCGTTCTATTATTATAGCGGAGCAATTACGGGCACTTTAATATATCCACTTGAATAATTCAGAAAACATGCGGATATATGGCAGCGCATATCATTTTCAGCATGAGTATTCGCTCCAGTCTTATAGTATATATGTGGAATAAATCGACAATTTTCTTGACTGACATGTTTCGAGACTGTGCAACGCAACCTCGACGGAGTTTTTTTCATTGTTGTTGGTGAGTTTCCATTGAGGCTTTCGCGAGCAACGCAAATAGTGAGATCAACAAACGCTGACATTAGAAGAGCCTGTTTAAGTGGATTCAGAAGCGGTGATTCAGCAAGCGGCGATTGGGCGATTACCGCACTTGCAGAACCACCGAGACGGCGATCGAGGCCGCTTTTCGTATCCCTCATTCCATACGAAGGGACAACGAATGCCTCTCAGAAATGTCGCGGCAGTTGGTCTGCCGCCGTTCTACGCACTCGTCTTCGATGAATGTGGCACGGCGCACGAGAGAGCTCTGGTAAACAATCGGACGCCTTTTGAAAAGGGCGCATCGTCGGTAACGCATGAATGAGTGTTTCGAGGTTCCGCGCCTGACCCTTCGACTTTCTCAGCTGAGTGTCGACAAGTACTCGACACCTGTGACCGCGTATTCTGTCACGGTTGCTTGCTTTGCAGCGGCAAAAATGTCCTTTCAGCAGCTGCTCGTCGGATGGTTCTCTTCGTTAAGTGCATTCATCGAGAAGTCACGAGTTCTGCAACGCCCTTCTAAATGCGATGACGTCTGCAACTTTCTTGCACATTTAGTCCTTTTACAATAATACATTACGCTTGAATGTGTGATGATGCGGTTACTTTGCATTCATAGGAATAAATTTTATTCCTGTAGTGTCCATCAGACTGTTAAGATACCGCGCAGCTGTTGCGTTGAACCGTAGAAGTGCTTAGCGAGAAGTGTCAGGAAAAAAAGGTTTGCGGTTGGCCTTGCCAATAACGCTACAGCCGTTACCAGTAACTACTGATTAATGCCTCTAGCACGTCGTTATTTGTAGTTTAACGCAGTTATCTGTGAGCTTTAACAGGACGTCATCGCATCGCCGCGATATATTATCCTTGTATCCACACCACTCGTGTCTGTTGCTATGGTGTGTTTAGCCAAAATGTGATGGACATGTTTCACTACGGCTCCCACCTTCCTGTTAAAAAAAAGGATGTAAGAGTAACTTCCTTGAACATTACGCCTTTGTCAATATCTCTCCAGAATCTCGTTAGCAGAGCGCACTTGTACATGTTGAACAAATCGTTCTGCCCGTTCCGGTGGTATACATAACCTCAGGATATGTGACCATCGCCGCATTGTGGATCCCGGGTACATCCCAGAATCCCGTGAAGAGGATTACAGTTAGCGCAATACGCATGCACCGCGTTTTAAAAATGAAAAATTTCCGTGCGCTCGTCGGATACAGCAGGCTTACGGAACGCATTTGTGCAGCAATTTTGCCCGCAGCGTTATTGGCCCACGCAGCGTCAAATGTGGGGGACCGGATGTCAAAGCTGGCGACAGCCTCTTCTTGCTACTCCATTCATCTAGCAAGAGTGGCTGGATCATTGCAACATCTAACTATATGCAGCACAAGTTAGAGCACAGTGTTGTAAGCATTGAAACGATATGGAGAATAGTAAGTTGTCACAAATA
This sequence comes from Dermacentor andersoni, assembly GCF_023375885.2. Classification (NCBI taxonomy): domain Eukaryota; kingdom Metazoa; phylum Arthropoda; class Arachnida; order Ixodida; family Ixodidae; genus Dermacentor; species Dermacentor andersoni. The sequence goes on along the minus strand of NC_092820.1, from coordinate 80,804,579 downwards.
GCAAGAAAGGATAAACCTGCAGAAGTACAAGCAAGAAAAGAAAACGAAGCGGATAAATGAATGAACTTGCAGTAAAAGTGAGCTAAACGATATGAACACACACGAAAAAATGAAGCGAAATAGGAGTTATCGAGTTCAATGCACTTAGATTCGAGTGCTTTGAGATGACATGCGAGATTACAAAGAAGGTCCCACTAGCATACGATGCTGTTTCTGCAGTGTCTGGGTCAGGCCTTGGTCCAAGAATAGTGAGAAAAAAATAAAGCATGCGATTTCTGAACCCCTGTGGTTCAGTAGGAGACAGTTCCGCGAATATCGCAAGCAAGCCTCGTTTTTTGGACACATTTAGCTACAGTGGCCTATGCATTCATTCTTTCATCGCCGATGTCGGTTCTGACGAGACCTCGACCCAGCTTTGTCGCTTGACATTTGTGTTCTAGATGGAGCGCCATGCATAAAACTGTGGTTCGTTCGGCTCTGCGGTACACGAATTGAATTAACTTTGGCGACAAAGCTTTAGCAGTGATTCCAGGGCAGAACTCACACCGACCGATAATCCATCGAGAATATAATTCGCTTGTACCAACTGCAGAACATGAAATTCGGCGAAGGCCCCCACAACTTCAAGACGGTGAATTTACATAATTTGTAAAATATTTATCACTGACCGTCGCAGTAAAGGGAGGTGACGAACTTTTTGGTAACGAGAGACCAGTATTTGTGGGGGCCATTTGTTCCCACGGGCCATGGACTGGCTCCCTCGTATTATAGAGTATAGGCAGGAACGGTGAAAACACGTTGTTTTCCAGTAGAAGTCTTAAGACTCGAGAGAAAAAGAACATTTGTTGCAAAAAGGAAAGAAATCTGAACAAGATAAATTGGCATAGACTACTGCCTTGGGGTAAGATACGGGAAGAGGGAAAGAGAGCGGTGCAAAATACCTGACGAAAGGATAAACGGACGAGGCTGTGTATGCTTATGGCGGAGAGGTCAACAGCTTCGAATTGACATAAATATGTTACTGGTTTAAGCGAGTCAGGAACTAATACGTGCATGTAATCTTGTGTGTTTTGTAATACTGTGTCGGCCACTTCATGCATTTCTGTCCTCTACAGTGCATAAAAACTTGCTGATTAAGACAAGGTGGAGCGATGAAATTAGGAAATTCGCGGGCGCTAGTTGAAATCGGTTGGCGCAGGACAGGGGTAATTGGAGATCGCAGTGTAATCGAAGTGCGATCCCTGCGATCGCACTTCGTCCTGCAGTGGACATAAAACAGGTTGTTGTTGTTGATGATGATGAAGATGACGATGATGTGAGCTGGTTAACATTCCTACCTTCTATATTTCGCTTCTCTCTCTCTCTCTTTCTCACCGCCATTCTGACGCTGCTCCTGTGTTCTGTCACGGTTATATCACAAATTTTGAGCGAGTGTGGGAGAGAGAGAGAGAGAGAGAGGGATATTGAGAGAGCGAGTCATTGAGAGAGTGCGTGAGAGAACGTGTAGGCAGGATAATCCTCGGCGGAGGTGGCGGCATTGTTCCGTTTCGTCTCTCCTTAACTCCGCCATGCTTTATACTCGAAGCAGGGCAAACGACCAGGGCGAGTGACCAGGGCAAGGGACCGAAATTAGCGAGTCAAGAGATAGCAGCAGGGAGGACCTCGCCAAAAAAGAAAACAAAGAATAATGGCTACAATCTGGCCTCAAGTAACTTGTCTGCGTCCGATTGTTATCGAAAGCGTGAAGTCAACACACTCAGCTGTCCGCCGGACGTAGACGCGACAGCTGTAAACGCGCGGCGGGCCGTAAAATATGCGCCACACGTCAACAGAAGCCTATTTTGAAGGCGCCGGACATTAGACAAAGTCATTTTGCGAAATAAAAAGAAGAAAGAAAATGTTGTGTACGGTGCTGCTGAACAGATTTATCTAACTTCTATTGCCAGAGAGGTTGTAGATTTGACCTGCTTGGTCTTTAATCATACGCCCCCACATCGAGCAGTCGCTCGGGATCACAGCTGCGTTGTATATAGTCAACCGTAGAGGCCAAACGTTGAACTTATTCTCCTAGAAATAGAGTAATTGTATCAAAACCTCATGACGGCTCCGGTTTGTGATGATTCGGAGTAAAGTTCAGCGCCCTTTTTTTCTTTTTTTGCTTCACGCCTTTCGAACTCTTTGTCATAACGCATCCGGACTGCGCTGTCAGCGAAGGGGCCCGAGTTCGGTTTGAGGCCAGCATCCCGAGCAGTTCTGAGAACGTTTGAGTTGCAATGTACAGCGTCGTCGCAGCTGCTGCAGGTATGCGCGCGCGATGGAACGAACTTGTATCAGCTTTTTGCAAGTTCTCATTCCACATCTACGAAGTTGCAAAAAAGAATTACGTTTAATTTTAACGTAGCATTCGGAGGTCCGCACTTAATGACGGGTCCTATACATGTATAGGACCCGTCCTAAGCGGGTCCTAAGCGGGTCCTATACATGTATAGGACCCGCTTAGGTGCAGCGACTTTGGCTATATATAGTTGATGCATAACTGCAAGAAGCTGTTTGGGAGTAGTACGAACTAGGAATCGGTTGAGCCTTTTCTGTGACACATCTATCGACCAGCTTTTTCATCGACATCCTAGTGTTTTAATTTTACTCGCGCAAGCGTGCCCGAGTGTTTCGTTGGTTTTCCTCCGGACCCCAAAGTCTGCTTACCGGAATTAACCAAGGTCACCTGGCGTGAGTTTCGCCGAATGTGACAACCGCTCGAGGAATGCAAAGGCGTATACTTTGAAGCGCATCTTCGCGCTGTGCTCCAACAATTCGAAGGATTTAAAAAGGAGTGGTTCTGTAGACCGAAATTGGAATAGAAGGCAGCTGGTCGACGTCGGCAGAGCCCGCATTTGACTCGATACCATTAGTGCACTTACATGGTTATCCACAAACATACTTTATCAGTAACACTAACACTGCGTGGCTGTGCTTTAACCACTAACACGGGGAACACAGGAGGCGAAAAAAAAAAAACGTAGTCAATGGCGGAAGCACAGAGGAAACAGAGAGCGGCTTGCTGACAACTCATTACTCTACGGAGAAAGCGTTAAGTGATAATCATAAATAACCTCGAGAAGAAACTAAGCGCCGTGCAACGAGTGATGGAGCAACGTATGTGGTATGTTCAGAGACAGGGATATGGCAGTGTGGATTATAAAGCACTGGTTTAGCTGATATTTCGGCTTACATTTAAGTTAGAACTGGAGTTAGACGTAAAGTGAAGTTGGCCAGCCGTGAATATAAATTAGGCTGATGGTGATGGGAAATCAATGAATTGAAGGGACTAGAAAGATAAATATGAGCAAAACGAGAAAAAGGTAAAAGCGGAAGCAAACGTTTCGACAAGTGGACTTGTCTTCTTCGAGGCGCCTTGAAAAAGACATGTCCACTTGTCGAAACGTTGGCTTCCTTTTTTACCTTGTTCTCGCTTTGCTCATATCGTCTTGAATTTCCATCTCACGCCTTCCCCGTGTTTGCCCTGGATTACTAAGTTAGCTAAGCGGTTTGGTAGATCAAGAATATCTGCTTTGCAAAGCGACATGAGCGGACGTGCCCGTAGAAACAACTGCGGGGGACTATATCGAGTGTGCAGCTCGGTGCTTCTGATTACAGAGAAATCTGACGCCAGCTACTGGCGTGAACCGCAAGTTTGGCATCTGATACGTCATGCAAACTACACCCAGATTTAGGGATATGCCTCAACTTCGTCCTGATGGCTGCGAATGACCTCACTGAAGCTAACCTGTCATCGGAAATGAGCTTTATGGAGACGAGTAGGACCTCGATTAGCCTCTAATATCAACCATCGGGATGTTTTTCAGTACATGAAAAGCAAGAAGAATTCTTTAGTACGAAAAAAAAAAAAAAGAAGGAAAGTCGCGCCTTCACACGGTGCACGAGAAAATAGACACGAAGTTGTGACACGAAAGCTGGCGGGGGTTTTCCATCCTTTCTCTTTCGCCTTTCTTCAAGACGCCTGAGCACATCGCTGCAGACACAAGAAGACGATTGTTGCTTTCAGTGTCGAGGTCCTCAAAGCGGTCGGTGCGTGACGTGGAAGCGTGCCAGCTTTGCTTGCGTGTTTACGGTAGCGAGAAGGGAGATAAAGGGAGAGGGTGACGGCGTAGAGAGCAATCAGCAATCACCCGGGGCGAGACCCGGCGGGTGAAGCGGTCGAGAGCAGGGCGAAGCCACGCATATGACTAAGGTGATCGCACCGCAGGTTGGGTGCGCGCGGTGCGACAAGCTGTTCCCAGAATCACGCGGACTGCTCGAGGAAGCGCCCCCCGACAAAACGAGTCGAATGCGGCCGACGACGTTGGAGACAAAGGGAGGAGGCTGTAAGAGGGTCTTTCGCGTCACGTGGGCACGTGATCAGGACACGTCAGGGCGCTTGTGAGCTTCCCCACCCAGTTGTCTGTTCGTAGAACAGGGAGTTGCGTAACACCATAATTCGCAAATGCTCTTACTCGTTTTAGACAGGACAAACTGTGATTCACTAAGTGCCTTAAAGTGCCTAAACGAAAACCCAATTCGCCCGTATCTGTCTTACTGGCCTACGATCTGCTTTGCGAACCGTTACTGTTGTGCATGTCACTGGGCCACCATATCCCTAATGGCTACCGATTCCTTATCAGAGCACTGATGCAACTCTATCAAAGCACGCATGCAACTCTTGCAGCTGAACTATGGAGCGGGCCCCTTGTGAGATCCCTTCTTCCGAAGGCCTTTCCTACCTGAGCGAGCTGGGAGATTGACCAGTGCCCACTTACAGGGGAAAGACTTCGGAATGTTCTTCTGCTCTCCACTATCATTTATTCGGAAAGTCTTTACGGTTTGTAAGGAATATACAGATCCGCATTATAACCTCAAACGTGCGAGTGCGCGCGCCAACTTTCTTTCGTTGTCCTTTATTCTCGAATCAATTCCTTAAGAACAACTGCACGCCCCCTCCCCCCTGCCATGTGAGACACAAATTTTCCTTAAAAAAGAAAAAAGAAACCTCGCGTTCTAGGATGTAGATGACGGTTGCATATTGACCTGGGGTTCCATCTTCGCCAGTGATGTTGGCGGTATAGTGTGACCGTAATCAAACGAATTAAACGAATTCCTTGATCTTATTTCATACTTGTTCTTTTTTTGTTTTAAATACCTACTCCTGCCTAAGGCCTGATAACAAGGCTGGCAGTACTTCCAAAATCAACAAAATAAATAAATAAATCAGTTCGTGGGAGCGCTTTGCTGCATGCCCTCTTTCCGGCCCTCCAACAACGATAAAGTGGAAAACCAAGCTATAATGTATGGTTTCCCGCTTTCCATCGCGTCACATTCTCTTCTGAGGAGTTGATCACGTGCTTGTTTAGAGTTCGAATTCAACAAGTCGGCTCCGAGGTCGTACAGGCTCGAAAACGGCGGCCGCACACCTCTCCATGTGTAGGGTAGTAAACTGCTCAAAGTTGTTAACATATGTCTGCTTTTTTCGTTCTCTCTGCCTTACACCGCAGGAAAAGCATGCGGTGTTTCCCAAACACGTATACGGGCGCCCCCTGCGTACTGACGCCCGGCTTTGACACCCGGTGCTGAGCATTCCGGAAAGTCGCCCGCCGCACATCGGTGGTCTAACGTGATTTGCCGAGACGTATCTCTTAAGGTTTCCGCACTGATATCGCCGATGGCAGGGACGTTCATCGTGGCGTTTTACGCCGGAGGAGACAAGCTGGCGTGTTCGCATATGCGGTCTATTTGGGTCCCCGAAGATTATAGTTTCGGTTCGTTCGTGGAGTACACCGAGATGGGACTAGGCTCGCACACCTATACACAAGGAGACAGACGTCGCTCCGGGACCGTGCGCACCGTCGTCGACCCCATTGTCCGACGTGGCCGCGGACGAACTCTGAACCTTCGCCTCGCTCCCGTCTCATCGGTCTGCGCGCCGGCCGCTGTTCGTACGCCTGCCTCGAAAGTCCACGGTCCGCCGAGCGCCGCGTTCGTGTCCCTCGGGCCGGAGACGCGCATCGCCCCCTCCCTCTCCCTGTCCCCCGAGCCGGCATTGTCTCTCCGGTCCTCAAACCCCGCCGCGTAACGAGACAATCGCGCGAGGGAGAGAGACAGGAGACGAACGCGGCTGTGAAGATGGGGCGAGGGGGAGAGGGGGAATACAGGGAAAGAGAGAAACGAGAGGTGGTTGTTCTTGGGAGACGCTCGGCGCGGTTCCGCTTGCTTGCGCGTGGCTCCTTCGGCGACGGTCGCGGATCCGTGGAGCGTGCGCGCAAGTGGCCTGGCCGCTGTTATACTCGCACACGGGGTGGTAGCGGCGGTGCGCCGAACTTATATCACCCTAAAAGTCATCCCTTTGTCTTCTTAATTCCGAATCTTCTTTGTTTTTACTCATTCGCTCGCCGTACGTGGCATTGCCCCCCTGCGTTTCGGGCTCAATTAAGGGCGCTCTGCCGGGAATCGCGGTGGAGCACCCTGAAGGTCGGCATTCCTGGAGCCAAGAGAAAGAAGGACGACAGCCACTTGTCGTCTCTGCCTGGCGACTTTCTCGCGAGTTGGTTCCAGCGCGGAGAGATGGCAGCGTGAGTTCCGGCGATTTCGTATCGCTTCGGGCTGCAGATCTTTAAGCGTTGCCGGGTAGGCGCGTAAGTTTTCTTTTTTTTTTGCACGGGTATTCTTTTTTCTCGAAAAGGTTGGCTTTCTTCGTGGCTACTGTTCATTTACTTCGTTTTGTTTGTGTGACGTCGCCTACTGCACACCAGTACACGCGTGGCGTGTAGACGTTACTATAAGGTGGACCCCAGAGGTGTCAGGTTTACGTCGACACCATGTATAAGAGAGAGAGAAAAAAAGGGGGGGGGGGAGGCATTATACTTTCAGACGTCGGATTGAGCGCTACAGGCATTTAGCGAGACTCGTGGTTATTCTTTAAGCATCTGTGCCGAAAGATGACAGCCGGCTTCGTTTCCGAGCGGTTAGGACCAGCGTCATTTACAGGCACTCGGAGTTCGATATATCTCGCGCGCAGTTCGTTATACGGACTCAATACCGCGTAAATATCAGCAATGAACTGTTTTCGGCGTTCGACATTTATCATAATTTGTTGAACCAGGGTTCATTATAAAGTTGGATTTGACTGGCTCTGGTAGCTGGGAATCCTGTAAATACAGTCGTTACACAACCGCGAACCCCATTTGAGCCGTCCTTAGAACGTATTCAGGAGGCTAATATAGGAACCTCGAGACAAGGATGTAAAGAAAAGGCCGTGTTTTGAACAAACCGCCGAGTCTTATCACCATATGTAAATACTTTCAGCCAGAAATCAATAGTCGGTAACTTTAGGTAGGCCGCATGTGAATTTGCTGCAAGTCTTGCAGCCGTCAGCCACACATACGGAAAGTCTTTGGTCACGACAGTAGCGGGTCCGTTACCAGTTCTTACACGGACGATTTTTAATGCTGCTGGTGGCATGATGCCTTGCCCATGCATTGCGTGCAAGAACCAGAGTTGCCATCATTTGAATGAATGAAAGAATGAACATTTGAGAGTTGCTTGTTTATTTAGAAACTTCCTTCAGATTTTGCAAGCGTCAATGCAGGATTAGGACCTCACCTTTGTCGCGGTGGGCGTGAGTGATACGGGAAGGCGTTGGATCAAAATCTTGGTCTGGGCTAGCTAGATAATCTTCATAAGGTATAAGTATACTATATTACTTCACGCATAAGTTTACGTATAATGCTCTAACGACGCCTCGTGTGTTTGTTTTATATTTGGGCCTCGCGCCCTCGCCGTCGTCTTTAATTGTGCCCTGTACTTAGACATTTTGTGATAGCATCACGTGCTTTATATCTCTAGGTATTCTGTCGTTTTGTTTTCTAAGGCGAAAGCATTAAGCGGCTCGTTGCAATGGCCCATGCCCGATAAAAGTGGCGTGTAGTACAGTGATGCAAAAAATATCTTCATCAAAAATGGCTCATACCCCCTTAAGCAAATAAATACGCAGTCACTAAATATGAATGAAGAAACGAAGGAAATAAAGTGCCAACAAAAGAACATAAAGAAAGAAAGAAAGAAAGAAAGGACGAAATAACCTTTACGTAGTGCTTTACGTACTCGCATGTGTCGTTGAAGAGGTCGAACTACAGCGCCGCGCGTTTACTTCAAATTGCGACTCCTTATGCCTTGCAAGTTTGGCTCCTCCGATCGTACAACTTAATGCATTACCACGTGTGCAGCGGGCTTTCGCCTTCACGTGTTGCAGGAGAGTAACATGCTGCCGAACTTTTTTTTTTTCCTTCACATCGACCGTAGCGGCAACGAAACGGCAACGTTTCCCTCTTTATCTGTCTCGAACTGAGGAAACAGACCAGCTTTTTTTTCTCCTCCTCCCTTCCTGGCTTTGCAGATTCTCAGAAAGGTAAACACGCGAGTTGTCTCTCACTCTCTCCGAGTTTCGTGACGCAAGCGAGTCGACGCCCATGGAATATGCCGCGCCATGCGTCATGCCAGCAGCGCGTCGTGCCTGCATGCCAGATCGGCTTCACTGCCAAGGTCGAGCACTCCAGGAAACCGACAGAGTGAGCACGTCGCAATGTCGCGTTGCTTGTTGTCGTGCGCGTCTCCAACCATCCGGTCGTTCATATCGAGTACGCAGGTCGGGATGTCGTTCCGGGGGGGGAGGTCGTGGAAATCAACGCGCTCACGCCAACCGCGCGATAAGGTTTTTCTTTTTTTCACGACGAGTTTCGCGGCGAAACCCTAGCTGCAAACGATGCCGGTAGCACTATAGGGCTAGCGGCCTGAAGTGCAACTGTGGTAACCTACAACCACACAAAGCCACCAGACAACGAATTCAGGGAAACCAGGCACCTGTCAGAACAGATGCGCATGCGCTCTGAAGACGGGGAGATCGGTTGGTTCGACTGGAACTTCGGAACTGGCAAAGTTCGTCGGGAAGCGCAGAAGAGGACGACGACTATGCTGGTTACTGCTTTCGGGGCTGCAGCTCCTTGACCCATATTTGAAACCATTTATGAGAGTTGTCGATTGAACTGCTGTAGTTGAATGTAGGAGGCGTACGTATACACTTACTTTTACGAGAGGGGTTGCGTCGCTACTTTCTTTGTTCTGTGGGTGACGAATTGCTTCCTTGAGCGCAGAATAAGTTACACATGCAGAGCACAGTGTCGTCTAGGCGCTTTAGTGCAGCACGTTATTCATGCGCGAGAGAAACAAGGGGCACCAGAGGGGCATATATTTTGTTAACAACACATGGAGCCGACAAAGAACGAAGTCAGAGAAAGCACAATGAAAATTAATTTTAAAACTTACTGTGCGCAAAACAAACAGGGACGAAGAATAGAAGAAACACAAGGACGAGCGCTTTAATTGTAAAATTAATTGTAATATATTACCCCAAATGTAGAAATAATGAGAAAGTATAGGTAATGGAAGTAGACGAAAACAGAAGTTGCCACATGTGGGACAGGAACCCACGTCTTGCAGCGCATCGATCTGCCACTGAGTTCCCACGGCCCAACGTCCTTCCCTGTACACTTTCATGGGTATTTGTGTATCGGTAGTAGATCTACCACTGGGACTGTTATGCAGCGCCTCTCACGGCCATGGCGGCCGATGTGGAACATCCTTTCAACCACAGGCGTAACATATAGTACGTGAACTTAGGAGCAATATTGCGACTCAAGGTCGAAGACGAGAGACGGGTTCTTGGAGCAGACGTAGAGCAGACGAAAAGCTTTACACACAATATGTGCATGTAGCAGGTAATAGCATACAAGTAGCGGTGCCGAAGAGCGCACCAGACCGACAGGACGACTGGTGGCGACTCTGTCTCTCTAACAATGGGCAGTTCCTTACTCAAGTCTTTTTGGCAGGAACGAGGCGAGGCGGATGCTGGCGTCAACCACAACCCCTTCCTCTTTCGTCGCGGGCGAAGTACAAGCTGCATACCACTTTCTCCCCGACAAAGAGACAGCAATTCTGTGGAATTTTGAAGGCTGTCAACGGATTCGTCGTGGTGCTCCGACCACGGGCTCCTCAGTTCGACCCACGGGAAAGGGTCGGCAGTTCCTTGGAATCTTGAAGGTCGTCAGTGGATGTTTGAAGCCCAGCACAAGGCTAACCACTTCAAAAGAACGAGGGGGAGGGGGGGAGGAAGCGCCCTTTGCCCCGATTATAGGCACGCAGTGTGGCACAACAGCGTGCAGACCTGCAAATGGCCAACCCTTGGATACTCCGCGACGCTACCGATGCTGCCAAAGTAGAGGCCCTTACTATGAAATCAACCAAAACAATAAGGGGAACCACCGGGTACCCCTCGGGGACCCGCTGCAGGAACTACCGCCCGTGGTGCGTTGAGGGTGGTCCTGGCAGAGAGACTTATTTCGTACGGCCGCCCGCAGCGCTTGACTGTGGTTTGTGCGTGCAAGCTCCCAAGGCCCGAGCTGTGGAGGGCTCAGACCACCATCTGGCCTAGCGCTTGCCAAGAGAAAACATAAACTATCGCGGTTCCAAGGGGTCACGGTGTCATTATTTGGGGGCCACGGATGAGAGCAGGAACTGACGTCTCCAGGAAGTCTTCTCTGTGCCAAGAACAAAGTCATATCCCGGATACTTGCAGTTACCCTTCATCTTCGCCTGCTACTCTGCACAGGAGGGAGGGGGAACGGAGACAGAATGGTGTGATGAGGGATGATGGTGACATAGAAAAAGGGATGCACAGCGGTAAAAGCGAGGTCAGCATTCTGTTGATGAACATTCAAAAATGTCATCCATGAAGCCACTACCGGGTTACATATCTTGTCTGTAGTTACTAGTTCCAATAAACCTTCAGATAAAGGTGCTAAGAAGAAGCTTGTGTGTGGGCCTCCCCAGCGTGAGCAGCACAGGCGCCAAGCGAAAGCTTAACAACATGTAAAGACCAGTGATAAGCGGCTCCAGTACTGCTAGCACCTGCAGGGCACGTTTAGTGGCCGATTTCTGGAGCCCACAGAGAATCACGTGCATCGACTCTACCAGGTGCTTTAGCATTTTCAGAACGCTTTCATCCTCATTAAGTCAATCTCCTTGCTTGCCCGTTGCGTCGGCGGTTTCATTGGCCCTATCTTTCTTGCCTTCATGATGGCTCGGAGGACCATTAGGGCCCGCTGTCATGGCCATAGGTCTAGAGAACAGCAAAGGCCATTCGTTGTCTGTTTCAGCCGGTGGAGGCGAATATTCGCCGCCTGCTCTCACCGACCTTGATTTCGCTGTAGGTGTGATGACTGTCCTCGATGCACACACACAGGCAGATGTGGACGGGGGGCGCAAGCCCCGCCATGCAGTTCTTCTGAAATGGCTTTCTGGCGCTTCTTTCGCGAGCGTTGGTCCCTTGGGCGAACGGATTGAGTAGCCTCTTTACGGGAAGATTGGTCTCCTTTCGTATTTATTTTCTTGGCACGTGTTCTATTAGAACATGCCGTACACAGGCGGACATCAGCAGTGAAATTCTAAGAGCGAATCTCTGTTAGCGAAGTGGCTTTGCTCACCCAAGGAAGGCTGCGCCGAGGCTGAAGGAGTTTTCAGGTGCTAAGACTTCCTGGAGCGGGCTCGTTCACGAGTTCCTGACGAGGTTGACGTAGCAGGCAAGTGGTGGTGACGCTTACACGCCCAAGTGAGTCTATACAGAGCCTTCTGAAGATTGTCGCCATTTGCTACACAATCGGTCCCGCATCTCTGCATGAGATCTGCTTGGAACGCTTGTTCTGCAACGAGAACTCCTTTTTCGCGTTTTATATATGGGTAGAAAAACACTGTTATTCCTTGCTCAGGACGAACATGTGGGCTAGTTGGTTATACATATTTACTTGAACACAGCGCAAAAAAAACTGACAAGGACTGAGAGAGCAACGACACAGAGTAAGTGTTATTCCGTTACGAGAATAATTTGACCTGTTGTTTTATTTCAATACTGCATCGCTGAAACTTGAGCTCTGTTCATACTGGTTGTCACAAATCACTGTCAGTCACGGCTTGAAATGTTTGCTTAGAAAGCCTTCCATCCTCGCCGAAGACGTACCCGTTAAGATAGGCTAAGTTCTTATTCACGTCATGTTGCCGTCATCCCTACATTGTCATTTCCTTTGATTATTTGTGGTCAGAATTTAGTAAAACCGGACGCGAATATTCTTCGTTCACTGTCGAGCGCTAACGCATAGGCTTATCCTCGTTAGATTATCGAAACATTGTCCCATATAATATCCTGAGAGATAGCCTACCTAAAATTGAGAGAAAATTGAGTGAAAATGTGAGGTGAGCTATCATTCAGTGTACCTGTACGAACTAGCACATGTTGTATTATAAAATTAGCCAATCTGGCAAAAAAAAAAAAAAAAACAGGGGTGGATTACGTTTCGGGAGTGGGACATCTCTCGGGATCTTACGGTAGGTCTAAACGTGTGGCTTTCTGCATGATGTCATTACCGATTTTCACCCATCCAATTACGTTCGGGCAAAATGGTCAGGACTAAAGAAAGGCTATATGCCAAAATATTAGAGAGCAAGGAAGATTAATGTAAAATGCATACTACTTTTTCTCTAACTCTTGCACTTCAGTCTTGTATTTAGGTAGGGCCCGAAACCAGAAAGCTAAAGAAAATATGCTATCTATGACTAAGAAGATTTTAACGTATGCGCAGTGAAGACGACAGAGCTCCTTGACGTACATTACATTGGTGAGCTAGTCTACGTTCAGTGTACTTTGTTGAAAAACAAAACAAAAGTCACGGTGGCAGATTTTTATGATGCGTGACTGCAAGGACAGAATGCAACTTGTTAGTACGACTAGTGAAAGTGTTCACAACAGCGCACATAGATGCGTGCTTCATAGGAGGAGGAATAAGAGGATGAAATAAAGAAAGAAGTCAGGGATGTTAACCAGAAATGCGTCTGGTTGGCTACCCTACTTTGGGGGACGGGAAAGAGGGGTCACATAATAACTATGGAGCTCACTAAAATCAATTGCACTGTAGTTTCTCGCCAAAATTACGTTCTCGCTCAACGGCAGGTTGGTACGAATGGCCAAGGAAGCAAGATGCCTCCTGGCACATAAGGCCCACTTGATATTGTACACAATGGCACCAATACTGTGGACCCCACAGCCAACATCATGTTTCTTTTGTGATAACTGCTCTTTCTGATATAGTAATCTTGCATTCAGATTCTCTGACTCTCGGGTCTTTTGTTTAATGTTCTAAGAGAAACAAACGTTGGCACAACGTCGAAGCAAGGGCTACTAACGTCTCCATTGTTAGCGTTTCAGGTCGAATCAATGTCATTCAATTTACAAATACAACGAAAACTGATCTGTGTGATCCCTGCTCAGCAGAGTCCCTAAAGGTAGCAGGGGCAATCGATAAAGCAACAGCCTCAACGTTGCTTCGCCTGCTTCTTACAGACCACCATTGCTTAGTGGTGTCCTTGCAGATAATAATGACCATCGACAAACTAAGACCGCTAATTCTGTATGACCAGATATTTACAGACGAGAACCATACCGTTGCTGAGCACATCCTTTCATGGTGGAATCACTAATAAACCAAAGCCATTGACTCAGCATGCTGACATCTTTGCGGACCACCGTAAGACAATCACTGAGTGGTGCCCTTGAAGATATATGGATGAACATTCCACCAATAAACCAACATCGCCAGCTCTCTAGGACTAGTTCCTTACAGACTACTGTAACAAGATTGCTTAGTGAACTCCTGGCAGATTGCAGAGACAGTCGTTAAACTAACACCACTAAAGCTGTGGCCAGATCTTTTCAGACAACCACAATACCGTTGCTGAGTGCAGCCGCTCAAGATGAAGTTACTAATAAACCAACACAACTAACTCTGTATATTGAGATGCTCACAGACCACGGCAAGAAAGTCCCTGAGCTGAGCACCTTAACATGAAGTTAGTAATAAAGCAACATAACTCTGTATGTTAAGATCCTTACGAACCAGTTCAAGACAATCGCTGAGCGGAGCCCTTCAAGATGGAGTTGCCAATAAACCAACACAACTAACTCCGTACTTTGAAGATCGTTGAGTTGAGTTGAGTTGAGTTGAGTGGTTGTAGGCTACTGGTGGGATTAGCCTTGCAGTAGCTGCCGGCAATTGCTCCACCGTAGCGACACTTAAAATACATAAATCATATAAATCAGACACAGACCTCACAACTACACTACACATAGTCACACCTAAGGTCACCATGTGGAGGCCAAATCCGTGTCCTGCAGGTAATTTAAAAGAAGGCGAGAAACCTCCTTCCTATCTAACCGGTTCCCGCGCGGGAAAACAATGTCCTGTATAGAACTGTGGGGAATTCCTGTCCTCTTGAGGGACCCGAATAACACGCTCCTTTCCGCGTCATACAGAGTACAGCACATAAGGTAATGTTCTATGTCACCGCACACACCACACGTTGAACATAATGGTGACAACGCCAGGCCAGTCTTACACATCCACGCAGGGGTACGAGCAGAGCCCGTGCGAATGCGGAGCAGTAAAGTGGCTTGGTTTCTTTTGAGACCCTTAGTCACACATGGCTTGTGAGGTGAGCTCCACAAAGAGTGGAAGTGGCACGACACCGTTTCTCTGAAGAGTCTCTTGTCCTCTTGAGGCACTTTTCTCAAAGGATTCCCAGACAGCGCTCTATGGGCAAGGCTGTCCGCCATCTCGTTGCCTATGATACCTGTGTGCGAGGGCACCCATTGGAATCGTATGGAGAAGCCTTTGATAAGGAGAGTGTGCACCGAGCGTAGGGAGCTTAGACATAAAGCATCAGTAGGGAACCCATACTCTAACCTTTGAAGGGCGGATTTCGAATCTGTAAGAATGACTACGGGTTGAGGCGTACAAAGCCGTAGCTTTTTTAGGGCTGCCTCAATGGCAACGCTTTCGGCCGTTGTGGAGGACACGACTGTAGTGAAGCGAACCGACCAATCATACTTTAAAGCGGGAATATGAAAAGCAGCTGCACTAGATCCTCTGACCTTGTCCACAGAGCCATCAGTAAAAATTTGAAGATGACGTGCATATTCAGTTTCAAGATGTTCCAGTACGAGCGAACGTGTTGCCGCCAAAGGAGAACTCCGCTTAGCACGAACGTGAGGAATTGTCAACGAACAATCGAGGCTCGCGAAAGACCAAGGTGGATTCAACCTCTTAGTTCGACCTCTAGCGTCAAGACCCAGGTAACCAATAGTATTAAGGGCCAAGTACGCTCGGGACTCGGATCTCTTTCGAAGGCTCTGTAGAAGGGCTCGACCGGCTATCGTCTGTTTGAGGCGGCCAATTTGCATCAATAGCCTTTGTGAAGCGACTAGGCTAAGAGGTCTCGATAGAGACTCATAAAGTACTGCATTATTAGGAGCAGACTGCGGAACGCCAAGAGCCCTCCTTAGGCCCTTTCTGTGCAAAACCTCAAGTCGTTCCAGCTGTGATAGTGAGGGGGAAATTAAAGGGAGCTGGTACATTATTCGACTCGTCACTAGTGCATCGTGCAGCCTGATCATTGAAGAAGGGTGATTTCCCCATTGCTCACTTGCAACTCTACGGATCACATTGAGACGCGGAGATAGTGATGTCACAATAGAGTCCACAGCTCGTCGCCACTGTAGACGGTAGTCAATAATTACGCCCAAAAAGCGTTTGTACTTCAATTGACGAAGGCAAGATTGATCAATGTCTATCTTCAGCCGCGCATACCGTCTTCCTCTACCTGGAAACATGATGAAGCCAGATTTTTCCACCGAGAGAGTCAACCCTACACCTTGAAGGTAATTTTGAACTGAAAGTAAGGCCTGTCGAGCTATCAGAGCTAAACGCTTGTGTTGATATCCGCTTAACCAAATACAAATGTCGTCCGCGTATATCGACATATGGATATGCCTGCAATGTTTTTGCACTTCAGCGGGAAGACCAGCCATTACAACATTAAACAGCGTCGGGGAAAGAACACTTCCCTGAGGTACACCTCGCGATACCGCCCTTTCGGTGCTTATGGTACTTCCTAACCGCACTTGGATTTTACGATCACTGATAAGTGAGTGAATGAAGCGCAGAAGATAGCCCTGTACGCCTATGTCCATCAAGCTATTTAGTACTGAACTTTGAAGTACGTTATCATAAGCCTTTGATACGTCTAGGAAAATAGCTAGTGTTGAGAGGCCGAAAGCTCTTTGATGTTCAATGTGGCTTATCAAGTCCAAGACGCTATCTTGCGCGCTTAGACCTGTGCGGAATCCAGTCATGCATGTTGGCAGAGCCCTTCTATCTTCAAGCCACCATGATAAACGCTTACTTGCCAGCTTCTCCATGAGCTTAGCCACACACGACGTCAATGATACAGGTCGATACGAGGCCAAGTCTGTCATTTCTTTGCCGGGTTTCAGCACTGGGACAACACAAGCCACCTTCCATGAAGGAGGGACGTCGCCAGTCTCCCATACTCGATTGAGAAAGCTTAGGAGCATCTTCCGGTGTTCTAGAGGTAGGTTCTGCATCATCTGGTTGGTAATGTCGTCAGGTCCTGGTGCACATCGACGCCGCAGGCTGCTGAGTGCTGTCTGTAGCTCTCGAAGTGTGAACGGGGCGTCCATAACAGACGTAGATGTTGCAGGCCGAGCGCACTGATGAATTCCTGAGCTTGCACGTACAAATGCATCTGCAAATTCCTCTGCCAAGCAAGCGAGAGGTTTCTGCTTTAGCAGTGCAAGCGCTTCGAAAGGCTTACGAGGACGAGAATCACCAGCAAGGCTGCCAATGACTCGCCAAATTCTCGTCATTGGTGAAAAAACAGACAAGCTGGCGCAGAAGGACGCCCACTGCGACCTACAGAGCTTGTTCGTATGGCGACGAATGGCAGAGTTAAGCCTGTTATAGGTCGTCTTCAAGGATCTGTCGTCCTTCTTCCGCATCATTTGTCGCTCCGCCCTTCTGCGCGCTGCGCAAAGGTTCCTGAGTTTTAAATCTGGAGTCGGAAAATGATTAGGCAACTTGACCGCCGTGGTAGCTGCCATCTTGCCATAAATCATTTTTTCTATCACATCTCCAGAAACACGTGCAAGTTGCTCCCTGTATTTGTCCCAATTAACAACATGGCTTCTTTTAGTGCCGCGCGTATTGAAGTCGGCAGTAAACACAAAAATTGGGTAGTGATCACTTCCCATGCGGTCAGGTGCAGTTGACCACTTCACACGAATGTCAGGTGAATGCAGAGTGAGGTCTATAGATGTGGCTGAGGCGGGAGGCCGGAAGAAAGTGGGACTTCCGTCATTGGCTACGCACAGGTCCAAACTGTCGATAACTTCTACCAGTTCGCGTCCGCGGGAGTCTGTGTTCCTGTCACCCCAGACCGAGTGATGGGCGTTGAAGTCACCGCAGATAATTCGGGGCGCTGGGCAACGGTCACAAAGCTGCTGGAGAAACAAATCCATTGCTACCTTCTTCCGCGGAGACACGTATACGGATGCAACTGAAAGAGTTCGAAAGCCGAGCCGTATCTTCACAGCCGCTACCTCAATGCTATCGGTGCAAAGATCGGTAACGTTCACAGCCACATGAGGAATCTCTCTTCGTACGTAAAGGGCGGCACTTCCTGTGGGAAATGACTTTATGCTGCAATTCTTGTGCGCAACATATCCAGTCAAAGATCTCCCCCTTGGTAGGCCAGCCTCCGAGAGCGCCAATACTGGAACACAAGTTTCTTTCAAAAATAATTTCAGTTCTGCTAATCGACTTAGAATCCCAGCGCAGTTCCATTGCATAATAAACGGCACTTTTCTGTGATTTTTGGTTGCACGAGGTTGAAGAAAACTAGCCATATTATAAGGCAAAGTTCGCTGCGAAGGCGGTAATCATGGACTCAAACGAAAGAACGAGCTGTAGAAAGGTCTTCAGGGTGCCAGCCTGCATCGCTTGAACATAGGAGCGGAGGACTTCAAACAGAACTCGCAGAAGGTCGGACAGATCCCGATTTTTGAGCTCCTTATTTTGTTGAACGCACTGCCTCACCACTTCAACAAAAGATGCGGACTGGGACTCACTCTTCGTCGCTGCAGCTGGTTTCTTCGTCTCTTTTGAGGCAAGGGAATGTCCTCCTTGTCTTCGAGTCTGGTTGTGATCTGGTCGCTGAGGAACTTGGACAGTTTTGGTTGAAGCAGATCGAACAACCGACTCACTCACAGAGGACTTTGCCGTCTTGCTAGGGTCAGGTCGCTCACTGACGTCGCTTGTTACCAAGCCACGAACTTCCGACTCTAACGCAGGGAACTCAACTTCCGACTCTAACGCAGGGAACTTGTCACTTCCAGGTGTCGGCTTCTCAGTAGGTCGTGGTTTGGGACCACTAATGAAGGACACTCGACGGTGTAAGGCGCTTACACGGAAGGGGCAGCCACCGAAACTCGCTGGATGGTCGCCCCCACAATTAGCGCAAGCAAAATCTGCCTTGCAGGCTTTGTAATCGTGGGCGCCACCGCATCGTTTGCAACGTTGATCTTTGATGCAAACTTTGGCTACATGCCCAAAGCGTTGGCACTTAAAGCATCGGGGAGGAGTTTCAACGAATTCTTTGACTGCATGCTTGGTGAAACCGAGGTTAATTTTCTCTGGGCGCTCGGTGTTGGGAGCAAACGTTAGCACAACAGAGGTAGTAGGCTTCGCTGCCCATTCTTTTTCTTGAGTTTACACCCGGCGCATCATACGTTTCACGTGCAATACACCTTGCGGTTTCAAGTAGTCAAGAAGGTCGCTTTCTGAATACCACACTGGTACTCCCCTAATAACACATGTGTTCGTCATGTAGGAGTGGGGCAACCGGGCTTTAACTCTTATGTCACAAAGCTGAGAGCACGCAGTGCAAAGACAATCGCCGAGCGGAATTCTTTCAAGACATTAGGGAGAATCATTCCAATGATAAACCGACAACGCAAACTCTGTATGATCCGCTCCTTGTAGAACACCGCAAGCCATTGCAGAGCGGGGTCCTTGAAGACTGCGAGGGCCGCTGGCGGACGTGCAACTTGCCACAGAGCCGAGGCAATTGGCTTGCGCGCCCGCAGCACAAGCAGAGTCACCTCGCTTTCAGGCCGTCGTACGCGCGCCTGACAACCTCTCATCACAGTGCCGGTCTCAAATGGGGGCTTGTTTACGCTTCCACCTCTTGAGAGGGCTCGGGGGTTGGGGAGATAGAAAGAACTGATGTTAAAAGCAAAACGACGCAGAGGAAAACCTCGACTCTACGGAGGACACGACGTTACGCCAGTGAAGAGCGTGACCAACACCACCTCACGAATGTCGAGCTCCGGCGAATCGTGCAGAGAATACGAAAAAAAAAAAAGAAGAGTTAAAGTGCGCACTAGTTCTCATGACAGTGTGGCGCAGCTTTGTCATCCTTGCCTTTGAAGCACTTTACGCGTAAAAAGAAGTGGTTTAGTTACTTCGTTCCGGCTCTGCGTTCGTTGTTTCGAATAGCATTCAGAAAACGTCTTCGGCCCCAGTCCTTAGCTCTTTCTTTGCTTGTGTCTTCCGTCTCACGTGTCATGGAGTCGCGTATTCCGGCGGTGTTTCTCATGCACTCTTTTTTTTTTTAATTCTTTTGCCAGCTTCCTCGTTGTCCTGGCCGTTATCTCTCTTGACCCGTGCCTTTGACGGGGTCGTTACTTTGTAGGGCCGCGCGCGCGAAGGTGTATAATGCGACGCCGGGAAAACGGCCGACGAAGAAGACGCCGTGAGAAGCAGCCTGCCACGGAGCTTCTCCCGTCTCGCGGGTTTGCTGCGTACGCGGAAAACGCTGCTGGCCGCTCACTGGACCCTCATTGGGACTCGGTGCCTTTTCGGCGCGAAGTGGGCCACCTTTTGGCAGTGGACCCCGGCTCTATTGTCTTTCATCCACCGTGGGACACTTGCAGGCCTTTGTTGGTAAGGAAGGGGCTCATGCGCTTATGCTCTTGGAACTCTTGAGTGTTTGTAATTGCGTTTGCGTATATATATATATATATATATATATATATATATATATATATAGAGAGAGAGAGAGAGAGAGAGAATGAGAGAGAGAGAGAAAGCTAAGTGCAGGGCTTCGTGCGTATGTTCGAGTGCATGCGCGCATGTGTTTGAGTTTGTGTATGCGTGTGAGTATCTATGTGCATGTACGTGCGCGTACGAACACCTACCTGCTTGTGTGTGCATGCATGTGTACGTGCGTATGTGAGTGTATTTTTTTGTAACTTGTAGTTGCTTGACCTCGTTTTGTAGGTGTGTATAGTCTTCATCGTATACCGCTAGGACTATTCTTAAGTTTATTCACCTGAAATACAAACACATCATAAAGAGCACGGTTGGCTAGTGTTCGTAGTTTCGAGCGCATGTAGACCTTCGTGCCATTATCTTGACATGTCACGTGTCGCCTGGCATGCGAAAACACCCGTGTACTTAGATTTAGGTGTACGTTAAAGAACCCCAGGTGGTCAAAATTTCCGCAGTCCCCCATTACGGCGTGCCTAATAATCATATCGTGGTTATGGCACGTAAAACAACATAATTTAATTCCTTTAAGGGCGAAAAGAAGACTGAAAAGAAGAGTGTATTGCAGCAAAACGCGTACGGCCAAGCGCTGGAAATATCAGCACCAGCAGCTGACCAAGTTTGCAAGACCCGTGGTATGCTCGATCCGTTGGGGCGGCGCGCTAGCTTAAAAACCGGTTTGTGAGTACGGACCAAACTCACAATTGTTCTCGTCCACAAGAATCGTCTGTCTTTAGCCAGACGTCTTATCTTGTACAGTCAAGGCCTTCCGTCGACGGCACCCGTCTGTCTAGGGTAGTGAGGAGTGCCGGGGCCAGTGTACCTCATTATGTTGGGTTCACGAGTATACCTGTAACCTCTGGAACGCAGCGCCTATACGGGTGCCAAGTACTCTTCCTATCTGACAACGGCACCAGCCCATAGCACGCACGGCCGTACGCGCTCGAACGCAGTAGCACGGAAGCTCCTGCGCTCGGACGCGACCGTGCGTGTTCGAAACTATACATATATGATTCGAAAGCTTTAGCGTTTCAACGCGGTGCAAACAGATGTTCCAGCAGACAGATCCACAGCCGTATAACGCTCCTTCTTGAGCGTTTGCATTGGCACATATTCCACGCAGAAAAAAAAAATGCGATTGACTCGAGGAGCTGTCGCACAGGATGCAACGTGCGGTAATATAGCGTCAAGCCGTTTGCGGCGCAAGCGCTTCTGCGAGTTACGAAACACCGACGACAAAGTCAACCGGCGCCTGTATTCGTCACGGGCCAAAATTCAAAACACTCCGCGTTCGAAGTATGGGACGCGCGAACGCTCCCTCAAAAGTAGATCTGTTGTCTCTGCGGAACATCTTCCCACGTGGCAGTGTATTTTGTTATTCGTTCGTCTATAGGAGAAACGAGTCAAACAGCGTATAGTTATAGTGTGCGTAGCAGCGCGTGCTCTCGCATGTGTAGCGCAGGCAAAAGGAGGCGTGGAACACTTTGTCGCGCTTCCTGCTAAGCGCTCCGCCTGGACGTGCGGTGGGAACGAGAAGGCTTCCCGCGCTTTGCATATGCACGTCTCCTTTGTGCCACTTAACTCGACGTGAGAAGAAGAGCACCTGTATCGCTGTTTAATTGGTGTCGAGAAATGGATAGGCGCTGGTCTTTCTTACCCATTTACCACGCGGAAGGTATTCAGTGGACTTACCGAACGGTGTTGCAACCTCTTTTGAAACGCCCAAAGAGGCTATAGAGGCATAACGCTAGCCGGCCTGTCCTCTGTATTTTCACGGGTTTCAGTCCATTCTGTCAAGCAATGCGGCCTGACTTGGCGTGCAAGAATACCTCTTTTCTACTTTCAGACTGAGTAACACAAATGCAACATGGGCAACATGGACATTCGAGCTGGCGGCTGTTAGTGAAGACGACAAGGCCTGCATACTAATGGTTATATGGTGAAGTGAGTTATTTACGTATATAGTTATTCTACGAGTGGGCGTTTTCTCCCGTGTGCGTGTGCAATTCTTAATTTCTTTTTTCATTTTTAGCGCAGTTTTTCGATCAGGCTCACGCGCACCGTCTTTCATATCCTAAGTTTGTAAACAGGTTTCTCGAGTAACCTGCGAGTCGATAATCTTCATCTGCAAACCGCGTTTAATTTTCACCATCAACAGCATGCACAATGCCTGACTAGGCCGCGATGTGGAACATACTTCGCGTCATCATCAAGTGATACCCGCCTCTGCCCGCTGTCTATTTCAAGTCTGTTCTAGCCTAAAGCAACGTAATAATGAAGAAGGCATCGATACGACAGGAGTGACTCGAGGCAGGCTGGAAAAAATTCTACCAGAAGCAACCCGGCGTAAGAAAACTGGGTTGTGGCTTCACAAATCAGCTCGTACTCTACATTATTTGCACGTAAGAGTTAAGCATACATGGTTAGTCAAGCTGGCTAAGAATATTAGCGACGGCGGTCGTCCTATAAAAGAAGTTCTTGCATTCGTAGACGAGCTTGAATTCAGCTGAATTTTAGGGGTTCAGCGCACAAGGCGCGTGTACATACATGTTCGTATAGCTCTTGTTGACATTTTATTTAATCGAAGAACTGTCCTAACAATAGTGGTCCCTTTCTGCATCGTTCTCAGCGATGGCACTTTTGCTCAGGAGATGCGGATTCAGATTTTTTTTTACGTGCAGCTTTAAGGTCTCGACTTCTGCTTGCACATTCTTCACGAGAAGTAAGCTTTTGAAGAGATGCTCCAAGGTGCGTTTCATTTGTTTGTGACAAGTGAATAAGTCTCTCTTTCCGAGTTCCCTAAAGTAAGATACATCACTTGTTGGTTGTCGTCCTTCGTTTCTGTTTCTTTCATGTTGGTAAATCTGTCCAGCTTCCGAGAGCACCTGGAAATTGTAGAGCTGCACAAGTCACGGAGCGATTACAAAGCTCTACTTCTCAAGCAAGCTTTGCAAGAACCATCTAACTGGTCGAGAACACTTGACACGCACGTATACATTTACCAAAAACTTGCATGAGCACCGCTCAATTATTCCTGGTCACGACACACAAAAGGAGCATCCCACTGCAGGCGTAGGTGCTCCGCTTTTACGACTCTTCTTTCATGAGAATGGTTCAGGTGTTGAGACTATTCTTGGTTCAGTGTGTAGTCATTTATAACAGCTCCCTCCCTTTTTTTACCATGATTTTCCATTTTTCTACCTCTTTTCAAAGGGAGCTGCGGGTCCTTGCAAGTGTAGTGTTTGAGTGTGCTCTCAACCATGGCATGCCATACTTTCTATTCGCGCTTTCCCAATTTTTCCACGCTGGTCATGGTTTTCCGTCGACCTTTTAGGTTCCCCACTTCCCTGATTCTAAAAGCTAAATGCACATTTATTACGCCTATGCTTTATTCTTCTGCTTTTCGTTGCCAAATTCTTTGCGTCTTCATTTCTTCCCTGGCCCTTCCCACCTGTTTAAGCAAAACCAGATTCCCCTCTTTCTGTTACGCTTCCTGCCTTTCCTTACAGGTTTACCCTTCCCTATCTCTTTTCTTACATCGTTTGTTCATTCAAGAGAATACCTTCGCGTGGTTGAAGGG
The DNA here is from genome assembly GCF_023375885.2 of Dermacentor andersoni. NCBI lineage: Eukaryota > Metazoa > Arthropoda > Arachnida > Ixodida > Ixodidae > Dermacentor > Dermacentor andersoni. The sequence continues at coordinate 80,780,885 of NC_092820.1, read as the reverse complement.
TCACCACCATTGCCTTTGAGAAATGCAATCGCATTCGAAAGAACGCGCGCCGGGTGGGACCGAGGTTTGCGCCGCGCCTTTCGTTATATGCTCGTTCGCCTCTTCAGAGCTCCCTCTCGTGTTTTTCTGCATTGTGGCTGGCTCGTTCAGCGCTCTCGAACGACGGAAGAAGCCGTAAGAGAAAGAGGGGACGGCGGGGCCGGACCCCGATGGAACCGAAAGGACCTTCGCGTGCACATACGCTGCGCCGATACGGAGAAAGAAGAGGCTGACGACGAAACGACGCGGAGAGTGGAGCCGGACGGGGAGAGCCGGCGCCGCCGCCAACGCAACGGTCGAGAGACTGCATACTACAACACAGCGGAGTAAACAAGGAAGAAGACGTGGAAACAAACGGAGCAAAGAAGAAGAAAAGTGCGAGGAAGAGTGAGCGAGAGAGAGAACTAAAAAAAGAAACTATGGTTCATCCACCACCAACTTTTTGAGAGGAGGCCCGCACGGAGGCGTTGGCGTCGGCGGCTGCCGCCGCCATGGGTGTTTAGGGAGCTGTGCTGCGTTTTGGATGTGAGGGGAAGAAGGGACGGAGGGTAGCGGTGAGATATGGAAGTGGGTACGGAGTGGTATCAACGCCCAGGCGCTTCGGCGGAGGAATACCTCTCGTGTGACGTCACATAGTCATCCCGCAGCAAGCGACGCCGGACCATGCTTTCTATCGATCGCCGTCGATGTGCTGTGTGTGTACGCGTTCGCGTGCGGCGTTGGCGGGGGCGCGTCTCAACGAAGGGACGTCCCGGCTGCCGCCGCATTTATTTGGGACTGGCAGCCTTCCCGGCTACGCACGTGAGCTTTACTGTTGGGAGAAGTGCGCGCCTCTGTGTGTGTGCGCGTGTGTTGTCTGTGAGTGTGAGCTTGCTCTCTGGTGGGCGGAGCCGCGCCCACGCGTCGGGGATTTCCCAGGCCCCGCCCTCTTTCGGCCGGGGGGCATTCCTCCGGCTCGCCGTGGAATCCTTATGTGCTCGAAGCCACGCCCACCCGCTGAACCACGGGGGGGCGCTGGGTGTTCCTGTCTCGATGCGGGAAAAGGAACGAAACAAGACGTTCATTGCGTAAGAGAGGGAGGGCCGCTAGGCTCAACTGCTTCGAAAAAAAGTACATGGGAGGGTGGCGGTAGGAATTTAGGCAACGGCTGAACTCCGGGCGCGATTTAGGGACAAATCCAATGCGGTGAATTGGAGAGGGAAAAAGGAGGGATGTTCCCTCACATCACGCGCTCCAGCACTTTGGAAATAACTCCACTGTTAACTATTAGGGGAAGAAACGCTAAAGGAAAAACAAAAGGAAGCATGTAAGAAAACGGAAGGCCCTAGAACTGATGTCGAGCCGTACATGACGTGCTTGTACGGAATACAGTGTACTTCCGCGCGGGAAGCGACACTGCCGCCCCCTGGCGATGTGAAAGGGAAAGCTGGATGCAGGCAGGAGTTGTTAGGGGGGGGGGGGAGGAGAGGTTCGCTCTCCATGCTCATGTTTTGGCGGTGGGCGTCAAAATAGCGATGACGAAAGCGAGCGGGACAGAAAGGGGTCTTCGCCGCGTTACGTTTGTGTTGTCGAGGGAGCCGCTCTAAACACGGAAGGAACGAGAAGGCAAGAAAGGCTCCGCCAGAGGGCGACCGCATGGTGAGAGACAGAGCCATCTTAGGGCATGCCTGGGTGTAATATTTGGACTGGCTAATGCACGCGGGACGTCGGTACGTGCTTTCGGGCTATGGTGGGTCTCGGCCTCCTGTGCGCTCAACTGACGGAAACGTAAATAACCGCTGCTAGCGTTAATAGTTCGGGGCAGCAGCCATAGTCGAGTCGCTGTTGCCAACAGAGTTCATAAAATGAAACGCGTTGTGAGCTGGTCGTTTGCTCTAACGGAACATTTTAGCCATTTAGCAGCCACAAAAAGATTAAAGTGCGATGACAGTGCAGACTGCATCACACAAAAATCGGAAAGAAATGTTATGCGAAACTTGCGCTTGTTTTTGAAGGTTATTCTTGTTTCGCTTGGTACCTTTCGCTTTTTTTCTTGTAATAATGTGCAGCATGGAAGTACAAGAGTGATAGGCTTCTGCTTTGTGCGCGCTTGTATGCATTTCAATGATATAGGCAGCATTCGCATCTTGCAAGTGAACGCAGTGGCAGAATGAGCATTTCATTTCATAAGTGAATGAAATGAGTTTTGAAATCAAGCGTTCAGCGCAGGGTCGAATCGGGGTAAGCAACGAAGGTTCATTACACTATGACCGAGAAAAGGACGCAGTGGAACGACAAATAAGTGGAGCTTGACGCTTTGTACCAAGTGCCATGGTAACGGTCAAAGAATGCCAGAGGTTGAAGTACATAACATGCGTACAACCCGTGAAAAAGAAGTTCGAATGCCCTACAGCGATGTTAAGCGAATCGTATTCTCAGCATTATTTGCATGCACTTGAATGCGCTTGTATGGCAGTGGTGCTCACTTGTGTATGCGCATTTGACAATTACTCACGTTTTGCGTGTTCCAGGTGTGTGTGTGTGTGTGCGTGTGTACGCGTGTGTGTACGCGTGTGTGTACACGTGTGTGTAAGCGTGTTAGTACGGGTGTGCCTATAGGGTATCAAGTTCATCGTTAAGCGACGGAACCTGACCTGCGCGAAGACATTTGAACTGATCTGAAGATAACGTCAATGAGAAGACACAAAGGTTCAAACTGATTCTGTAATCTGTAATCGGTGGCCGGTGGGCAAACGATTACAGATTTCTAATAGTTGTAAGTACTATGATGTTTCGTTAAGCTGCATGAGCAAGGTCGCGAGATACACTGGCAGAAAGCGCAACCTAGCTTTATAGTGACCGCAACATAACCTAATGTAGTGTAAAATAATGCATATTGTATAGTAACATAATATAGCAAACCACATTTTATGTCCCAAAGGCAATAAATGTGTGACAATAAAGTCACCGTGGTGAATAACAGCGCTCAACATGCACACGCACAGCCACAGAAAGAGAACATTTAAGCAATGTAAGTCCTAGTAATAATTTCTAATCAACTCGATTTATCAATATAACTTATCAGAAATATGTCCATTGCGGTGAATGAAGTCACCAAATTTATCAGGACTTTCGCAATGGCCGGTTACAAGGAAAAAGATTCACCGAGTTTTCAAAGCTGACAAACAAGAAGAACGTAAGGAATAATCGAAATTACAGCGACGGAAAGACTGAGGAACCAGTCAAGAATAGTGGCAGCCTAATTTCTCTAAGAAGAAAACTTGGCATAGGAAGAAACGAGATCTATATGCAGTGAAAGATAAGCAAGGCAATGCGATCAGCCATTTAGATTGTAGTAAAAGCTGCAGAGGAATTTTATACTGAACTGTACAATACCAAGGGCAGCACCATAACCGCTATTGGACAATGGGGCGAACAGGACACAAAATTTTCATGTGTAACTAGGAGTGTGGTTAGAATAAGCTTGCGATATATGTTCAAGGGAAAGGGGGCAGGAGAAGATAACTTACGGTTCAAGATCGTTGAACCCGTACACAAAGAAAGAAAAAACAATTACGTTTAAACAACGTATACGTCCGAGAAACGCTGGGTCGTTTGCAACAAGCACGATTACCGTAACAAGTTAGGTTGTTAGAAGTGCCTGCGTGGCATCTCAAACTGGCCGGGAAGAAGGAAATGAGAAACTGCCTAAGAACAGTGGGGCTATACCCTTTATACCGCCTATACCGTGGACTATACCGTCTAGGTGCAAGTATACATTAGGAAGGCCCACTGCTTCGAAGACACTTCCTCACCAGAACAGGAATCGGCCCCTCTGGCGCACTATTTGGTCAGTACTCGCGTAGTGAGCATCTGACCGAGGCGGCGGTCAGTATTTCGACGTAGCAGATGGTGCTAGGGATCTTTGGGTCCGCAAGCTAAGCCTAGTAAAGTTCAACACCTAAACCCTCTCGAGAGAAGCCAACTTTGCACGACGCACTGGGGAATTATCAGGCATTGCCCGGGATATCATGGGGCTCAGGGTAAGAAAACTCAGTGAGGCACGCATGCTGTATTACCAATGGCCACGTCTGCTGCTACAAGAACTTTCTTGATAAAAGTGAGTACGGGGTAGGATTTCCAATTCGAAAGGGCGTAGCAGGCAATATTGATGACTTGAGGTAACTGAAGGCAATTGATGTATTCTGCAGCATTAACGGGAGGGTAGCGCTGAGCGTTTTAGTGTTAATAGGAGATATAGATTCAAGATAGTTCAAGCCTACGCTCCAACATCCAGTGAAGATGATGCTGCTGCTGTTGCTGCTGCTGCTGATGATGATGATTAAGTAGAAAAGTTATATAAGGGCGTTGAATAAACTATAGAAAGACGAAAACTCGGCATAATGTGGTCATGAGTGACTTCAATGCGGAAGGGGAGAAAAAGCCGGCCGAGGAACGGGCTATTGGCGACAATGTCATCGAGTCTAAAAATCGAAGAGGAGATATATGCTGGTAGAGTTCGCACAAAGAAATCGATTGCGATTACGAAAACCTTCTTCCGAAAGCGCAATAACAGGAAATGAACCCTGAAAAGCACAAATAGGGAAACAAGACATGATATGGACTTCATTGTCTGTGCCGACCCCGGCATTGCGCAGGATTAATAGGTGTTGAGTGGGGCAAAGCACAGTGATCGAAGCTTAATTAGCTCAAAATATTGCTCGGAATTTCTACAGCGAAAGGGCAATATTAGTCATGAAAAAACAGACCAATAAAGAAGCAGTCAGAGCAAAAGTGAGTAAATTCAGGCTAGTGCTCGCGAACAAATGCGAGGCTTTGAAACAGGAAGATTAAGTTAATATAGAAGTAATGAATGAAACCTTAACTAGAACAATTTAAGAGGCCGCAAGTGAAGTGGGAGGTAAAGCAACAAGACAACAAACAGGCAAGTTCTCCCAGATAACAAGCGACCTAATAAAGAAAGGGCAGAGCATGAAAGTGTCTAAGCCCAGATATAAGGTCGAATTCGCCGAGTTTTCAAAGCTGACAAACAAGAAGAACGTAAGGAATATTCGAAATTAGAGCACCGGAAAGACTGAGGAACCAGTCAAGAATAGTGGCAGCCTAATTTCTCTAAGAAGAAAACTTGGCATTGGAAGAAACGAGATATATATGCAGTGAAAGATAAGCAAGGCAATGCGATCAGCCATTTAGATTGTAGTAAAGGCTGCAGAGGAATTTTATACTGAACTGTACAATACCAAGGGCAGCACCATAACCGCTATTGGACATTGGGGTGAACAGGACACAAAATTTTCATGTGTAACTAGGAGTGTGGTTAGAATAACTTTGCGATATATGTTCAAGGGAAAGGGGGCAGGAGAAGATAACTGATGGTGTAATCAATTTACAGAGTGAGTGCTAAGGGAAGGGAAGTGCGTAGTCGAGGATTGCAGCAAACGAGTTGGTGTGACGTATTATTAGGAAGTTTGCAGGCCTAAAATGGGGGTCATTTGCCGCAAGACAGGGTACATTGATATTGCATGGGTGAGGCCTTCGACCTGCACTGCATATATACTAAATAGGCTGATAATAACGATTCATCTTCAAACAGCTGTCCAGCTCAAAACACGACACGGACGGCAATATGCAAACAAGCCCGTCTTTCAGTTCTTTTATCCGTGATACAACGATGACGATAATAATAACGGTGATTCTTAGGAGTACCTTTACGTTGCAGTAAATCATGTCGACAGTTTATGTGGAACTTCAGAATGTCTGATTTCAAGGGAAACAAGAAAGTGTGTATGCATGGCGTGTCTGTGCTATAGGACCAACGTCAAGTGCAAACTTACTAAACGACGAAACATGACTTGCGTAATGACTTTCGCACTGACATGAAGGTAACGTGAATGAGAAGACATGAAGTTTGACGGGGATCCTATAATCGGTCATCAGTTGCCGTTCGGCAAGAAATTATAGATTTATAATTCTTGTAAGTACTATGATGTTTCATTATGTTGCATATGCAGCATCGCCAAATACACTTGGTAGAAAGCACGACTGCACTTTTTGTTATGACGGTCTGCAGCATTAACTGTGTCACAATGAAGTCGGCGTAATTAATAACAGCGCTGAAAATTCCCACGCATAGCAACCGAACAGCAACTTTTGGACAATTTATTCCAAGCAGCCGTAATAATTTCTAACCAACACGATTTATCGGTGCAGTTGCCTTTATAACGAATTGATTGGCGCCTTTGAAATAATTCGTTATACAGGTCACTTTGTTGTACAGGTCGCGCATCGTACAGCTAACAATAGAACAGGGACATAAGTATTGCTTCGTTATACAGGTTGTTTCGTTGTAGAGGCACTCCACTGTATAAGTGACCAGAAGTGTGTCGATGACGGTGAATGAAGCCAACAAATTTATCAAGATTTACCGAATGGCAAGTAAAAGAAAATTAAAAAAATAAACATCACGTATATAGGTCAAGATCGTTGAGCCCGTATACACACTGACAGAAAGAGAATAATATATAAACAATAACATATAAAAAACAACATATAAACAATGAAAGTTAGACTAGCAGTATTTCAGTTGTAACATACACGATTTACCGTAACAGGATGACTTAACAGGAGTGACTATACGTTGCGTTTATTCATATCAACAATGAATGTACAATTTGAGAATGTTTGATTTCAAGTGAAACAGTAAATTGCGTGTGTGTGTGTTTGATTGTGTGTGTGTGTGTGGGGGGGGGTGCTTGTGCACGTTTGTGTGTGTTTCATGTAGATGGCTAAAGATCGTTAGGCAACTGTGCTGTCACATAATTGCAGGAAGTAAACGTGAGCACTACTAAATGCCGCGCAGGCACAAACGAGGATTCGCTGCCTTTGATTTAGTACATGCGCTGTGAAAAACGTAATGTGGAATTACGACTAACAGGAAGACAACGGCGAAACAGCCCTAAAGATCAAGCTAAAGAGTAAGCAGAGAATAAGAACATAAAATAAAAAAGTTCACGTAGTGTTATAATTTCCTCGAAGATGTGAAGACACTTGAGGTAGCTGGGCCGCTTAATTCTATGCAGCACCAACTTGCCTCGTGCTCGTTACGTACAAAATAATGCAAAATAGTACAAAAGTAAGCGCCAGATACGGCTACGATAACTGTGACCTCTCTAAACAGCAGCCTATCAGCGCAAAAATGAAGAAAAGACATCCCACTTAAAGGCCAAAACATGTAAAAATTAAACAAAAAGAAAGATAAGCAATAGCACAAAACATACAAAGGCAAGTAAAGTAATAGACTCGTCAGGCAACCGATTCGACAACAGATTTCGTATTACACCATCCGCCAATTCCTTATTTCCCACCAGGCTTGAAAAGGAAGCCTGCAGCCTCCAGAAATCGTCAGTTTTCGGTCTCCAAACGCCTTAAATATCAGAAACCTTCCCATCTGTGCTTGCTAGCACTGAAAGCCTGCACTAAGGTGTTCTATTGTTTGTTCTGAGGCATTCTGAGGATTCCAGACTAGAATTCCGGCACTAATGTTCATTATGAGTACGCGCATGTATATGTTGATTGTGCATCGTGCCCCTGCATTTTCTGTTCTTCTGTCGAAGCGGTCAGGGGTAAGTTGAGCATTGTACAGTGTGAGGTATTCTTTAAATGTTATTGCCTTGTTAAGCAATGAACTACATAAGGGATGTAACAGCACTAAATAATTCTGTGACTACGCCCTGCATATAGCTGAGTCCACCAGACAGCTGAAACAGCATTGTAATTGACATGGGGTATAAACAAAATGTCACGGCAAAAGCACTGCAGTAATAGAAGTGTACGTCCCTGCGCCTCTTCGGCTGAAAGGCATGACCTTGAAGCCTTGCGTATAGTACAACAAAGTGGACACATCTGTTGGAGGTTTGCAGAAACAAGAATAAGATGCGTTGTGGCTATTTCTTCTGCGATACGAAGGTTTCATAATTTGAAGAGTGGTCGCGGACAAAAGCTGATGTTCAAGTTTTAACAGCTGGTTTCATAGAGCGAAAAGATTTTAGGACTCTCAGAACACTGCTGGGTGCCCATCCAGGGCCATTTCCACAGTCCGTTTCACGGCCATTCCACGGCTGTACAATATTATGACAGGCTGATGAAGAAGAAATTGAAGATTAGTCTTAAGAATACGATACTTTGGATCCCAGTAATCCCGCATAATGGGTAGGTACCACTAACGTATAGGTTCTACATCTACATCGTTCTTGTTTTCTCGGAATTACTAATCGCCTTTTAACTTCGTCCCCGTCTTGACCAATCCCCCTTAGTGGGTATGAGCCAGTGACACGGTAAACAAACAAATCGCGAGCTAACTACCATTTTGTCAGCTGCTACAGCCTGTAAATATTCTGTAAATATATTTATATACAAAGCAAATACTACAACATTCTAGAACATTACAAGAACAGGCGGGAATGTCCGCCACCACAATGCAAGCTTAACAGAGAAGAAGCCGTCATACTACGCCGACTTCAGATGGGCAGTTAAGTCCACGGCACTCTACTGCACACGATGTACCCCTGAACACATAGAAGAGACCGCCAGTTCTGCAATACGCCAAATACCCTTTACCACATGGTCTAGTAATGCAAAAGTAACCCGCGGACAACGCCCACTCAAGCACGAACAAAAGACCAGTGGGAGGCCCAGCTGACAAGCACAAGACCTGAGGACCAGCTACGGCCAGTGAACAAATCTAGGCTATCGGCACAGGGCCACGCACAGCTACGTGGAATAGGGTGGCCGCCCACCTTCGGGCATTAACAGTTTGGTCTCCGTAATAAAGTTTATTCACACGCATATTTCGGGCTTCTCTTTTCTTCCTAACATTTTGATTGAGATTGGTGGCTCAAGACCAAGACGAACTTATGCAACAGGTGCTCCTTAGTTGCCTCTGCAATGTTAGCTCAAGGCAAGAATACTTCAGGCACGTTGACACCCACGGCCACCGTCATCCTGGCACAACCACGCTACCAGGAGCCTTTTCCGGCACCGAAAAGACCGATGTTGAAGGTTAGCTTCATCTGTATGAAAGGGTGAGCGCAAGCAACCACTGGTTCCAGACCATCGTGCTATAGCTAACCTGAAATTTTACCTCGCGGTAACAACACGCGTCTGGTTTGATATCCATGAGGAGGAAGTAACCAGCTGGAACGTGCATATGTGTGAACAAAAGCTCAATTTCTTTAGCAAGGCTGTTGGATGTCAGCGCGCTGCCCAAAACAAGCTCGCTTCGCATGTCTATGACGTGTACTGATTCCTACCTTATGTGTCCAGGACGTGCTCGCTCTGTGCCGCAAAGTGGATTCGAGGATGTTTGCAGCTGATAAGGTCGCACATTTGAGTAAGGGCATCGCAGATGATGCCTTTCATTTCTTTGGTTTTAAGAATTCGTCCACCGCGCAAGCCATAATTACCCGATGTCTGCGCTTTGAGGAAGCCAAAAGCCGACGCATTGCCCACCCATTTCCCCGACTTCGCAACAAGGCTGCTACATTTCCTTGCAAAGACCTCAACAGTCCACCTCGACCAGTCGTTCTGACCAACTGGTTTACATCATACGCCGCGAAATAGAAGCTGCGTCTCCAATCAGAACCTCAAGCCTTGACCTCGACAATAGTCACGCGACCGTCTCACTGGTCCAGACCATCGTGTGCCAGTAACAGTCAAACATTGGCTTGACATCCTTTTGTTCGGTCAATCGGCCCAACTATACACTCCACCCTCCACTGTCACACGCAACCTAAGCCTGTATATGCTCCTTCGCGGTATCGCAACCCGGTCGAATGGTGCACTTCAGACGACATGCCTATATGCTTAACTTGTGGCCTTATTGGCCATATTTCGCGCCACTGCCGCTTTACGATGTGTTCGGCCACTTGGCCTGATCTTCGATCCCACCGTTCGCTCCATGGTACTTCTCGCTCCCCACCGCAAACGCAACCGGTAATCCCTGGCGACACTCCTTTGCCAAACGGATCCTGCTGCCGCTCTCCTTGGCCATATCGCCGATTCTCCCGCTCGCCTCCATGTCGTCCGTCACAGTCCCCTTGCTCCTTACGGCTCACACTTCCATAAAACTAATGGGCTCAGCACCTGGAGGTGATGATGCTGTAATGACTCAACCCAAAAATCCTCTTCTGACTCGGCCCGCAAATCGGAACCCCATAAAAGTGAATGTGGATGGTGTACCTCTTACGACTGATACGATCTCGACCGGGTGAGGTGGGTCTTTACCGCAAGAATCAGGAAACGACAACGAATCCGGGCATCGTGATGATGAAAAAAAGTAGAAAATATTGTATTCATTTCATTCGTACATGGCTGTGACTCTTATCCGAGTCTCGAGTGGTTCTGATTAACATGGCGGCCAGGACAGCCTTAAATAACCCCTTGCGGTCTGTGGTCATCGACGTTTTCTTGAGGAGCCTGTGGAAGTGTTAGTACTTTCGTCAGGTTCTGCCGTCGACGAGCTCCTGCCCTTCGGATTTTCTTCCCTTCGTACTTCCCTTTGTGTCTGCTCATGGAATAAATGTGTGACGCTTTTTCGGGGAAGAGAACAATTATGTCGACATGGGGGACGCCCGCTTGAACGTTTCTCACACTTGGCAGGTCGATCATACGGGGGCCAAGACCACCTTGATTACCCCTTGAGGTCATTGATGTCTTTTTTGGGAAACCTGTGGAAGAATTAGTGCTTCCGTCAGGTTCTGCCGTCCACGAGCTCCTGCCCTTCGGAGTTTCTTCTCTTCGTCCTTCCTTTTGTGTCAGCTCGGGGAATAAAAGGGGTGACGCTGTTTCGGAGAAGAAGGCAATCATGTCGACACGGGGACGCACGCTTGAACGCTTGTCACACTTGACAGGTCGATGTCCAGGCTTATCGTAACCGCCTTTTCTGGGACGAGGCAGATAATCTTGTCATGGGAATGTATGCCTGAATGTATCTCACACTTGATATGTCGATCATAACACGGCCCTGATTGACACTGACATGAAAGTATCTGTGATGAATGCTAAGCTGTGTACTCGACAGAAGAAAGTCTTCACTCCTGCCTCATCGCCCGTTGTCCCAGTCGCCGATGGTGGAACACCGGTCGTTATTGACATGCGTCCGGCTCGTGTGAGGGTCGCCGAATATCACACTTTTGTTTTATTCAAGGTCCTAGAATACTTCCCTCATGACCTAATCGTGGTACTCGACTTTCTGTCAGCACATTCCACCTTGATAGACCGTTCTGCTGGTGTTGTGCAACTCGCTCTACGTGTTGCCATTGACCCTCCCGATAGCACTGTAATCCGGTTATGTTCTACAAAGAGTATTCAACTCCTTTACGTTGCCGTTACCTACATAGGTGTTTAGCCTATTCAACCTATACCAGACGGCGACTGCACCGCATCCCGTAATCCGGATGTTCTGCTATCTCATAACGTTGCGTTTCCTCACACCATCGTTACCATTCGGAACAACACGTCCACTCATCAGCTTGTGAACTTTGGACTCTGTTCACAAGTTCTCACTCGCAGTACATCGCTCGCGTAAACCATTCTGGCCCGAGACTACCACACCATCCCATTTCACCACCACACCACCCCAGTTAGGGTTTAACTTGTAACAGCTCCTCGTGCGCAACTCGTGCTTCGCCTCTTACCCCTTTAAACTTGAATACCTTAACAAGAAATGATAGCTCTAGATCTTCCGCTCCAGCATATTTATGAAGTACATTACCTCCTTCCATCGTACAGGGATATATTCAACCTTTTAGACCATCATGTAGGACAAACTTCTGTTGTCAACCGTCGAAGTAACACTGGCGACGCCAGCCCGATCCCTTGGTGGCCCTGCCACATCTCGCCTACTGAGCGACACATCATACATCACGAAGTCGAAAAGATGCTTTCTCGTAACATTATTCAACCTTCGTGCAGCCCATGAACATCCCCTGTTGTACTCGTTAAAAGAAAGACAACAGTTGGCGATTTTGCGTGGATTGTCACCACCTCAACAAGGCAACAAAGAGGGGCGTCTATCTGCCACCACGCTCTGACGACGCCCTCGATTGCCTCCATAGAGCACAATATTTCTCGTCCATGGACTTTCGCTCCGGGTACCGGCAAACTGCCATCGATGACATGGACAGTCAGAAGGCGGTTTTTCTTATTCCCGACGGCCTTTATCAGTTGATACCCTTCGGTTTGTGCAATGCCCGGCCTCATTTGAACGAATGATGGACGCCCTTCCACACGGCGGCAAATGGTCCATCTGCCCCTCTATACTGTTCTCCGACATTTGCGACGCACCTCTAACGTCTGTTCTCCGCCCGGCGGGGCTACAACTACATTAATCCAAATGCCACTTCTGTCGTCGTTAAATTTCTGCGCTCCGACATCTCATCGATTCTTCTGGCGTCCGTCCTTGATCAAGACAAAACACTGGCAGCGTAGGACCTTCCCGTGCCAACGCGCGCCAAGGATATTCACAGCTTCTTGGGCCTCTGCTTCCACTTCCGTTGGTTTGTCCTAAATTTTGCGGTCATTGCGCGTTCTTTTACTCAGTTCCTCAAGAAAGACGCTGCCTTTATTTGGGGCCCCGAGCAAGCTGCTACGCTCACCGAGCTTGTCCAGCCGCTTACCTTCGCTACCATTCTCGCTCACTTTGATGCGTCCGCTTCTACAGAAGTCCGTACCGATGCCAGTGGCCGTGGGATTGGCGCTATCCCGGCCCAGAAATAACAAGGGCAAGAACGTCTTATTACCTACGCTGGCCGCTTTCTTTCCCCTGCTGAAAGCAAGTATTCGATTACTGAACGCACGTGTCTGGCTCCCGTTGAGGCGGTGGGAAAATTCCGCTGCTATTTGTACGGTCGGCCATGTACGGGCATCACTGATCATATTCTGTGTTGACTTTCGTACACCAAAGATATTTCCGGGTGCCTTGGCCGCTGGGCTCTGCACCTTCATGAAAACAACTACTAAATTGTATACAAGACCGGCCTGTTACATCAAAATGCGGACTGATTGTCACGCCATTTTGTTGACCCACCTGAGGTTTATGCGGCAGGCATGCCTATCACAGTTCTATCTGACTGCTTTTCGTGACATCGGAGTGGGACAGCGCAAGGACTTCTCCTTACAAGAACTCATTCAACGGCCGACTTCGATCTCGCCCGACTCTTCCCTTCGCATATTTGAACTTCAAGACCGCATATTGCACCGCTCTAACATGCGTCCTGGCGGTCCTGAACGACTGTTCGTTGTTCCATGCTCATCTGTGTCAGACATTTCTCGCGCAGCTTTATGAGGTGCCGACTGCCGGTCACCTTGGTGTGTCACGGACTTATGACTGCGTTCGTCGGCGCCTCTTTTGGCCTGGTTTTAACCACGACGTCTGCCATTATATATTTGCCCGTGACCTTTCTCAACGATTAAAAAAACCGACCACGCTCCCTGCTGGCCGCCTTCAACCGCTTGACGTACCACCAGAACCATTCTTTCGTGTAGGCGTTGATCTTCTCGGCCATCTTCCCACGCCTGTTTCAAGAAATAAGTGGATTGCTGTAGCTACAGATTACGCCACCCGATACGCAATCACGTGGGCTCTTCCGACAAGCTGCGCAACCAATGTCGCCGACTTCTTCCTAGAGACCGTGATCGTTCACCATGGTGTCCCCCGACAGCACCCCATCGACATAGGCAGCTAGTTTCTTTTTAAAGTTGTCAATGGCATTCAAAAATCGTGCGCGACTAAACACCCTTACTTGCTGCTTCTTACCATCGACGAACGAACAGCTTGACCGAGCGTCTCGACTGAATCCTTACTGACGGGCTTTACGTGCGACCAGCGCGACCAAGACGCTGCATTGCCTTTCGTTACACACCTTTGCCTGTCTTCTCGCCACGATACTGCGGGGTTCTCTTCGTTTTTCTTCTTGCTTGGCCGCGATCGCATGCTACCGTTCGACACCGATCTGCCTGCTAGTCTGAGTTCCACGTCGGAGTACGCCTGTGAAGCCACACTGAAGGTACAAGAGAAGCGCCATATTGCGCGACAGTGACTTGCGTACTCGCACAAAAATCAGCAGCACCTCTATAACTGACGCCCACCATTGCGAAGCCCACTATACACACCGGGCGCTCTGGTTCTCCTTTGGCCACCGTGGCCGGCGTTGGCCTCTCGGAGAACTTACTTACGTGCTACTCCTGCCCTTACCGCATCTTGCGCCAAGTAACTGACATCACGTACGAAATCACCCCTCTTCACCCCACCGTGGCACTGCCTCCTAACCCCCACGGGGTCGGTGCTTCAGCTTCCGGGGGTCATGTGACAGGCTGATGAAGAAGACATTGAAGATTAGTCCGAAGTAGACAACGCTCTTAGACTTCGCGAGCTAAATACGCTCTTATAAGCAGCTCCAGTCTTTGTAAATATTCTGTAAATACAATTCGCGCTTCTTTCTTCCCCCGTAATTACATGTTCATCGAGCTATTGCCAGGTGGCGCGGTATATTTCTCGTATACGAATATTTGAGTCACGTTTGATACACGTGACCGAGGAGCGAACGTGCCGTTGTTATCCTTCAGCTACGAATGGCCGAGGACGTCCTTAGGATTGTAGTGCGAGCTTTCGTGGGAGGTCGTGTTGTGTTTAAGTGCGAATGGCATTCTTGCCCCTGTCAGACCAGTTTATTTTCAGGCTATAGCTTGCTATCGATGGCTATCTGGTTACGTTGCCAAAAATGTGGACCGATCCTTAAGATATTGGAGTCTAAAAAATATGGACCCATCCCTTAAGGTAGTGCCGTCCATGATGTGAGCCGCTCACGAGGTTATGTGCCCCTGGGTACGGGCCGCTCTTCAGTCAACCTCATTTGACGCCAACTTTAGCTACTGTATACGCGTCACCGGGCGTGCGCGGACATCATGGCGGCACCACCGGAAAGTGCAGGGAATCTGGAGAGAGGAGCCCGGCTTCAATCAGACACTTCATGCACGACATGTTTCGGCTATTCCCAATTTTGGATAGTCATCGTAAATGAGCTCTGCTCGTTTTTCTCCCCTGTTACTTGATTGTGAGTTAAGCTGGTACCTGAAAAAAAGAATGTTTTGTGCCCGATATTTTCCGTCGCTGAAGCCAGTGCACTCAACAGCAGGATCACTACAACGTGTGTGATCATCCGTAATAAAATAAAGGAATAAAAAACTATATAACAAGCTTTTTCGCACAGCCACGCTGCATATCATCATAAATATACATACGACATCCAGTGCTGCCATTACAGAATTGTATGTTTCGTCAACGTTCCTTTGGAGAACGTTTTTTGTGCCTTTACATGCGCTTGAAAGCGGCTTAATGCAATAACACACAGCTATACCGAGCCATGACTTTGGACTCTAATTCAACGTTGACGAAACACTGCTGACAAAATCTTTAACGCGCGCAGATACGTTGGGCCAGAATAAAGCGTTTCCATCCACTTGCGGATCCAGGCTCCTCCCCTCCTATTCCCCTGGCCGAAACATGCTGGCACTTTAGCGCTGACGGTGCGGTATTGAGTACGCAACGACGGAGGGGTCAGAACGGTCCGGTGTTCATGTTTCAGAGAGAGAGAGAGAGAGAAGGATAAATAGAAGGAAGGGAGGTTAGCCAAGACTGGGCCCCGTTGGCTACCCTGCACTGAGGTTAGGGGGAAAGAGGAGGAAAATAATAATAAGGAGAGAAAGTACTGTTTCTAGAGAAGAGGCTTCTGTCCGTCGTTTCTACGTGTACGAGGGACCGAGGCAAAAAAAAATACGTGACTGGCTTTCTGAACCTGAGCTGTTCTCGGGGCCGATGAGAAACGCGTAGAGCCGGGTACAATGTCACGTCAAGAAATATTCATCGCACCAAACTTGTCTCGCCGCTTTTGAGTTTCCGCGGCCTATAGGAAAGCTCGCTTCGGTGTCGAACTTGTGGAGACGCCTTTTGTGCTCAACCAGACCGTCAGCAATATTTTTTCAATTGTTCACACAAACATTCGCGGTCAGTGACGTAGACGACGACGTCGGGGAACTCATTCAAGAATGCAATGCCTAATGGCAGTGTGCCTGCATATTTTCCCAAGAATACGTTTTGTACTGAAGTGGTTCTGATGTGACGCTGGTAGTACGTATAGGAATCTACTTCCCCCTAGAATTTACCATAGACTTGTCCAGGATTGCAAGCGGAACGCTCGCGTCTCTAACTGCAAGCTGGGGCCCTGTAACGTAAAACTATTCCAATATGTTTTGATTCCAATCTCCTGACGTGAAATTTGCGTAACCGCCGACGCAAGCATTGGGCGTTGACACGGAGGGTTGTCAGAACAGACCGATCAAACGCTCTCTTCATTTATAGGAGGTCACTTTTGTTGGCTTTAAGAACGAATAACATTGCCTACACTGAGCAGCTTGTCTTATTTAATTGCCTGAGAAGAGGCAAGGTGCACGCTCAAGTGGAGAGGAATTCGATGGGGCCGAGCCAGTGCACTGAATGTCGATAACCGGATGAAGAGGGCGGTGCCGGCGTCAGCGATTGGTCCGCTTTCCCTTACATAGCCGGTGGCTGGTCAAAAATTGTGGTGGCATGAAACGGAAGGTTAAGGATGCTGCTAAAGCAGATCCTCAGCAAAGAAGAGTTGGCAGAGCTGGGCCTTAAACGTGCCGAAAGTGCTCGAAAACGTTACAAGGCCACGCAACAAGTTTCATTGTACGCAAATAAACCCGTGCTCTCCGGCAGGCGCGAGTAGCCAGTGCCTGAGCGATCGGCGGCACCCATATTTTATTCCTTTCCGAACGGGCAGCCCTCGGCTATTCAGAAAAAAATTCAGTTTTGTTCGGCATATTGATGCATCTTTAACGCATACACGTCACTTTGACGCGGTGAGTTATCGCGGTTTTGCGACGTCGCGTGACAGGCAGGTGAAGTGGGTGCAGCCCTAAAATTTTGACCAATAGACGTTGTGAAAGGGCGAAAAGCGTCGAATGAGAAAAGCTATTTTTCTTTTGTTCGGTCCAATCATGCACCATCAGTGTGTACATGTCATACCAGATGGGGAGCTATCGCGGTTTTCGTGACGTCGCATGACGTCCGAAAGGCGTAGTACGGGCGGTCCAAAAAAGTTTGTGACCAATCACGGAGGCCTGATTACAGAATCGGAATAGAAAAGTTTGGATTAGCTTTACGTTATAGCGCCCCTGGTCTCTATATTGCTACACGGGTGTGGTATTTGATTGTTTGAACGAGGCGCGTGGGCGCCATCACTCGAGAAAAGAGGAGGAAGAACGAACTGGGCTCGCGCTGTGAATTTAAAACGGTCAGCGCTGCAACCGCTGTTGTAAATATAGCCTGTAAATAGTTGCTAGTCTTACTGACTCGTCCTTCGCGTAACAATGTGGTGGAGGTGCGGAGTAATCAACGCATAAACGCCACGTGCCATCTTTCTTTTTGGCGAACACGACCGGCGACGCCCAAGGACTCGACGACCACGACCAGCTACTGTAACACGACCAGCTACGATCGCTGGGTACGTGACAAACATTCCGCAAGACACACTGCTTTAGTTCATACACAATGCAGGCCTAACTACAACGCACATATGATACATACCAAACACAATATTTCTAGGAAAGTTTCCTCCAGAAAAACAAAAACACGAAAAGAGTGTAAACTGATAGCCGAGCTAATGTCAGACAATGAATGCATTTGTGAAGCCCATGCAAAAGAGGCAATTAACTGACATTCATCTTATAAAGTTGAAGGAAACCCCCTTCAGTTTTAGCTACGCTGGAACGACAGCTGTAAGCAGGAGATATAAAATGAATGGTGCCGTTTTGAAAAGAACCCATTACGGAAATGATATACCTTTGGTGAGGGAACCAGACTGAAGTGGAAAATTACAGCTGCGGAGGGGGGGGGGGGGGGGGACGAACAACTATCGACGAGGTTCATTTAAGCACACGGACGTTTCCTATTTCCGAGACTTTGCGAATCAAAAAGATGTTCAGGATATAATGTTTTGTTTTTATTTTGTTGTTTTACCACGAATGCGAAGAACATTTGATCTTCAAACATAAATGTTTTTCGTTTGCGACAAAATTTCCATAATTCACTGTAACCTCTTCTCCGAAACTCCGGTGCTGATGTTTACAGTTGGGGTGCCGCATCACTTTGAGTGCGAGTACTAGGCTCAGTTGAATAGAAAGAGAAAATAAAGTTTGAAAACACGCTTACGCAACCCTATTTGTCCCCACAGGAGACACCTGCTAGGAACAAGCGGAGTTATGCGTGATATTATCATTACGAATACCTCGGTGTTCCTGAATGCGAGAAATGTGAAGCATTGTAATTGCGATGTAATGTAGTCAGGCCCGGATTCTTTCATAAAAGAGAGGTAGGCGAAGCGACGCCCTGAGGCAAATCCAGTAAATACCTACTTATAACGATCTCGGTTATAACGAATTCTCGCATAATACAAATGAAGATACCATGTGGTCTATGACAGCGTGTCTCAGGCAGAAAAAAAAAAACATGCCCCGGCTTCGAAGGCCTTTGAGGCAAACGGAGAGTAGCTTTAAGTCTCCCAAGAAGACGCCCCACTCGTTGCATGCCCGCTGTCTAGCGTGCACCTAAGCGGTGGTTTCCGTGCTCGGCCGCGATGCACTTATGTTGAATTCCCATGGTAGAACCAGATCAAGTTTTTCTGCTCTGTATGGCACAATCCTGTTCCAATTGCAGAATGAGAGCGTGTGTTCTGTTTTGCAATGGCAGATTGGGACCAGCCAGCGATTCTGGATCGCTCTGCGGAACAAAAATATTTGCTCCGCCGAAATCGGCAGATTTGACTGGAAGTCCGCGTGACGTATTTCCTTCACCCGCCTTCTGCTTCCTGTCGCGGCCGCCTCTTTCCGGCCGCGAGCAGCTATGGACGACATGGAAAGCATGAACGTTACGTTGCGCCCTGCGTTTTTGTTCCTGCTCCTGGACGGTGACAGCTCCGACTCGGGCACTACAAGTTCCCAAGTCCAGTGACGATTCTTCCGACACGGAAGCAAAACAAACTCGCGGAATGCCGGGATGATCCGGATGATGGTGGTGACGGTGATGAGGCCTACCCGATCCACCTCTGGTCTAGCGCCCTCTCGCTTGATTTCCTTGAAGTAAGTCCTCCGCGGGAGCGCACGCCTTCCATTCGCAGATTTCACGAGAACGATCTCAGTCGGAACAACAAGCTCCGCTCGTGATCTGGCCGAGCATTCGCGATCTGCCATTGGAATTCAACATTAGAATGCGAGGCGCATCTAATTTCTACTTTTTCTTTATCGTCCCCCTAAAGGTGTATATGCTTGTGCTGCACTTTGTTCCGAAGCGCCAGATCCAGGAACCTCTCTGCAGTGTCGTGTGTGCCGGCGCAAGTGCTGGTATCGGATAACACGAAGTTTCTTTGGGGCAGATGTTTGCGTGAATGCTAAATGTACTGCCGTAATGTGTTACGTTGTACAAATGCCATTCTTACGTTACGTAGTTAACATTCCTTAAGTTGACGCAATTCACGGCAATTAAGTTTACTTCTTTATTACCGTCGAATGAAATGTATTATCGTAGCGGCTTCAAATTCGATTGATCAATTGCACCTCCCAATCGAGACGCTGTTGAGCGACCGCAAGTGCCACGTTGAACAATGGGAACGCCTCTTGCAATGCACATAATCCAGCGCCACTATTCAAGAGCGTCCTTCTCAAACGAGCACACGATAACGTCGCAGTTGTCCTTCGTGTTTTTTCCTCCCTGCATCTCAGTCGTGTGAGACACACCACGCTGCGTCAACTCGGCGAGACAGTGGCACCAAACCAGGAGAAAGAGACAAAGAAGCTGCAAGTCCGCACGATATAGCTGAGCGACTGTAGTTTGACAGCATTTAGCAGGATGGGCCCGCCGATGCCTGTTAATCACACTGCGCGCAGGAACGGCCTGCGTTACAAACCACACTAAAACGATTGCGAGGGTACGTATCGTGCGCTGGTGTCAAGGTAAGCCCACCGAGTCACCTCATTCACCCTCGTCGATTCCCAGTTGGTGTGATCGGATCGGCTCAGTTTACTCGGCGAGATAAGCGAGGCGAAGCGAAAACCCGGTGAAGGTAGGCAAAGAAAACTTCGCCTTTAAAGATATATACCTTGGCCATTCCCCTCCCCAGCTTCTTCTTTCTTTTTTACACGGCCCGAGTGGAAGAATCCTCGAACCACGAGAATTTGCCGACCTGTGCAGGATCTTTACTTGCGGACCTTAATTCACTGACTGCTGACGCCGCCACGTCTTCTGCAGCGTGATCCACACGAAGAGGGGATAGATGAGCTTGTCACCAGGCTTCCTCAGATGTGTCGAAGTACTTTCGACGCCATCAGTCCACCCAGCACAATCAGGGGATGTTCAAATGAATAACCCTGACAGGCCAACCACACCGCAAGACTCCGGCTTGTAGATTGGGGTGGGAAGTGGTATACAATTCACGCACAACTTGACTGTAATCGGCAACAACTTACAAATTGCGTACAACGTTGGCAAAAGAAAAAAAAACACGAACTGCATCGTCCCCCTGTGCCTCCACTCTTCAAAACGCAATCTCGGAGAGCCATCGTATTGAAAGAAGTTCGTCTTCGCCATAACTTAATGGAAACGAGCGAGCGTAATTGACTCTCACATCTTTGCTTATACTCTTCAGGTTGGACAGTGTGGTGTATTTGACATCGAATTCTAGTACATGCACTGCCTCGGGAAGACCTATTTGCACGTAACTATGTTGCGTTTCTGCCGTATGCACTACAACCCATATTTATTCTCCTGTATATTTCCTTCTCACGGTCAAGCTGCCCTGTGAGTAATTGACCTAAGTAAACGCACTCTTTCACAGACTCTGGAGGCTTATTGGCGATCTTTAATTCTTGTTCCCTTGCCAAGCTACTGAACATTATCTTTGTCTTCTGCATATTAATCTTCAACCCTACTCTTACACTTTCTCTGTGAAGGTCCTCAATGATTTGTTGCAATTTCTCCCCAGTTTTGCTGAACTGGGCAATGTCATCTGCAAACCGAAGGTTGCTGCGATGTTCGCCGTTGATCCTCACTCCTAAGCCTTCCCAGTTTAATAGCTTAAATACTTCTTCTAGGCATGCAGGGAATAGAATTGAAGAGATTGTGTCTCCTTGCCTGACCCCTATCTTTTTAGGTATCTTTCTACTTTTCTCGTGGAGAATTAAGGTAGCTGCGGAATCTTCGTAGACATTTTCCAAGATATTCACGTATGCCTTCTGTACTGCTTGATTACGTAATGCCTCTATGACTGCTGGTAGCTTTACTGAATGAAATGCCTTTTCATAATCTATGAAAGCCATGTAGAGAGGTGGATTGTAGTCTGTAGATTTCTCGATTACCTGATAGATGACATGGACGTTGTATCCCTTCCTGAAGCCAGCCTGTTCTCTTGGTTGATTGAGCTATGGAATGACTGAGCGCAAAGAGCGATGGAACGAAGAATGTTAGGCGTAACCTTAAAAGACAGGAACACAGCGGTGTGGATGAGAGAGCAAACGGGGATAGCCGTTCTAATTATAATTCTAACTGACATTAAGAAAGAAACTGAGCTGGGCAGGCCATGCAATGGGTAGGACAGATAACCGATGGACCATTAGAGTTACAGTATGGGTGCCAAGAGAAGGGAAGCGAAGTCGATGATGGCAGAAAACTGGGTGGGGTTATGAACTTAGGAAATTCACAGGCGCAAGTTGGAATCAGTTGGCGCAGGACAGGGGTAATTGGAGATTGCAGGGAGAGGCCTTCGCCCTGCGGGTGACATAAGATAGGCTGCTGCTGCTGATGATGATAATGCATTTCATCCATATAGCAGATTTCCTTCACTGGTCGCACTCGCGACCAAATAATTTTTGGGTTACATATAAAAAAAATGTGTGTATATGTATATATATCCGTGACGTAATTTCATATTACATTAAATCTCATACGATTTAACTAACACATGGAAGACCCCGCAGATCTCAATCCATTAGCCACCGAGCTAGCAGAGTGACACATTTGTGCCACCAGAGGACAGAGTGCGCCGCATACACTCGCGATCAAAACATAGCGCGTCGCATACTGCGAATACAGAGGTGCAAAAATAATGCGTAATTTGGCTTAACCTCAAGTCCGTTAGTTATAGTTGCAACGTATCAAGTAGTCATTCAGTAAAGAGCGTCGCAGATCAAAAACAATTGCACTGCGAAACGCGCGGAGTGAGACGTGCTTGCTTGACCGCACTACTTTCGCAGCTTCCGCAGCGTTGCCTGTTGTGTGTGAAACGGAGTGCAAGTGCTGTTTTGCGGTACGTACCTATCCGGCACCGCTTCCACGAACATACACTATACGCGATGCGGCGTGTAACGGGTCGCCGCGTGGGGGATTTGAGCGTCTGGTTGCCGTGTCAACATGCATCGTTTTAGAGGCCGAACATCAACGCTGCTGTGCTGAGTCGAAGTCCTCGACGAAATACGTCCCCTCTGCTCTCGAGCGTGAAACTTCTTCTTCGGCAATACCCCGTTGAGCTCTCCGTTTTGCTTAAATCGTCAGTCCCGTGCCCTCGCGCGCACTAAACGAAGTTCATGCACTAGGGCAGGCATCAGCACAAAAACACGGTCGCAAAGAAGACGACACAGGCACACATATCCGCATATGACGTGAGGCGTACATATTCTGTGACGACTGATGACAAAATGCCGACTGTGCATCTGTAACTGCATTTTCTTTAATTGTACTGGCTTCGTGATTACTTAGATTCTTTATGTTTGTGTTTTATGTAATAACAAATTTGTAATTCATAATCACGGCTGTAATTTCGCGATAACCTGTCAAGCAACTTTTTTCCCCCGATTACGTGAGCATGCTACACACATACAGTTTGGTCCAAGCATTGTCCATAACCTTATGCTCCGCACTCGCGTGACCTTTATGAGCAATTGTCGTCTTTCAGTACTGCTCCGACCGTTTTTCAACGCAATCTACGTAATGCCAGAGATTTGTTTTTTCGAT
Organism: Dermacentor andersoni; assembly: GCF_023375885.2. Taxonomy (NCBI): domain Eukaryota; kingdom Metazoa; phylum Arthropoda; class Arachnida; order Ixodida; family Ixodidae; genus Dermacentor; species Dermacentor andersoni. Next base: position 80,757,709 of record NC_092820.1, on the reverse strand, counting down.
GTCTGCACCATTTCTGCGTCAATATCGTAGTGATTCATATTCAGTTGAATAAGTGATACGCGAAGCGCCGGGGACAGGCTTTTCCATACTATTAGATTGCCCTACACCATATGTCCGACTATACCCGATAACGGCACCATTCAGCCCGAAGGTATATATATGATTGCAAACAGTGAGCATCTACACCTAAGCAAGAAGGAAATCAGCCAGCAAATTTAAACAAGTCTGAGTATGTCACGACATGTCTTGAGGTCACTTCTGCAAAGTATAGCATCTTGGTGCGTGTCTTGCATTCCAAGAGACTGTATGCTGACGGAATTCTGGTGCACACCGCTCAGTCATAAAAGTTCTCACTAAATAAAGAAGTGCAAATGAGAGCCATAACCGCTACTGCGATTAGTATGCCCCGCCATCCTACAAAGTAAAATTTTGGATCAAGCAACTTCAGCGGGGTGAAGAGTGCATTCATGATGGACACCGCACAAGACGATCTGTGCGGGCCTTTTACACAGAAGCGTACACGAAAATTGAGGATTTAATTTTGCAAGATGAACTAAAGTATCCGGAATAGATGGGGGAAGTGGGAGTTTCGACGTGTTCAGTTTTGACAATTATTCACGAAAACTGACATGTCGAATGAGAGTTGAAGGCGGCTTCTCGGCCGTCAGGAGAACTTACAGAGTGCTCCGCGGTGGTGCAGTGAGTTCTTTTTTTTTTCATCGTTCCGTCACTGGAAACAACCGCAATATCACAAGTTACGGCGAAATCACAAAGACTCCGTGTGGGGACTAGAGACAGCACAAGCCTGCATGCACACCCGAAAATCACGAGATAGATTGTGCAGAGAAAGTCATGGCAAGTGTTTTCTGGCATGCCGAAGCAGTTTTGCTGCTTGAGTGTATACGCCACATATGACAACCATAACTGGGGCAAGTTGCGACTACTCCGAGACTGACCATTTTGATGGAGGTCGTCGTCATCATCAGCAGCGGCAGCACTAGCACCAGCAGCAGCCTATTTCATGTCCACTGCAGGGCGATGGCCACTCCCTGCGATCTCCAATTACCTCTGTCATGCGACAATCAATTCCAACCAGCGCCTGCAAAGTTCGTGATTTTATCGCCACACCTAGTCTTCTGCTGTCCTTGACTGCGCTTCCCTTTTCTTGGCACCCATTCTGTAACCCCAACCTAACCTACGTATTACATGACCTGCCCAGCTCCATTTCTTTCTCTTAATGTCAATTCGAATATCGGCTATTCTCGTTTGCTCTGTGATCCGCACCGCTGCCTTTCTGTCTCTCAACGTTACGCCTAACATCCTTCGTTCCATCGCTCTTTGCGCGGTCTTTAACTTGTTCTCAAGCTTCTTTGTCAATCTCCAAGTTTCTGCCCCACATGTCAGCGCTGGTAAAATACACTGATTGTGCACCTTTCTTTTCAATGATAATGGTAAGCATGATAATGATAACGGATCTGACAATGTCTGCCGTATGCGCTCGAACCCATTTTGAGTCTTCTGTAAGTTTCCTTCTCATGATCAGGGTCCCCTGTGAGTAATAATCCTAAGTAAACGTGCTCATTCAGAGACTCCAAAGGCTGAGTGGCGATCCTGAACTCTCGTTCCCTTGCACGGTTATTGATCATTATCTTTGTCTTCCGCATATTAATCTTCAGCCCCACTCTTACACTCTCTCTGCTAAGGTCCTCAATAGTTTGTTGTAACTCGTCCGCAGTGTTGCTGAACAGGACTGCCATCTTCAAACCGGAGGTTGCTGAGATATTCACCATTCATCCTCACTCATAAGCTTTCCCAGTATAATAGCTTGAATACTTCTCCTAAGCACGCTGTGAAGTCTTTATAGCCATCTTCCTACTTTGCTTGTGGAGAATTAAGATAGCTGTGGAATCTCTGTAGGTATTTTTCAACATATTTCCGTAAGCGTCCTGTACTCCTTGATTACGCAAAGCCTTTATGACTGCTGGTATCTCTACTGAATCAAATGCCTTTTCGTAATCTATGAAAGCCATATAGAGAGGCTGATTCTATTCCGCAGATTTCTCATTTACCTGATGATGACGTGGATGTTATCCATTGTAATGTATCCCTTCCTGAAGCCAGCCTGTTCCCTTGGTTTACTGAAGTCCATTGTTGTCCTTATTCTATTGGAAATTACCTTGGTGAATATGTTATATTATACTGGAAGTAAGCTAATGGGCCTATAGTTTTTCAATGATATAACGTCTCCCTTTCGGTGTATTAGTATAACGTTGGCATTTTCCCACTTCTTTGGGACTCTTGAAGTCGATAGACAGTCGTATAGAGGGCCGTCAGCTTATCAAGCATTATGTCTCCTCCACCTTTGATCAAGTTGACTGCTATTCCATCTTGTACGGCCGCTTTTCACCGTTTCATGTCTTGCTATGCCCTTCTAAATTCATTGCTAGTTATAGAAGGAGCTTCTGTAACCTGTTCATTATTACTTCGAATGGAGGTATTGTGGCTGCTCTGGGTACAGTGCAGGTCAGTATAGAGCCCTCCCGCTGCTCACGGTGTCATGGTAGTAAGGGAGAAAAGACGAGGAGAGCTGACCGCGGGCAGGTAAATGTACCAGTCCACTTGTGTCATCGATCACACACACACAAACACGCAAAGTCATTTGAGATTTATGACTGCAGCACCCGAGCTATGCACCCTACACAGTCCTGAGCCGGCTCCCTCAGGTTCTTTCCTGCGTAGAGCTCTTTAAATAAAACGTCCCGGTGCCGAACGAATCTCATGTGACGAAGCTGTCAAGTAAGTTATGATTGCCTGATTTATGGTCAAACGAAAGAATTTTCTTTTCAAAGCGGTAAAGTCATTCAAAGAAAATTGGATGAAGTCTTTAGAGCTTTCAAGAGCGTAATAAAAAAATGAAACTGAGGTAGATAAGTTATTGAACACCCCTCGTAGTAAGGAAGAAAGGGGCACCGGCTCGTGTGCTTTTGCTTTGGTTCCACTGTGAGACAGACGTCCGTCATCTTCTGTAGGTCCAACTAGACGGGCGGCGAAGCCTACTTGGGGAATTTGTAGGGGGAAAAGAACAACGAAAACGACAGAATCAAGGTGCACGCAGACTTCAACTTTTACAAAAGCGTCGTCTTATTCTTTTTTGTGAACACTGCTCTTTGTCCGCTTGTCTTGAAAGGATCACTTTCCCTTCGGCCAAACGCGCACTGCGGCGAAGGGTAATAACCATGCCGAATGTAACTTCAGCGCACAGTCGAAGCGTAATATAACTGGTGTGCTTCGACTACTCAGCTCCCTGTCATTGTGATCGCTCTTCTAGCCAGCACCGGGATGCTTTCTGGGACAATGTAAATTGTCCCAGAAAACATCACTTGTCCTTTGGACTTGCTAGGCTTCCTGGTCACATGTACATGCCTGTTCTGCGCAGCCAGTGCAAGCTGTACCAGCTACGACATCAAATGAAACGCGAGCAGGTCAACCGTAACCGTAGGTCAACTCACAATGCGCTATTCGGTGGTTGTATGTATAGCGGTACGAATTTTATGACGCTGTGACGTTATCGTGACCCATACCCGGTGGACGAGCTTTAGAAAGATGTTTAAAGCGATCGGCTGCAGAGCAGGCAGGAGTTCTTCGAATTCTCGAACGGTAATCCCACGTTAATAGGGAGCTTTAAATATAGGAGACTCAAAATAGGAGACGCGAAGGACTACACAGGTGCGCAAACGGCGGACGAATGATTTAGTTTCCGGGTACGCAATGTCGCTTGGGGACGCTATTTCTAAGAATCCCTAATGGCTCAACTCAGGGATACCGCTTAGTTAGCCAGCCTCCGCTGAAAGCGCACAGCCACCAGACCTACCACACCACTTTGGGGCCCTTCTCGAAAGTGTCATGGCTACCATAGGACTTCTCACTATATTAGCTAGAAGAAAATCTGGTGGTGATGCGCTGTGGTACGCATGGCGATGCCGATATATTGTGACTTCGGATTGGCATCGTTCTCAGAGAGCCAGGACGCGTTGAAGACGCGCCTGGCTAGCCCCGTTCCTTCTCTCACAATGATTCCTTTCCTACTACAACGGCTAATGAAAAACTGTTTTAACTCTATTATTACAAAATAACATGTTTTATTTAATCATGAGGGTTCGTAATCGGATGTTCAATTATATGAAACGTATAAAGTATCGGCAGGCCGTTGAAGTTGCAGCACCGACAACAAGATCTTGCGACAGTGTGTCGTCTGTTCTTGCTTTTCTTCTCTTGAGTATGCACTGCATGTGAGTAAATTTCATTGAAAGATGTAATATGAGTGAATGAAAGAATTTTATGAAGATTTTATTTTATGATGCTTCGTTTTAGACGAAGTCCCGCACAACACCAGCCAACACAAGCCTCGCACACCCAGACACCGAGTTAGTTATATTAACTCTATGCATACATATGCAGGCTTGGACTGACGCCTGACACCGGAAAAAGATGCCGAGAGCGAGTGGGGCTATAGGAATCCAGGTACAACCAAATTAGGAAGGCCCACTCAGCTTCAACAAAGACACTCCCTCACTAGAACAGGAATTGGCCACCCTGGTGCAGTATTCGGGCACTACCTCCCAAATGATTCCTTCAATAAACTCATGGCCCTCAGTCTCCAGCAGCTGCGGAGCACCTGACCAAGGCGGCGGTCAGACATGTAACGCAGCAGAGGTTGCTAAGAATCTCTGGGTTCGGACAGGCCGCCAATGGAAACCGACCCTGTCAACCTTTAATTGCCGAACTCTGTCGAGTGAGGCTAGCTTAGCAGGACTCTTTGAGGAACTATCAGATAATTTGTTTGGGATATCATCGGCCTCGGTGAGATTAGAAGAACTGGTGAGGCTTATACATTATACATGGTCATGTCCTCTGCTACAGATGTCTGCCAGAGAAGAAGCAATACGGGGTAGGATTGCTAATCCATAAGAATACAGTGGGCAACATTGACGAATTCTACAGCGTTAATGAGAGGGTAGCTGTAGTTGTAATCAAACTTAATAAGAGGTATACATTAAAAGTAGTACAAGCCTACGCTCCAAGATCCAGTCACGATGATGAGGAAATAGATCAGCTTTATGAAGATGTTGAATTAGCGATGAGAAAAGCGCAAACTCAGTATACTGCAGTGATGGGCGACTTCAATGCAAAAGGGGGGGGGGAAGCAGGCTGGTGAACAAGCAATTGGTAACTCCGGCATCGATTCTAGGAACACTAGAGGAAAGATGCGTGTAGAATTCACAGAAAAGAATAAGCTTCGAATAATGAACACCCTTTTCAGGAAGCGTAGCAACAGAGAGTGGAACTGGAAAAGCCCTAATGGTAAAAAAATTAGATTGACTTCATGCTTTCTGCTGATCCTAGCAGAGTGCCGGATGTAGAAGTGAAAGGTAGGGTAAAGTGCGGTGATCATAGGTTAGTTCGGACTATTATTCACCTCAATTTGAAGAGAGAAATACTAAAATTGGTCAAGAAGAAACAGGTAAACCTAGAGGCAGTAAGGGTAAAAGCGGGCCAGTTCAGGCTGGTACTTGCAAACAAACATACAGCCTTAGAACAGAGAGATGAAGATGACATAGAGATAATGAATGAAACTGTAACTAGGTTGGCTTCAGAGGCAGCAATTGAAGTGGGAGGCAAGGGGCCAAGGCAACCAGTAGGCTAGCTCTCGCAAGTAACAAAGGACCTAACAAAGAAACGACAAAGAATGAAAGTGTCCAACTCAAGAGATAAGATAGGATTCGCGGAGCTGTCAAAACTGATCAACAAGGCGAAAATTAGTGATATTCGAAACTATAACGTAAGAAATACTGAAGAAGCCGTAAAAATGGACGCAGCCTGAGATCAGTGAGAAGGAAACTTGGCACAGGACAAACGAAGATGTATGCATTGAAAGATAAGCAGGGTAATATCATCAGCAATCTTGAAGACATAGTAAAAGAAGCGGAAGAACACTATACTGACCTGTACAGTACATAGAGGAGTCAGGATACCTCCATTAGAAACAGTAATGAATAGGATACAGAAACGCATCCTATAACTAGCGATGAGGTCAGAAGGGCTTTGCATGATATGAAACGAAGGGCGGCAGGAGAAGATGGAATAACAGTCGATTTAATCAAAGATGGAGGAGACATAATGCTTGGAAAACTGGCGGCTCTTTATACGAAGTGTCTATCGACTTCTAGGGTCCCAGAAAACTGCCAGGCTGCAAGCATTATACTAATCCACGAAAAGGGATATGTTAAAGAAGTGAAAAATTATAGGCCCATTAGCTTACTCCCAATATTATATAAAATATTTACCAAAATAACCTCCAATAGTATAAGGGCAACATTGGACTTTAGTCAACCGAGGGAACAGGCTGGCTTCAGGAAGGGATACTCTACAATGGATCACATCCATGTCATTAATCAGGTTATCGAGAAATCCGCAGAGTACATTAAGCCTCTCTATATGGCTTTCATAGATTACGCAGAGGCATTTGATTCAGTAGAGATACAAGCAGTCATAGAGGCATTACGTAATCAAGGGCCGCTTACGTAAATACCTTAGTAAATATCTACATAGGTTCTACAGCTACCTTAATTCTACACAAGAAAAGCAGGAAGATACCTATAAAGAAAAGGGTCAGACAGGGAGACACAATCTCTTCAATGCTATTCACTGCGTGCTTGGAAGAAGTATTCAAGCTATTGAACTGGGAAGGCTTAGGAGTAAGGAACGACGGCGAATATGTCAGCAACCTTCGGTTTGCCGATGACATTGTTCTATTCAGCAACAATGCAGATGAGTTACAACAAATGATTGCGAGCCTTAACAGAGAGAGTGTAAGAGTGGGGTTGAAGATTAATATGCGAAAGACAAAGATAATGATGAATAGCCGGGCCAGAGAACAAGGGTTCACGATCGCCAGTCAGCATCTAGAGTCTGTGTAGGAGTACGTTTACCTAGGTAAATTAATCACAGGGGGCCCTGATCATGAGAAGGGAATTCATAGAAGAATAAAAATGGGTTGGATCGCATACGACAGACATTATCAGCTGCTGACTAGAAACTTACCATTATCATTTAAAAGGAAGGTGTACAATCAGTGCATTTCACCAGTGCTGACACGTGGGGCAGGTATTTGGAGACTCACAAAGAAGCTTGACAAAAAGTTAAGGACCGCGCAAAGAGAGATGGAACGAAGATGGCTAGGCATAACGTTAAGAGACAGAAATAGAGTTGTTTGGATAGGAGAGTAAACGAGTATAGACGACATTCTAATTGACATCAAGAGAAAACGATGGAGAGAAACAATGGAATGCGCAGTTAGATAACCGTTGGACCATTAGGGTGACAGAATGAGTACCAAGAGAAGGGTAACTCAGTCGAGGACGGCAGAAGATTAGGTGGAGCGATGAAATTAGGAAATGCGCGGGCGCTATTTGGAATCGGTTGGCGCAGGACAGGACTAATGGGAGATCGCAGGGAGAGGCAGGCCTTCGTCCTGCAGTGGACATAAAACAGGCTGCTGCTACTGATGATGATATAGCGTCATTCCCATGACGGCACAGCGCCCGTTAGGAAAGTATCGTAGGCGGTGGCGCCAGATCTCGTTCTCAAATATCGCGAGAAACTCTACGATGGCTACCGCTTCATGGGCGGCGGCAGCGGTGGCCCAGTCCGGCAAAGCCGAGCGTTCCCGGCACGACCGCCGAGTGGCGCCAGCTTCCAAAGCGCGCGTAAAAACGCCGTCGAGATCCTCTTTGCCCCATTCGGTTCCACGGCTTCCTTCCCGTTGCGCCCCTCCTCCCCGCCCTCTTTCTCCCTCCCCGCCTTCTCACTCCAGCGCTGCGATTTCGATCGATGGCCGCTGGTGACCCAGTTTCGCTCGCCGCTGCTGCCTGTCGGGTTGCGGCGGTAACGCGCGTCGTTGCCTCGCCCGCCCAGCGCGCACTGCTTGCCATCGTCGTCGACGCGACGAGCGCTCGCTGGCTGCCATTGAGAAGCAGCGCCCTGACTCCGTGAATGACCGCGCGGCTCGACCCGGCCCAGTGCCGTGCCGTTGGCAGCGGCGCTTCACTTTCGCGGCCTTCGCCAGTCGACGCCGCGAGGGGGAGGGTGGCTCGCTAGCGTGCGTGCGTGTCCCTGATCTTGCCTCGCTCGCCTGCCTCCGGCAGGGCCGCGCTATTTCTCTTTCGTGCTGGAATACGGACGCAGGCACTTTCTTCGCGCTCTTTCTTTTTTTCGTAGTTAGACTTTACGACGGGCGTGCTACACGCCTCGGTTGTCCTTCTTTCTCTCTCTCACTTCTGTTTTCATACTTATACTTTTTCGAAGGTGGTTCGCGTCCTCGTCGCAGCTTAACGGGCAGCGCGTCCTTCGTGAACACTACCGCGCGTAGACTCTACCAGGAGTAGGGTACACATGTGCAACTGTTAGTGCTGGATCTCTCTGACACAGCTTTGTAACTCCATTGTAAACGAAACAACAGGGGCGCAGTTTGGGGGCAAAATAAGAACAACCAAACAGGCATTCGGGGCATCTGGCGTCGGAACAGGACTCTAGTAAAGTTCCAGTTCAAGTAGAACCGGTGCAATGTTTGCAAACTAGCACTGTGAGGTGGTGAAGACTTCATACAGGGAGGGGATGTCTTCCCGATCGCAGTTCCTTCCTCTTTCTTATGACGCTGTTTCCGTAGCGTTTATTTAGATCCTGATGGGTTCTTTGACAACGAAACACTTCCGCGCATCCCGCTTATGCACTACGCTTTTCTTTCTTTCTTTTTTTCTTTTGGCCATGACACGTTTTCAAGATGGCGGTCGGCCAATTTCTACTCCCGCCAGAACAACTTCGTGGCACCATTTCATGTCCTTGCGCGAGTTGTTTCTCGTAGTGCGGTCCGTCGACGACGGCTCTGGAATATGATTTCCACGGGTTCGAACGTCAAGACGTGTTAAGCTTCAGCTAAATATAATCCACCGAAGAAGCCAGTTTAACATTTCTACATGTCTCACTAATCAGCTCCGCGGAATCCCGCAAAGTACAGAAGGCGTCGTGAAATGGAAAAATCTTCATCCACCCCAATTGTCACGAAACTGTCGAAAATTGCCGTCTACGTGTCGTTGTCTCAATTCTAACGACAGTTACGAAGAAAAATTGTGTGTTCAAAGAGAGAGCAAGATAGAACAGAAAAACAGAAGCAGAGAAGAAAATAATGATTCCATTTTTCACAAAGCAACGCGGAAATATTATTGAGGGTCCGCTACGATCGCGGAGAACAACACCGCAGCTCGACGAAACCTAAAAGAAATGGAGGGAGGGAGGAAACGAAAACAATGGCATGGTGGCTTGAACAATCGAGGTTTTATGCAAAGCCTGTACTAGAGGCTAATGTGGCACTTGCGCGACTTTAAGCCAAACTAGTTGTTTCGTGGTGGCCTCTCATTGTAAAGACCACCCACACACACACACACACACACACACACACACACACACACACACACACACATATATATATATATATATATATATATATATATATATATATATATGTACCATGGAGTCGTGTGTATCGGCCAGGGATCGGTTGGTAGAAAGGAGCGGCCAAGAATGCAGAATAGATGGAAGTGTACTATACTGAGAGATTAAAACGCGACAGGGAAATTTTACGGCATGAAGTACCCGCTAAGCGCAATCATATTCGACAGTACGATGTCACGCCACCATGGATCTAGTCGCTAAAGGTAGCAAGACCTCTGATTCAGCCATAAGAGCGATAGCTACAATGACGTAGCACGAACCGGAGCGGCGGAAACGAAAGTACTATTCGTATTACTCTGGCCTCGATTGAATCCGTTTTGATTCCTCGAGAATAGTACATAGATTTGCACGAAGCTACGTTCTCTTGGCTTTCGATAACCTTTACGATTCTTATGCTAACGTTATTGCAGGCCATTCCTATGAAACGTTCCGTATGTCATTCCAATAATTATGTGTGATTTACGTGTACGTCTTGCGGTAAAATACGCGCATTCCTTAAGAATTACGTATAATTATCATTAACAAAACCATGGAGGAATCATGTGGAAATACAGGAGTACGTACGCAGCAACGTTTCAGCAGGGATTACGTATAGGACGAATTTATTGCGGAGCAATACTAATTCTCACTTCCCCTCAACTTTCGCCGTTACAGATGGCGGAAGATGGGAATGTAAACAGAAATAAAATTTTAGAACTCGATTTTAGAAGACGAATATGCAAACTTCGCTTAGGTTTTGTAATTACGCGCCGGAAATTGCGCTGCCCGTCGCGGTGACTGTAAGTGACTGTGTCGTTGCGCGGGTGGGCACAAGGTGTCGCGCTTTCGATTACTTGCGACGGCTACCGCATTCCGATGGGGTCGGAATGAAGAAAGAAAGAAAGAAAGAAAGACAGAAAGAAAGAAAGAAAGAAAGAAAGAAAGAAAGAAAGAAAGAAAGAAAAATGAAAAATAAAGGAAACGCTCGTGTACCGTGCTTCGTGTCCACAGTAATGAAGCCCTGATGATCAAAAACAGTACGGAGCCGTCCCTCATAATCCACTGCGCGTAGTTACCGGACGACAAATTCCATTATTCAATTTCGCAATTACGCGATAGAACGAAGTAGTCTTGAAGACGAAGCACTTGATGACTTCGAGAGAGAGAGAGAGAGAGAAAGGCAAAGGAAAGACAGGGAGGTTAACCAGAGATTATCTCCGGTTGGCTACCCTGTACTGGGGGAGGGGATGCGATAGGTGAGAGAGAGAAGGATTAAAAAAAGAGAAGGATTAAAAACTTCGAAGAATCCTTCTGAGGCTATCACGCATGTACAAATTAACCACAAAGAACAGCAAGGAAAGCTTCAACGTTCTCGACGGCGAAAAAAAGAAAAACATTCCCGATTTCCCATGATCCTTTTTTTTCTTAACTAAAAACTCGCAGTGTCGTCGAAGGCCGGAGCATTGACAGCGGTAACAAAGTACTAGCCTATTACGCGATGTGAGCTACCTTGTACATTCACGGACAGCGTAAACGTCGGTGAAAATTCGCTTGCTATCTAAGCAGGGTTTATTCAATAAATACGAACATAAGTGACGTCACAATGCTAGCGAATCGAGGAGCGCCGGCAGCGGGGTGCACGCGCGAGCTCGTTCCGTGCGGAAGCTCGAAAGCGCGGTAACGGTGAACCTTGGCCTCCGAGATTGCGCCGGCCCCCTTTTGCCATCTCGGAGGCCAAGCTTCACCTTTCCGACTGTACCGCGCGCCTCCGCAACTGCCCAAGCCGCCCAAGCACTCCGTACAGATGCTTAACCAGCGAAGCTGAAACGTGCGGCGCCGCTGTTTATCTCTGGGTTAATCCCGACGGTTCATTAAACGACGGCTTGGTAGGTTGCCGGATCCCCGGTACGCACTTGCTGCTTGCACTCGGCTGCACGAGCCTATTCATGTGCCCAGGCTGCAGCATCGGCACGGCGTAGACGAGCTCGTTCCCGGTTCTGCCCGTGGCGTTGCTGATCGAAAGCTGTCTGCTAATCAGGAGTACGTATGATGCGTGGCCTACCCATTGCGGAGCCGTAAAGAAACTTGAACGCCTCGAACGCATCATGGTTTCAGAGGCAGCTTCGCGCAGACGTACGTTGCGCAATCCGAATTCATTCTATACGCAAGCGTTTGCCGTGCAGCCGCGGATGCCTGAAGGCGATTTTTCTAGTTCTTTCTTTCCCTGCACGGTCGGCATCCGATGCCACGGATGCGCGGAGGCTAGCGCCATCTTGTGGCGTTGCAAGGAACCCAGCGGCGCACGTGATTGATTGGTTGATTGAGCTATGATTGGTTGGCCCATTCGGAAAGGAAACAGCCAGGCCGAAGCCACGGTCGTGAAACACAGCGAGGTTCGCAAATAAGAACTTCGCTTTTGAAACCATACCCATGTTCAGTAGAGCTACATACCTGGTAAGCATTAGCAAGCGGGATCTGATATCACGCTTCAGGATAAACTTTAAGTTGAGTACCAATCAGGTGATCCCTTTCTATGGGCACTTTCTATAATTTCCAGACGCTGCCTTATACTATGTAGTGATACAGACGCGTCTTGTGTACTAGCAAAACCCACAATGCGGACACTGCCGGCTGAATTTGAGGATTACAAGCGAATTGGCAGTCTGTCGCAGCTTACGCATCAGCCAGCCTGGGTGCAGTTGACTTGATTTTGTGCGATTGGCATTGTAATTGTAACTGTAATTCACTTTGCACCATAGCGAGTCTGCGCTCGGTGGCGTGCTAGGCAAAATAGATAGACAAGCACCCTTGCGCGTTAGCACCTGCAAGCCTGTACACGACAACTGCGTGCGGAACCACGCAAGTAAGCATGACATATATTTTTCCATTTAAATACACGGTAATGTCCCTTTGTAATGGAGCGTTGTAAGTAATTGTGCGGAACACAGAGACAACACAACTACCTGCCCAGTCCTAATTGGAATGGCGGACAGTCCCAGTTACAGCAGATGTGGCGCCGAAGAAACGAGCAAACATCTGCCGTGTGACTGCCTTACATGCGAAGACGAGAGGAGTGCCCTTCGTGCAGCTTTGGAGCACTTAGGCGACCGTCCTTTCACAGAGGAGAAGATCGTGGGCCCGTGGCCTAGTGCGTCTGCTATGTGCAAGCCTACAAAGGCGCTGGTGCGTTTCTTGAAATGCACCAGCCTGTATGACCGCCTGTGACTGACTCAGTGGTGGACGCTTGTGTAATAGTGCAAACTGTGAACTTATTTATTTATTCTCCTCTTTCAGACCCCTTCCCCAGTGCAGGGTAGCCCACCGGGCTCAGTCTGGTTAAGGTCATTGCCTTTTCCTTGTGACTTCTGTCTCTCTCCCGCCAGGTGCACCAAATACGATAGGCCGATGTGCGCCCAATATGAAATGAACCAGTCATTGATTGGACGGTCTGCACAAATTTTGCGCAAACCAAAGAAAGAATGAAAGAGAGAAATAAAGAAAGAAAGAAAGGTCAGTGAAGCGATGAGTGATTGGGCGGGAAAATGCCGATCCGTGAAACGACGAGCTCCTTTCAAGCTTGCCGCTCCCGCGGCTCCGAGAGCTGCGACTGAATGGCGGCGTGCGTAGTACTCCGCGCAGCCGAAAGATGGCGCCAGCCATTCCAGGCCCAAAGTGCGCAGAGCTGTTCTCCCCGAGTTCATTCATCGAGCGGAGCCGCGCGGCCGAGGCCATTCGGGCGCGTTCAACTCTGAACCTCGACATTTTACTCGCGCGCCTGCCACAGGTGCAGCGCGTTCACTCCAGCGCTGGCTGCCACTCTCTCTCTCTCTCTCTTGCTACGAAACGCCGCCGCCGCCGGTTCGCTGACCTAGTTTGCCTGGCGGAAGTGCGTGCGCGGGTATCCTCTCCCCTTGCTTCCTCTTCCACTTCCGGAAGACACGTCCGACCTCTCAATAAAGCTTCCTTTTATTATTTTTATTTTTCTGTCGTGCTACTTCATCTCTACTACTCTCCCTTACAGCCCTTCGCCACTTCCCTCCCTCTCTATCCTCCGCCTCACACAATACTTTTTTTTTCTTCGTTTTCTGATTCTCCGCATGATCATGCATATACGCACTTGATGACGCAAATGGTATCCCGGGCGAAATGTGGTAGGAAACTTTGCGCGGCTTCGTTTTCCCGCGTGATCACGCATACGATCGTGATAGTCTCTTTGATCATGCGTGCAAGCTAGTAGACGATGCAAAATTCTGCCTGATGAACGCTGCTAGAGCACTTTGCAAAGGCTGCGATAGTGATCATTCGTGAGAGCGCCCCATCCTCCCCCCCCCCTTTTTTTTTTTTTGCAACGCTGGCGTTATCACTCTCCATCAGCGATCGGACCGGTTTTTGGACGCAGCTTGTGCAGCTATGAAAATTCATCCGCTGTGAGGCAGCTCATTTTTGAGCCGGTTTTGCATTGCAGCTAGCACCTTCGTTTTTTCCTGCAACCAGGCGGGGCATTCTTTCAGAGTATCAAGCGCGCTTTCCCTCTCTCTCTACTCTATTTCAATGCAGTCCGAACATATACAGCATACTCTGCATAGTTTCTTCACTTGGCTCGCAAACACTATGCGAGCAGTATATTACAGTGATGTTCACATGCGACTATATTCATGCAACCCCATCGCCTCCGCAGCATTTCGCATGGGTACTAACGTGTGTTCACGGAATCTCGGCATTTTGACAGTACTTTGTCTAGTCGCTGGCACAGTGCACCTTCACCAAGTTGGTAGAGTCGTCGTGTAACTCACGCAGGAACACATTCCTTAGTGTAGTGGAGCTAATATAGAAGGTTTGACGTAAAAGTTCTGCGGAAGCCCGCAAGGTGGAGAGAAGTAACCGTTAAAGGGAAAATCAGACATCCACCAGTTCGTAGCAATTGCTACAAAGGAAACCCATACGGGTTCCTCGAAAGAAAAGCCTCACAGGTGAAGAAAAATTCGTCCTGGTTCTTCACCTGTGAGGCTTTTTCTTTCGAGGAGCCCGTATGGGTTTCCTTTGTAGCAATTGCCACGAACTGGTGGACGTCTGATTTTCCCTTTAATAATATAGAAGGTATATCGTATCGGGAAAGGGGAGGGGAGGTGGGGGAGGGTACGGCCGGAGCTGTATCGCGGGATGTCGTAATAGGATCCTCTCCACGGGACTCTCGCGCTTTAATTCCGTCCGAATTGAGTGTCCGTCTCTGTGACGGCGAGAGTTCAGCATTTCATCGTGCGTTAGAGAGACACGTGCTACATTTTTTTTTGCTCGTGGTTTGCGATGCACGCGGTAGACTGTCGTCGCGATTTCTGTCTTCCAATCTACGCCCTCACCACCCATCTCAAAGTGCGCAATCGGCGCTGCATGAGGCGCGTACTCTAGATGCATGACGTCATGCACTGCGCCATCTTTGCTACACGTGTAAGTAAGGATGCATCGGGCAACAGCGCTCTGTTGGAGCTAAAACAGGCCCCTTCAAGGCCGTGCTTTCGTGTATCTTTTTTTGCTGCACGATGTTCGGACGCTAATAGAAACATGAAAGGGCGAAGAGTTGCAGGCTTGTAGCGGGCACACGCATTCGCGTAGCTCCTCCATATATAGTCAAGGACTTCACACACCTACACACGGGCTACCTGTCTCCCAGATTTTGACGAAGGCCACTGATGCCCAGCAATCGATCGAAATATAGTGGATGCATGCAATGATAGGCAACGCGACGGCCGCAGCTGTCGCCTGTCGATTCATTGCACAGCAATGCGAAGCAGCCTCTTATCATTAATGCGAGCGTTATGATTTTAGTCAGATGTCATCGCATTAACATGCTCATCAAGACGGAAGCGTTATTTTCTTGAACTGGCATACCTTGCGCAAAGAAGGGGTCGAGAGGAAACGTAGATGTTAATGTAATAATAATAATAATAGTAATAATAATAATAATAATAATAATAATAATAATAATAATAATAATAATAATAATAATTGTTTCGAGTAAAGTCTGTTTGGGCCCGGGGCACAATTCTCGATGCTTTCACAGACCTACTTGCGTTAATGAGGTGGCCCTGACTCTCAGTACTAGGATTTATGCTGGAAGTCCGGCCTGGAACCCGCATGGACGCTGCTGAGCGCATCCTCGCTGTTTCGAGCGCGCACAAATTTAGCAAACGCTGAAGCATCTAATTCTGCACAACACTCCCGGGTTTTATTTGAGAGATAAAGTTTGTGGGTGTCTTGCGATAATGGTCTATCAGCTAACGCGTAGCGAGCTATGACATTTTCCGCGACACACACAATAACACAATCAAAGGAAAAAATAAAAAAATCGTGGCATATCGCAGTTCCAGGCACCGGAACAGCACGATGGCTTCTCCTACCGCAGGAAAGCTATTCAGAAAAGCACGCTTTAAGTTGTGCTTGGCCATGCGATCGTTCGCGCGTGTTACGTGCGTGCATGTCTGCGCTACATCACGACCAGATGCACGTTCTTCTCAATTCCCGCAACGTGAATTTCCCGCGAATGCGCAGATTTCATGATGGTATGCGGCGAGCGGAATGCTTTTTGGGTATGAGTGTCTTTGTGGCAAGGCTACGAGATGCGAAAGAAATTGGATGCAACGAAATGCACCAAGTGACTCAAAAGAACAAAAATGTCTAACAAAAGAAGGTCAAACTCCACGATATACGTCTGCCAAAGATTTTCAAGTACTGACTCTCTTGCAGAATAGCGCAGAATGTGATCTTGCTGTCAAATTTGGCTTGTCAGATGCTCAATGATTCCCAAAGCTATTTAAAGGAGGCTTTGAAGCGCTAGCGAAAGATTCAACCACGGCATAGAAGTGTGTGGTGCAGTACGCTAGCTTTGCGAGCCGACGACATCGCTTCTCTCCCGAATTTGTGAATGGACCACACCGCTAAAAGCGTCGGAGCTGGAAGCAAAAACTCAGTGCGCGTTGTGCCTGCAGAGGGAAAGAGTGAGGAAGGGGGGATAGGGAGGGGAGGGCGAGCTAATCTGCACATCGCAAGAATTCGGTCAAATAGACTGCAGTGCCCTTCCTCTCGAACCGGGCCTTCTTTCCTCTCCCACCCCCCTCGCACTGTCGAAACAGATTGGAGTGCCGAAAGAAGGCGAGCTGCCTCGAGAGAAGGCAGACTGCCAGGTCGACACGGAGGAAGGAAGGCGCTTGCAGATGACGTCAAGCCTCGAAAAAAAAAAAGAAAGAAACCTGAGTGCCGCGAGCTTTGCCCGCAAAGACACTCGCGACCGAACAAACGAACGCGTTTCAGAATGGTGGAGAAAGAGGGGTCGCCTCCAGGAATAAGACGAAGGAGAATTCGAGAGAGAAAGGGAGAGAGCATAAGAACGGGGCCTGAGTCGCGTAAGACAAAATCCCCTTGCAACGAGCTGCAGAGGGAGCCCGGGTAAGCCACCAGCGCGAGAGAAGCAGAGCGGCGGCGACGCGCTAACAGGGTCAACGTACCTTATGTGCAGCCGCCTGCCTGTGCCCCAAGTCTTTCGCAACTCCCTTCGCATTCGCCCATTTCGCACTCTTTCCTCCTCTCCCTCGTCCCCTTCGTACCCAGTGCACCAGTTCACAGACAAAACGCGGTCAACACGGACGCACTTCCGGGTTTCGGCGGCCATCTTGAATGACGTCAAAGCAGACATCGATTCCGGTTGGAGCGTCTCGTCGCGACCCAGAATCTCTCGTCAATGGAGTTAGAGAAACGAGAGAGAGAGAGAGAGAACTAAGGCAGTGCACGGGGAACGGCCAAAACGAAACTGCGGTCGCCGTCGCCTGGCGTCGTCGTCGTCGTCGATGCTAAATTTGGGAACGGTGACCCCAAGGGCGAGAGGGAAAGGCCATCGTCCCTCTTCTCCTCTTCCTCGGGATCCTTGTGTGTCGGGAGCGGTGTATGTGTGTGTGTGGTGTTCCTTTCCGAAAATAGCCTCCCGAAAAAAGGGTCACGTACGAGATCGATGCGGCGACGGTTTTCCTTTTCCTTCCCCGAAACCCTGACAGCTTCCCACCCCCTTTCCATACCACCATCTCATATCCCCTCTTCCACCACCTCAGTTTGCTGGCAGCCGTCACAGTTTCCTGTTCACCCTCCCCCGTTCCCCCTTTGGCGTCCCTCTTCCCGAATCGGGTAATGCAACGTCACGAACGTTCGTGCGTCCTGTGTTTGTGCCCGCGCCGCGCCTCAGAGAGCGGCCGGGCAAGAACTTGCCCAGCGGAGTCCCGAATTCATCAATGGGGCGCTCCTCTAGTGCCGTCCTCCTCCTTCCTCTCTCTCTCTCCATCCTCGCTCGCTCCTTCGTTCACAGTCAGCAGCGCCTCTCCGTGAATGGGATTCTTGGTGCGACGCTGCAGCTAAGCGAGCGCTTGCTCACGCACGTTCCTTTTTTTTTGTTATCTTTTCCTTCTTTGTTCGTAGTTTGCGTTTGTGCTCTTTCTGCTTCCTGTTCACATCTTCTTGTTTACTTGAGCGTGGCGAGTGTTCGTTTTTTGTTGAGCGTCTAGGGAATTGCCGTGCGAAGGGACGAAAGTAACGAGTCTGTGCAACTATGGCTCGGCCGAAGAAAATTAAGGGGAAAAAGGGAAAGCTGAGAGAGCTGGTGACGCGGTTGCGCGCTAACTAGTTTGCAAAAGAGAAAAGAAACGTTTTCTTTGTGATGCAGTTCTGCGTCGCTCTCCTATATTTTTTTTCGGAAAGGTCACGCGCATGGGTCTCGATGGCCGCAAGACTTCCGGGAAGTAAAATGTCATGGTTCATCGGCCGCCTCTCAACCCTACGGCATCGTTCGTATCTACGTGCCCCAGAGTTGTTTCTTGCCTTGTATGCTATCCCTTCGCGCTTACGGGCAAACCCATCGGGGTCTGTTTTGTTATGATTTTTTAATTTGTTGATCTGTCAGTCCCAAAGGGACTACAACAGGAGTGGGAAGGGACAAAATTTGAGCATGATGCAAAGTACAAAATGCGAACATGGGCAGATAGTCAACAGAAAAAAAAAATGCACATATATTCCATCCGATTACCACTTTTTGTTCTGTCTGGTTTAGCAGTCTCAAAGTGGTCGGTTTGAGTACGTTAGGGAATTCGAGCCCCCCCTCACAGGATTTAGTTTAATATCAGTCTCAACTCTTTATTTCTTACAGTGTTAGCAGTGTTCTTCATCTAAATACTAAGAGTAAAACGTTGATAAACGTTTACCATTTGCTATAACGGCATGCTCATGAAAAAACAGAAATGAGCGAATATAACACGTATGCGTGCAAAACGTTTCCTCGTTGTGTTGCATGGTTGATCGCTGATGTGTTTATCTTTTCGGCGAGCTGGTACGTAAAGAATGAGGGTTTTAGCAAGCACATATCGAACAATGTATTTTCTTGCCTTTCCTTTGGAAAATGTTTTAACCAGCGCCTCCGGCCTTAGTCGAAACTCCACCTATCGGCAGCAACGAGCTAAAAACATTCTGTTTTTGTCTCTTTAGAGTCTGTCGGTGTTCGCTTTCTGCATTAGCGCTGCTTTACTTGTGGCAAGATGTGTGCACCAAGTTTTCGGTACATTGCAATGCACCAATCAGTGAATGAACCTCTGCTCTACTGCAAACGCGGTCATGTGTTTTTCTAGGGTATTTACCACACACGTATATTTGGAAAGGAAGCACGCAGTGCTCAATGTGAATTTGAGCAGGCAATCCAGAGCAGGTTGTTTTGCCTCCCATCAGATGCATAGTTTTCCATTGCTGATTTCAGCGATAGTTTATCTTTTGCACTGGCCGTCTCGAACCAATGTGTTGGGCGGCGGATTGCTCTTTCTCTGTCTTTTTATCTATTTATTTATCTTTCTTTCTTTCATTTTTTCTTTGCACCGCCATTGATTTGCAAAATGTGAGAGTAGTTGAGCACTCGCGCTAAGGTTCAGTTATAATAGCCCCTGCGTAACCCCCGAGTGTGATCAGCCATCATTGTAAAGCTGCAAAGTATGTTGCGCTAGCAAAAAAAAAAAAAAAAAAAGAGAAGGTGACTGCCACCGAAATGAGTCCCGTAAGCAACTGGAAATGCTACGTCTTCAGCGACCGTAAACAGCTGCCCTTGTTTGCCATTCATTCACCGTTCGTAATGCTAGCGTCACGGAAGGTTACGCGCGCACACCGCGCTTTATAACGGGAAGCTCAGTGAACAATCCTTCAAAGCTCGACAAAAAAAAAGAACGCCCCAGCCGCACACTCCTTCGAAGCTTCTCTCGCTCCACATTGTGACACAATTCCGGCGTACGTTCTCGGCTTCTCCGCCACCTCCCTCGTTTAGCCCACTTTTTCGCTCCTAGGCCAGCGGGGAGAGAAGCGCGAGACGGAGGCGTAGGGCGCATTGCTTTGGCGTCAGACTATGAACGAGTTTCCAGAAATAGCGCCTCTGAGATTCGGGACGCGGGTGCGTCGATGGGCCGCGTGGTGCTTTGAGAATGTGACGTGGAGCGTCACTGCGGTTGCTTGATGTAGCGTGCGCGCTGCTGCAGGCAGTGCTCGCTTGGCGTAAATTTGATATCGAGATAATTTAGTTTACCGCGTTACACTCTCCTTCGTGATTGCCTCTTCCACATAGAGAAAGAGATCAGCATGTGGCGAGGTAGTTCGCTCAGCGCTAATTAATTTCTTTTCTATACCACAGTATCTGCAAGTACAATTATCTTATACGCATGCACAATGAATGACATGCAATTACTACTAAGCTGATAAATAACGTTTTGCATTTCAGAAGCCACCAGCGCTTCAATTTCAACCTATCAGAGCCATAGGCCCTGTTTTATTCCATGTTCAACAGTGTACTCGATCGCCTGCCTTTTCTGCTGTTTTCTAAGAATGCGGGCAGGAACCCCCCCTCCCATTTTTGTTTCCCTAAATGCTTCCTCGAACGACTCCGCAGCAGACGAAGTTCCTAGAGCAGACGACATTTCGGGAGCGACGCGCTCTGAAACTGAGTCGATGTCACGTGACTTGTATAGAGGGACCTCATTGGCTCAGGACTCCTCACTCTGCGCGGGCATCGCCGAGGTACGGCGCGGAAAATCGATCGAAGCGGGCCGCAGCGTACCTTGGCGACCGGGCGTTCTTTTCTCAATGGTCGCAGGCCCTTCAGCCGGTGCCTGCCGCCATATCGGCTCAACTGCGAGCGCCTGCCGCCAGAGGCCGCCACCAGCACTGCCGCACGGCAGTTGTTGCTGCCCGGTCCCGGCTTCAATGGAAAGCTCTCTCTGTACTTTCCTCTCCCTTTCCTTTCCCCCACATTCCGCCGCCATTTTCTTCCCTCCTTTTGGCCCTCATCAACGAACTCGCGTTTCCCTCGCCGCTTCTCTCAGATGACTGCGAGCACCTCGGGGGAGTCCGCGCTCGCTGGTTCATTCACTCCTCAGCGAGGCGGGAGAGCTGACGCGCCGAGGCGACGCTTTCCGAGGAATCTGGGCGCGTTTCGCCCAATTGGTGCGGCTTCCTCGAAGAGTCGGGACGTAGGGCACGGGCTCGAAAGACGCGCGACATCGGGCGAAGGAAAGAAAATAAGTGCGCGGTGAAGCCACTATGCTTAAACAAAACGAACACAGTACCGTACACCAGGGGCACCACGCTCGCACCTGATTTATCACAGCCTCCTAAAAGACGAGAAAAAAAGAAAACGTACAATGAGATGCGCATGTGCGCAGGTTCATCCCGAGAAGCAGAAGAGCTAGCGCCTCCTGCTGTAGTCTCTAATGTTCGTTGTGTTTTGCTTACAGCGCACAATTATTTTTTTCTCCGAGTTCCGATGCGTCTTGGCTAAAGGTACTCATTGGCTAGACGTGGATGGGGCAGTCATCTTTTTTTTGGTTTTGCTCGGGCACACAGGCAGCGGCGTAGCTATTTTGAAAAACGCGCCGCTCCTTGGCACACGGCGAAAGCTCCGGCTATTGTGCCCGGGGAGCTCCAGCGTCAGCGGTCCCCGTCGTGACGTCATTGATGCCGCGTATTATTTAGGCGCGCTCCCAGACGACGGTCGCTCGCTGCGGCGCTGACCTTTTTCTGCCCTTCTTGAAAAACGTAACGATGGACCTTATATGATCACGTTCTTCATCAATCTGCACTGCATGTTTCTTTCTGCTCCAAGCTTTAAGGCGCAACTGTTTCAGGACGCTATTTGCAATTAAATCTTGCCATATGAAGTTATCTCTTTGCAGAGTTGCACGGGAGTTTTAACGAAGTCAGCTGCTCAAGCCAGTTCGATAATGAGATGTGCGGGACGTGGTGAATCTGATGCTGGACGCGGTTTGTGCGCCTCAGCCCGGAAGCCTTGACGTCACAGGCACCTGACGTCGAAAAATTCGGGATTTCTTCGAGCCGTAACCTACTCTTGCGCGCTCTAATGAACCTCTCGAAGAAATCCGGGCGTAAACGACTAATATACGGCTAGCAAACAACCTATGCACCGAAACTAGCTACACCCTGGCTCTACCAATTTGCTCTGGATAAGCGGTTCCTGTCCGTGCCCTTTCGCCATTTACACAAATTTTGCAGAAATGCAGGTCGCTACAGATTTGCGAAGTCGATTGCTCGCGACCGAGACATGCGCGTGACCATTCGAGCGTCATTCGACGTGTGTGTACATTGAGAAACCTGCAGGTGCGCCTTTGCTCGCATCTAGTTTAGCCCAAGTAAGATGCGGACTCCGAGCTGGAATCGTAATTAAGCTGTCCACATGCGGTCTGGTGGCGTCATTCCTGCCGTCTTCCCTTCCCCGCACCACCAAGCTTTCAAAACGCGTGTCCCGGGTTTAACAGTGCTGCGCGCGCTAACGCAGCGATCTCGGTTATTCTTATGTGCGGGAAAGCCCGCTCGCGGAATTTTTCATATCGTCCATTGACGGGACGAGAACAGGTCTGTGAACAGCTAGCTCCGCGGGCAATGAACACCCGGGATGATTACTACATCACACGGAGGATCTGCATTAGACATTTTCTTCCGAGTCCTTAGTTTCTTTTAAGGCCTGCAGCCACTGATAATTAATACATTGCACAAATGTACGGAAAGAGGAGGGGGGGAGGGGCGTTTTTCTATTCCATTGCACATTATTTCTTTTAAGAAGAAGGTATTGTAATGCATTAGCCGCTTCTACGTCGTGTTGTTGTGTCGTACGAATGTGCCCTCTCTTAAGTTCCTCCGTCGCCACCACTCTGTTTTTTTTTTCTTTTCTTGTGTTGCTCTCTTTCTTTTTGAGCGTTCTAGGTAATTTTTTGTGGATGGTGGTTTGAGGTGCAGTTAAGTGTCCGCGCGGCCCAATGAGCACGAACCTCAGTGTCAGCACATCGAGATTTCATCACGCGCAGCGCTAACTCAGTGTCTATGGCGATACTGCAGAGCTCGAGTACGCGGGCGGGGTTCTGGCACCGTGGTCGCCACATTTCGATGCGGGCGAAACGAAGAAAGAAGAAAAAACACACGCACACACACTCGTGTACATAGATTACGGTGCACGTTAAATAACCCCAGATGGTGAATCCCCCCCTCCTACTGCGGCGTGCCTCATGCACAGAATATGCTCTTGGCATGTAAAATCTCAGAATGAAACTAAAATTGGATTTCATTGGTTTAGCTAACCAGATCGACCTTGACGCCATGCTCCGCTAAAGGGCGTTGCTCCTCGGATGCACGGCACGGCGTCTAGCTCCCTGACTATCTTGTAGAGAGTGAGCGAGAGAGAAGGCTGAGAGCGCAGGCCGTTAAGCAACCCCAGTTTTCGTACCCTTATTTGCAGTTCAGACTGAAAACAGTTCTAGCGCAAGTAATCTGTAGACGCTTCCCCACGCGAACCACTTTACTATTGTAATAACTTAAACGCCCGACTGGCAGAAGATATTGCAGCCCATATGTGGTGCGGGCCTGCTCCTTTTTCCCCCATAATGTCAATAATACTTAATTATTGAAAGAAAGGATGCATGGATTGAATCGCGTAATGCAGTCTATAGCTGTCGGACAGACAAACCAACCTCACAAGGCGGTAGCACAAAGTGACCCAAGGGAAGGAAAGGTCCCAAAATAATGAGGGCAATAATAACTAGGAAGTGTTCCTTATTTTCACTTTCGTGCCAACTTCCCGAATACCAGCGGCCCTTGCGGGGAAAAGTCGACTCGGGCAAGATAATGGGAGATGCATGGGCGGATTTCGGCGCCCGCGTAACCCTCCACCCTCCCACCCACCCTCTTCCCGCTTTCTCCTCCACAAACCCTCTCTTCCGTTCCCTTCGTCGATTACGCAACATCGGCGGCTCCTTCGCTTAGCTCTGGTGGGCACCTTGAAATCCAGCGGTGGTGGCAATGGAGGCTTGTGGTGTTGGGAGAGGTGGGGAGTGGAGGAGGGTGAGCGACCTTTGACATTTGCGTCAGAAGTGCTCGGGCGCTCGCTCCCCAGGCGGGAGCGGCGGAGAAAGAAGGGCAATTTGGGAGAAAAGGGGATGCGTTTTCCCGGAATGTTTCCCGCCGCGCAAGCTCCCGTCGAACATCTGTCTGCATGCCGTCCAGAATTCGCACGTTCCTTCTTTTGTCGTATTTCTCCATTCTTTCTTTTCTCTCTATCTCTGTCTCTCTTTCTCTCGCTGTCGCTTTTTTAAAATAATTATTTCTTTCATTGTCTAATCTCCACGCGAGGAAAAATCGTCGTAGCCGCGCGAAAATTTGTGCATTCTGAACTTGCATAGACGGTTTTGTTCCGTGCTAGTTCCAGTTGCAACGTCTAATTAATTCGACAACGTTATCCGAATTGTGTCAAAAAATCAATCACGCACTCACTTTTACGTTGTGGAGAAAGCCGCAGGATGGTATAATAGAGCTAAATGTAGTCGAAGAAGAACAAACCTAGAAAACAATAATGCGCTGAACAGTAAGAACATCGCGAGTATACTCTCAAATTCGGGCTCCCTTAATTCTCATTCCCACAGGGAGCTGAAAATTCGTAATTCAGTGTCTCACTTTCTTTTCATTTTTTATTGTCGTCTTCCCGAATGTACGGGACGTCTTCACGTAACGGCTGCTTCATGGAGCCCCGTTGCAGTGGTACGTTACGCAACGGACTTGCCAAACTTCGGTTCGTTTTCGTTGCGCGACCTATTCGGACCGCGTGAATGTTTCAGCGACTCTACGCGGCTTACGCGACGGGAGTAGGTGCGAATGGGCGCGTTCTTGCTTTGCGGGCTTTGACGTAAGCCGCATTATAAAGCGTGATCTGTTCGGCTCCCACACGGTGGGTTCGACTTTAGTCGTAGTTTGTCGTCATCGTTACGCGTTGCAGTGACGCAGTACCAACCCTCGTCAAGGGTATCCCGTTGTCCCCCGCAAGGAGCATTTAATGCTGAGCGTCAAGTATTTTCATCTTATTAATTTTTTTTTGTATGTTAAAGAACCCCAGGTGGTCGAAATCTCCGGAGTTCCCCATTACAGCGTCCCTCATAATCGGAAAGGGGTTTTGGCACGTAAAACCCAATAATTTAGTTTTTATTATTATCTTTTTTTCCGTGAGCACATCCCCAACTTGAAGTTATGAGATCCGCGCTGCCCCGATTACGCGAATTTTATTACTCGCCAGGATTTTTTTTCTCGATTCGTTGAAGCGATGGGCCGAGATACCGGGGTTAGGAATCTTAAACGCGCAAAATGGGTGAAGCTGCGTGATCACTACGTCAACCTGCTTTCTCTGCGTTCGTTCTTTGAGGCTCGCACCAGTTGTGCGTGTTCGTAGTGTGAATTTGCTCAAGATTGCGCACAGAGCTCAATGCAGTAGTTTCGACCGCGTATTAAAGGCTACACGCGTGATATCATATATCCAGCAAGCTGGCATTATACCTCGATTTATCGCTTAGTTCCCGTGACCTAGATCATCGCACTGCCCAGCAGAAATTCAAATGTTGGGAAGTCACAAACGAATGGGAGTAGCTTTCCTTTCTTTCGTAAATGTTTATTTTTCTTGTTCAAATATTTTCTCCGCGCGATTTTCTCTGCTTTGTTTTCTCCTGCTGCGTACGCACCATTTCGCTCGAGGGAGCAGCACGCATTTCAATAACGGTCTCGTGCGTTTTAAGCAAACAGCGTTTCACGCTTCCAGAGAATGCTAATCGCTTGAGAAATTATGCCTGTTTTGTAGGAGAAGACCGTATGCAATGCTATTATTATTATATTATTATTATTATTATTAGTATTATTATTATTATTATAGAGCCAGCACGAATGAGTACGCTTGTTGACTGCTTGATATTTGTACTGAGCGCAAGGTGGACGTCTTCATTGCTCGATATACCATTATTGTTTGGTGGAGTTGCGTACACTTACCGAAGTAATCCTTGAACTGTATAAAAGTTCAGTTCAGTTTTATACAACCTTCAATAAAAACTGTCAAGAAATGTTGAATTTCAGTCAGAACTTCTGTAAGGATGTACGAATGTGCTGTAAAACAATGTTTGAGAGACAACGAAACCCGTATCGACGCTCAATTAAATATACACAAGCGCTGGTCAAATTGTAATGTTCTTAAAAATATATAGCAGAAACGAGCTTGAAGACTAATTGCTTTCGCGTCGTTCTTTTCGCATCTTTTATGATTTTCATGCTGCAAACGAGATGATTGTCGAATGCGCTGCAAAACAGTAATTGCGTGTTATGTTGCAAACGACACCTTGGAGATAGGTTCGCATCTGAACAAAATGTTATTTTTTTTTATTTTTTCGGCGACCTTTACCTGGGTGATATGGTACGAGCGCTGCACAACATTCACTGAATTTCTTATTAACTTGCTCTTTTTTTCCTTTGAAGTTAAACGTTATGAATTGCAGGGGGAAAAACACAAAACCGGGCAGGCCAGTTTGGTGTAAACAATTAAGCTTACTTCACTTTCGTCGCGCATATTTTTTCGCATTGCATGTTTAGCTTAAACGCAATTCCACGTTTTGTGAGTAATGCGGTTCGACAGTGGCAAATGCGGCTTTATAAATTACTGTTAGTTATTGCCTGCACTCTAGAAATGAGATTTCATAGGGAATGTCGGATTGATCAAGCGATGTGTTGCAGGAAAATTGAAAGATGCGCCACCTCACAGGAAGAAGTGATCGCGATCATGAAAGTTATACTCAGAAGCATGTATTATTCTTCAAGAAGTGTATCAATGCGTCTTTTTTGAAATAATTAAGGCGCAGAAAGATGCAACAACGTCGTGAAGGGTGCACACGCAATTTCTGAAAAAAAAAAAGAAGGGGCGAGAGCATTGAAGACAAAATTCGACTCGTGCAGCGTTCTAAAATGGTAAGCTTTTCTTTCGTACAGTATGGCTGGTCTGCTGAACATCATCTTTGCATCCCGAACAAGGTTGTCCAAATAAAATAAATCCCGCACTTCGCAGTTGCGACCACAAACATATATTGAAGAATGCACGCGCATCTACTGCAGGTTGCCTATCCTGCGCGACCCTGGTGCAGAGGACAACGTTAGTGGTCTGCTGCACATTGAATGCAAGCGTTATGAGACTGTCCCGAAGCATGCACGTTCCAACAAAAAAGATAATTTTTCACCAGCACCATCTGTACCAGAGTATGCATGCGTATGTCGATGAAGGAGCCTGATCTGCGCGGCTCCCGCTCATGAAGAGGTCAAAGTTCCACTTCGCCTGCGTGCTAAAGGTCAGTGCGCTCGTATTACTGACACCAACGCATGCGTTTGCAAAGAGACAATAATTTGAGTACACGCAGGTGGCGGCGGAGAATGCATGCTCGTTATGCGCGGTGCAGAGCACGTTGGCCGGCGGTCAGCTGACCGGCCGCCGAGAGCTCACCCGTTTCCCTTCGCCAGTTGACCCGTGGCGACGGTAGCGGAGGGCCCGGGCTTAGCGAGATCTTCGTTCGGATCCGTCGCCTCCTTCCGCCATGCCTCCTCGGCCGTTGCCGCTCGTCAAAGCCGGAGTCCAAACCACGCGCGGTTCGGACCGTGCACCCGGCCTTGGGGACCCTGATGTGGCAGCTCTCGGGACGGGGTGGCCGGCCGACGACGGTGCTGTCTCGGCTCGGTTTCCGGCTCGCTCCGGGAGGGAAGCGGGAGAGGACGGGCCAGAAAGGAGCTCGGCCAAGGTGCGAGCCCCCCCGAACTCGTGGAGCGGAGAACGTCTTGCCAGGA
Organism: Dermacentor andersoni; assembly: GCF_023375885.2. Taxonomy (NCBI): domain Eukaryota; kingdom Metazoa; phylum Arthropoda; class Arachnida; order Ixodida; family Ixodidae; genus Dermacentor; species Dermacentor andersoni. The sequence goes on along the minus strand of NC_092820.1, from coordinate 80,729,962 downwards.
CGACGGCTGCTCGTCGAGTGAGCCTCGATTCACGCGGCGCGCCGACGACTAGAAGAAGACCTGCGTTGGCCGCGCGGAGCGCGCGCCCTCGGTTCGAACCTCGTGGCCTGCTTGCGCGCGCGCGCGCGTCGCGTCGAGGGTTTCGTTCACGGGAGAGCTCGGTCCTCCTCCCCCTCGGCACGACGCGATTACGACACAGAACGCGCACCCTGGCTTTCGTCCGGCCTTTTTCTCTCTCTCTTTCTCTCTTCCTTTCCGCCCTCCCCTCCGCTACGTTCTCTCGCCACTTCCCTACGTTCCCTCGCTCCCCGCAGCCTCCCGAATGGCTCCCCGTTTTTTCCCTTTTTGTTACCTCTCTCGCACACCCTTGCCTGCTCGACTCCGCGCGTAGATTCCTCTCGCTCCTCCTTCCTCCTTTTTCTTCCCCAGTTCGCGTCCTTTTCGTTCATAGACGCAATTCCCCGAGCCTTTCCGTTTGCCCGTAGGTTCTTCGCCGTCCGGTATTCCCGATGGGGGAAGGAAGTGTTGTTGGCGATAAAGGCTACGACAAACAACGTTTGTTATATTAAACAAACTTTCACTTCACCCCATCGTATTTAGCAACTTCTGCACTGTAAACCTTCCCGTTCGTAGAGACTGGGGACAAATAAAAAAAAAAAAGTGAGACATGCAAAGGAGTCGTGGTACGCCGGAGTACGCACTCGGCCTTAAGGCTATGCAGCCTTTAAGTGCATGCGATATCCTGAGTTGTGCGTGCAGCAAAAAAAAGAAGTAAAAAAAAAGCAATTATTGCTTTTAAGTGGATACAGCTGCCAATTAAATTTATAGCACATTCGAAACGTCTTTTAGTCTATTCTATTCTGATGTCGTTGCAACTGGTACACCTCTTACAAAACTTTTTCTTTGTTTTTTTTTTTCACTGAGGCGATGGAAAGTTTGGCGCTCAACGAAGGGACGCCCTTCACTTGAAGCAAAGACACGCCGCCGTGTCTATAGGGCGCTATGCTGCTGTGCACAATTTCATAGCCTCGACTCTGTGTCTCTGCGGCGCCACGTCACTACGACAGCGGAACAGAAAGCGCTCCGGATCCACTACGGTGACTGGGTGCCTGTGGCGTTCTATGGTAGTTAGCGAGAGTTCGCGGGTCCGACTAGCCGGCCGTGGCGACTACATTTTGATCCGGACGCAATGTAGTAAATCTCGTGCACCCGGCGTTTGGTGCACGTTAACGAGACATTAAAGATAAGCACTAAGCTCAGCTGCGATTAGTAAATTTCGCCTCTGCGATAAAGGAACGCGCGCTCTTACCACAGGAGAAGACCTGTGTGCGCCTGCTGGAAGAAAGGCGCGATAGTTATTGTTTGCTAGTGCGCAGAGAAAGCTTAAACTGCATGCTCAAAGTGAACTGCCCTGGGTTGCCAGTGGCTCATAGTAGACGGCGCACAAAAGGACGCTGATTGATTGATCGATCGATTCGGTCTCAATAAACATGTAGGCTTCCTTGTGGGTTGACTCTGGACTTCCTTGGAACTTCTGGACCTCTCGAACGTGGCCCTGAATACTACACTATACTATACTATACTATACTATACTATACTATACTATACTATACTATACTATACTATACTATACTATACTATACTGTACTACACTATACTATACTATAGTACACTAACCATAGGGTTCTAGTATTTCAGCCCCATGGGAATGTGACCATAGTGGCCCGGAGTCACACCCTTGACCTCTGCTCAACCGCAGAACGTCATAGCCGCTGCATGCGCATTATCATGCGATCGCGCTGATACCGCACTCTATTGGTGAAAGTATCGAGAGATACGCGAGTGTATGTGCGCGAAGTAAGGCTTACGCACGCCCACTCACTCCTGCATTTAGATTCAACAATCTTGATTGACTGATTGGTTGATTTTGGATTGGAAATGTGGGCAACAAGCACAAGGACGAGCAACTAGCCCAACATAGAACGTTAAGTTGTCGAGTGAATGAAAGACCATGATTAGTGAAGTGAAACTCTTCAGTAGTGTAAGCGAGGATCTGATAACCCACATGCCATGACGCGCACGCAATGTTCAGCAAGCCTCAACTCATGGCGCCTCGTGTTTTCCGGTAATGAAGCATCTCTTCACTACCTACATAGGCTTTAGGACGGGCGAGGAACGGCACGGAATTAAACGGTGGACGACGCGAGAGGTTACCGGCGGATACCGTTGAAACAAAGAAAAATAAATAATAAATAAATAAATAAATAAATAAATAAATAAATAAATAAATAAATAAATAAATAAATAAATAAAGAATTGAGAGCACGCTCCGCAACCTATTGACGTCACGTGGATGTCCGCGGTCGCTTTGTTGCGACACGAGACTGTGTGCTAAACGCTCGTCGATATTTCCACGGTTCGCGCGCGACCTTCGTTGGCATGGCTGGCAACGGAAAGGAGCAACGAGGATCGGCCCATTGCTGTTCTACCGACCTGGGTTTCTTTGTCTTCGGGTTCTTTTTTTTTTTCGCGGCCATATAAGTTTTACCAGACATGCTCCGAGCCAGCATGTTAGACTACAGCGAGAAGTGTGGCTCGGAAAAGCCGATCCGCGCGCGTTTTCGACCGCGCTTGAAAAGCGCGCATCACTTAGCGCGAAATGCGCCCCTCCCCTCCCCCTTCTCTAAAACCCAACGGCTCCCAGTCGGGAGGCACTGCGTGACGAACTAACGAGGATAACCTTTTGACCGCAGCCAGGCGGTCAGTATTTCTGCTTGTACATCCTCGGCTAAACCCTTCTTCGTTCGACGTTCTATTCTTTTGCGTCTTCTTTTCTTTGATTTGCTTGATAATGCTCTTTCTGTTTCTTTTACGACTACGGAATTTGCGTCTCGCTACCGACTGACTGCCTCACACTTTTCACGCTAACATGCTCACAGCAATCGCTTTCGCCGTGGGCGAAACGGCGAGCCAGTGACGCAGGGCGCGTGTGTTCGCTTCCCGTACGTTATTTGTCGAGCTTGAAATAGAATAGCCTTGGCCTGTGTTCTGTGCGTACGCGCCCCTCGAGTAATCCGATCCTTTTTCATTGCGCCCTCTTCTCCGTCGAAGGCGAAAGCGGAGCGCATTAAACTGTGCGTTCTAACGCGCGCCCACACGTGATTTGTGGGCGTTTGGACTTGGCTTGGCTTTGAGAGACCCTCCCGCCTTCGCAGTAGATTTGCAACCTTTTCGCCTCTTCATGTACGCGCAAATGGTATTTGAAGTACGCGCCACCGTGAGTCGTGATGCTGACGCGTTGCTTTCTTTTGGAGAAGGGGGGGGGGGGGGCGGGAATTATAAACGGTTTGATGCTCACATGCGTAAGAGGGTAAGTGGGCAGCCCAAATTATTCGCTGAACGTGTACTTCCAAGCGCCGCGCATCGTTTACCCGGATATCAGAAGCAGGTTGCAGTGACCTCTCCGTGATAGTTTGGTAACCAAAGAGCACTGGTGCTTGGGTCCTCATTCTTATTCGATTTTTGAAACTTGAGAATTACCTCCGTGATCGTTCTCTTTCTTTAAATGCGAGTGTTAACGCCTCAATGCATACAGGGGTATGGGACGCGCGCGAATAGGAATGATCATATGAATGAAACAAGACTTGCGGGTCCAACAAAGTCCAGGAGGGATCGATAATGTGGTCCCGGCGTCCAAGCAGTGCAATGGCTAGGATTATGCGGCGAAAGTGCCGCTGCTGCGAGGTGCCGGAGCCTCGTCGATTTCAACGCAGGGCAAATACACAGCGGGTGGCGGATGTGCGCTTCAGCATTGCGTGACTTGCAGACTGGACACCCAGGGCGGAGATATAACTAGAGAAAGTGTGGCTACTTCCGAGTCACGGCAGTAGTGAGGGCAACTCCGACTCGGATCCGCCGAAGCGCAACCTACTACTCTGCACGGGTCAGACCGCGGGGGAGGGTTACCGCACACGGAGGTATGAGAGCGCCGGAGGTGCTCCTTTGCTTTTTAAAGGAGGGTGGCACCATCTATAGGTGAAGGAGCTGAGGCAGTGACGATGTAGAAGTCGCTACACGGGTCGCAGAATCCGCACGGCTTTGGAAGTTCAGAAGGTCGCGTGGGATACACTCGATAGAGATTTGCTGCAGGATGCGTGCCGCCAGAAGATGGATCTGCTTACACATCTTGGGGCTGCGTCTGACGCGTCGCAGGAGCCGCGTCACCTGGAGGGCATCAGTGCGGATGACGATGCGGGCCGTGGGGACCAAGGGAAAGGCGGCCACACCAAGGAGCAGCAGCGAACAGCAATGAGGAAGGAGGCTCTTGGATTTAAAACCGGGACGTCTTATTCAGGTAAGGTGCGCAAGGGCAATAACGTGCAGGGGTCGTTTCGCAGTCCTGGATGCTTACATCGACGTAAATCACGATGGAGCCAAGCGGCAGGCGGGCATCTTGAGCTATAATTCGGTCACGAAGCGATGCCGCCGCGTAAGTTGACGTCGGGAGGCGTATACCTGTTGGATTGGTGTCGTTCAGCCGTACAAAACTCCAGGGAGGAAGAACTGGCAATGGCGGTGGTAGAAGGTAGCGCGAGAAAGCGTAAGCGCTGAAGGCACACGTCCCGTGCAAAAGGCTGGCCTTAAGAGGAAGCTTTAGCTCGGGTGCTCCTATCTAAATACATGTAAAAGGAGAATTCGTTTTTCTCGGCAACCACTGCACCAAATTTGACGGGGTTTGCTGCATTTAAAAGAAAACCTTAAAATCTGGTGACTGTTGGTTTCGAACTTTCGATTTAGGTCGTCAACTTTTTATAAAAAATTGGCAAAAATCGCAAATTTTCAGAAAACGAAACTATCAAGTTTACAACTCCGTAACTCAGCAAGAAAAAATGATATCACAATTCTGTGAATTGTACCTGATAGCACATCTAAAGCGGACAAAATGGATATGTTACACATGAACCTCAAAAAATGGAGTAATGTGTAATTACAACTTTTGCAGAACATTTGTAAACAACGTAACAAATTCACGTAAGATGTAAACTGACATATCAAATTTGTCCGCTTTGAATGGTCTAATGGATGCCGTTTACAGAATCGCGATATCTGTTTTTGATGCAGAGCTAATAGCTTGTAAACTTCGTGCTTCTATTTTTTTCAAACGTCTGAATTTTTGAAAATCCTTTTAACAAAATTCAAGCCCTAAATCAAAATTCCGCTTCCCACAGTCACTAGAATTTAACTTTCTCTCTCAAATGCAACAAATTTCATTAAAATCGGTCCAGGGGTTATCTCAGAAAAACGTTTTTGCGTTTTTACATGTATTTGAATAGGCCGCGTCGGAGTTTGGCCCGAGCTAAAGCTTCCTCTTAAGAGGAAGCTTTAGCTCGGGCCCAACTCCGACGCGGCCTATTCAAATACATGTAAAAACGCAAAAACGTTTTTCTGAGATAACCCCTGGACCGATTTTAATGAAATTTGTTGCATTTGAGAGAGAAAGTTAAATTCTAGTGACTGTGGGAAGCGGAATTTTGATTTAGGGCTTGAATTTTGTTAAAAGGATTTTCAAAAATTCAGACATTTGAAAAAAATAGAAGCACGAAGTTTACAAGCTAATAGCTCTGCATCAAGAACAGATATCGCGATTCTGTAAACGGTATCCATTAGCCCATTCAAAGCGGACAAATTTGATATGTCAGTTTACATCTTACGTGAATTTGTTAAGTTGTTTACGAAGGTTCTGCAAAAGTTGTAATTACACATTACTCCATTTTTCGAGGTTCATGTGTAACATATCAATTTTGTCCGCTTTAGATGTGCTATCAGGTACAGTTCACAGAATTGCGATATCATTTTTTCTTGCTGAGTTACGGAGTTGTAAACTTGATAGTTTCGTTTTCTGAAAATTTTCGATTTTTGCCAAATTTTTATAAAAATTTGACGACCTAAATCGAAAATTCGAAACCAACAGTCACTAGATTTTAAGCTTTTCTTTTAAATGCAGCAAACCCCGTCAAATTTGGTGCAGTGGTTGCCGAGAAAAACGAATTCTCCTTTTACATGTATTTAGATAGGAGCACCCGAGCTAAAGCTTCCTCTTAAGCCTGCGAGCATCACGTAGCTGCTGCACCAGCTCATCTAGTGTGTCCAGATGTGCATTCTCTTGGAGAGCCATGATCGGGGTGATGCGGGGAAGGCAAGTGATGACCCCCATTGCCTCGCGATTAACAGCTTCAAGGCGATTCCATTGTGCCCTCGTCAAAAGCTGGAATTCGGCTTGATAAACAAGGCGTGGTTGCACTACCGTCTTCGCCAACTGTCGCGCAACATATGAGCGGGCACCGCCTGTTTTAGGAGTAATGCGTCTAATCAGAACCAACGTCTGAATCGCCTGCTTTTTAGCGCTGGATAGCCAAGCAGTCCCAGTTCCCTACTCGTGGGCCATGAAACCCAGAATTTTTACAGTTGACCATTGTTGAAGTGGGGTTCTGGAAAGATGAAGACGAATTGGTGTTGCAGAGAGTTTACGCCGGTCCCAGGGGTTGGCGACTGACATGTAAGCAGATTTGCTGACGGTAAGCTTAAGACCAACTGAAGAAGAGTAAGTCGAGGTAATATCTAAAGCCGATTGAAGGGCAGCGGCTTGAGTCAGCAGGTCACGATGAGTGCTCCAAACCGTGATGTCATCAGCGTACAACTAGAACTTTATGTCGGACACATCGTTTAAATAAGCGCCATGCAAGCGGGAGGAAAGCAATATTAAATAATGTGGGTGACAATAGCGATTCCTTGGTTACGCCGCAAAGAGGGACAAATGAGCCGATGGCTTCACCACTGAGGCGTGACTGCAATTTGAGCAGGGCGCTAGAAACCGCGGCGCTCTACCCACCACGACAGTCGTGTGGCTAGCATTTTCTCATCAAGCTTGCACATTGTTGATATTAGGGAAATAGGTCGGAATTTGCCAAGGTAAGTCGACGGCTTGCCTGGTTTCAAAATCGGGACCACAATAGCCGATTCCCAGCCCGGAGGGGCAACGCCATCTAGCCATACCTTGTTAATGGTGTCGAGAAGTTGAGGCAGTACAGCGCAACTCAGTTTCTTGTAAACCTCGTAAGTAATAGAGTCTGGACCGGGCGCTGTCTTGCGACTCGCACCATCTATTGCTGCAAGCAACTCAGGCATGGTGAAATAGCTTGAAATTCCCTCGGCGTCTGCTGTAGATGATAACTTGTCGACATGTACTGGAATGCCTGCCAACGAAGCACCATTGGTTGTTTGAGGTAACACGTCGTACTGGGAGAAAAGCTTCCGGGCTGCTTCTCGGGCAAAATAATCCGGCGATAAATCAGCAGCGAAGTAGGCTCTGGCCACCGCGTCGCGACGGCGGCAACCGTGTTCCAAGGCACGGAACGTTTGCCAGAGAGAAGCACTGGATGTCTTGGATGAAAACCACTCCCACCACGTATGCCAGTGCCGCCACGAGAGGCCGTGTTCATATCTGCGGGCCTCAGCAGTAAGACAATTCAGTCTTGTACGTGCTTGTGCGCAAGTGGAGTCTCGGGATGCTGCCAGCTCAGCTTGTCTGCGAGAAGCCCACAAGTTTAGCAGGCCGATATCCGGTGATGGTCGATCGACATTACCCAGCTGATGGTTATAGCTTCATTGAGCACGCTTTGTGTGCGGTCAACAAGTAGTGGCGACAAGTTCACAGAGGTGTATTGGAGAATGGAACGAAAGATGTCCCAGTTGACCACAGTACACTTGCGGCGCAATCGGCGCGCCTGCGACTGATAAAGACCGACGATGATAGGGTGGTAGCCACTACTTCAGCAATCGGGCTCCAGGTGCCAAGTGGGAGTGCCGCGACTCGACCACCACTAAGATACGGTGCGTATGTTGTACATCGAGCTTGAGGCACAGCCCGCGTTGCTGAATCGGGATGGTTGAGTAGAACAAACAACGCATCCGCGATGGCGTCCCGTACACACCTACCTCGGGGGCTAGAAGTGGGGCACCCCCAATCTGGGTGAGGGGCGTTGAAGTTGCCACCAACTAAAATATGACACCCTGGGTATTGTCGACGGACATTCGATAACCAGCCCGGATTAATGCGTGAAGAAGAGCCACAAGCTGGTGTTACGTAGTAGGACGCTACCACAACAGTTGCTTTGGTTAACTTCACAGGTACTGTCACTACCACTTGATATGAGTTACACCAGTTTTCAAGAAAAAGATAGACTTGAGGATAACGCGTATCAGCATACACTGCCGCCTTTCCAGAAGGGGCAGCCGTGTGCATGCGATGGTCGCTCATCGAAGGAGACACATGTCCAATGAAGCCCGGAATGGCAGACAAGGCGTTGGTCTCCTGCAGTAACAGGACCCACACCTGCAGCTTGTTCGTGTGAAGACGGGATTCAAGCTCCCCAGCTTTCGCGGAGACGCCTCTATAGTTCCACTGCAGCACACCACAAAAATGTGTACCCGCCATTTTGATTACGAGTCCAGGCGTTCTAAAATCACAGATGTCAGGTTGGATAACTGGCTGAGCGTGAACCGCAGAAGGGATGTTGTGGAGTTATACGGCAACGGAGCAGAAGGCCTGGTAGAATCAGTGAACGATACAGCAGGGCTCTCGTCAGCAGGACTCTCGTCGTACGGCTCGTCTGCGACGCGCAAATAGTTGACGGTGTTGTCGGAGCTTGGAAACCTCTTCTAAAAGGCGTGCAATGTAATTGTCAACTGCTGCCATCTCATCACATATGTGTTCCGGTATGCTCTGCTTCTGCGTAACCAGCTGGCGACGGCGGTCTTTGCGAACTTTTTCACTGTAAGTCTGTTTGGAAGGGGGTGCAGGCGGGTCGGGCTCGGAAAGCTCTGGCCAGTCGTCGTCATCCCACTGGAGTGCCGCAAACCTGTCAGATTTCTGCATTAGTTGTGTGCCAGCATGTTGAGGCCATTGCTTATGAATCCCGCGACAAACCTTCTGAGTGGCCTTTTGCTTTGTGAGACAAGTTGGAAAGGTGATGTCGTGGTCGTCAATATAGCAAAGTCCACATCGACAAGACACTGTGCGGGCTGGTACAGCTTCATCTGACATTGTGAAGGGACAGGATCTGCGCATGTGGCCAGGTCGGAAACAACTGTAACAATAGACGACACTGCGTTCATATGGCCGAGGTCGAACGATGCAGCCATAGTAGTATGGGAGACTGGAGTTGGTGGGCACTGCAGAGTGACGATGCAAGACCGCCCTTTCCCATGTAACGCACCTGAATGTAACGGTGGGTAGGACAGTAGAGCTCACGCCGCAGAGCAGTCTGATCCTAGCCAACGTCAACGTTGTAAACGACACAGCGCTGTAAGACCGAGCCCTCTGGTAGGTACATCTGGAGCGGCACGGCGACTTCGCTTGTGATCGAGAGACGCTGAAGCGTGTGCAAATACTCGACAGCCGATGTCGGGAGCCTCATAGCGATGGTATTTGATTTCTTCCTGGCCGTCAAGCCGCGAAAGATTGTGGTACCGAGAGATACCGAGAGAGGCGTTTAGATTAGCCTGAATAATCCTGTTTGGAATCTCCGTAAGGCTTGTGAGGGCCAGAGCTTTCATGGTTGCTTTATAGCAAACCGAGCCCGGTATATCGACACAACTGGGTGCTCAGTCGTTAGAAAGGAACGCTTGCATTGGGAGCCGCTGTTGGCCGAAGACGAATCTGGTACAGAGTGTCCCGAAGGACGCTTCTGGGTACCACAGGGGGTCGGCGGCACAGATGGTATCGCAGAAGACAAGTCCATAGGGGTACTCGGTTCCCCGGGAATAACAATTGGAGCCCCATCCACAATTGGTGACTGGGAAGCCATCGCCGGTCTCCGCCCTGAGACCAGATTACTCACGGTCTGATGTACATATCGAGAAGGCGGCGGGCGTGCTGTAGCTGAAGAACTTGGAGCAGGAACCAGGAACTGGCATCCAGGCTCAGGCGTCAATTGTGCGGCCGGTGGTGCCGTCGTGACGAACGTCGCCGGCGAATCTACCGCCGCCAGCGTGTCACCGGAGGCACTAGACCTAGTCCCGCTGCTTAATTCAGCTGCAGGGATGATGGAGTGACACTCCCTGAATGCCAGAAGACCAGACAGCGCATGAGCGTCCGGAGCGTCCTCGGATGGCTTGAGGTCTAATCCTTTGAAGTAGGGAACGTATTTACGCGGACGGCGAGATTTTTCACAGGAGCGACGCGCAGCCACGTTAGCAGAGACAGTGAAGTGCGCGACTCCGATGGTAGTGAACGTGCTGTCACTTGCCTACCGACTAAAATGCACCCACCCGTATGTTTGCAAGTGGAACTAAATGCGAACGGTGCCCCAGTTCAGAACTTTCTCTCTCTCTCAGAAGAGAGAGAGAGAGAAAGCAAGTCACAGTTGCGCACGAAAGCTAGGCGAAACATTCCGCTTTCGGCCTCATGGCTCCGCTGCATCCTCCTCCTCCGGTTCCCTCCTCGCGCGCGCTTCGCTATCACTGTCTTTAATGCCCCGCTGGGCTCCGCGTTCACTCTTTCATCCTTTGCTGTGCTCGTTGGCTCGGTTACGCCGACGCTCGCCACAGGAACGGGCGTTGTTAGGAGGTCTGACCGAGGTTAAGCGAGGAGGTCTGACCGGCGCCGGCCCGGTGGATGCGTCACTTCTCGTCTCAACGTGTCCGGGCGCCGCCGTCACGTGCGCCTCATCCCGAGCCGTTCCTTCTTGCCCTCGACTCCGAGAGTATAAAAGCAGCAGCCCACGGACGCCGAGAGAGGCTCCGATTTCTTCCGTCGAGTAACGTGGTCTCCCGTCTCTCCACTTCGGTCGACCTGACCGGCCGCTCTTTTGCGATGCTATAATAAACAAGTTGTTCTGTTAGCAGTCGACCCATCCTTTGGCCGGACCTTCGGATGCTTCCAGCTGTGCCCCAGGCCGCTAGGCCAACGCTACCCTTGGGGCTTGCGACCCAGATGCAACAGCGTCTAAGAGCTGCGCTCAAAAATCATAGACAAAAGGAGACGTAGGTCTTCCTTTTTTGTTTATTAAGCTGCTTCGCCGATCGCACATGTGTTGGTAAGTTCCCGTCCGCTGCCCATTGTAATTATTTTATCTATGCAATGCTTCGTCATTCTTAAGGTCTTAGAAACTAACCCAATCTTCAGTCACGGTCCATTTCAGACAGCTTAGGGCGACGAGAGCCGCGGTGGTGGCAAGTGTGGACACGCCGCTGCGTTTTCGTTAGCCGCAGGCACAAAGCAAACTGTCATGTATCAGACGCAAGTAGAGTTGGATAGCGTGAGGAAGGGAAATACACTCTAAAACGAAGACTGATGCCCTCATAAGATGGCAAAATGGCGGCTACAAATCTGAGTGTTCGCCTTCGTAGCCCAAGGTCCGGAGCCGCTACAGTGGCGGAAGCGAATACAGGCCCATGGGGCACCAAGCTCTTGCGTATGAACGGCTCCTGTGTTCATGTTAGTACTGCTAGATCATAGCTAAGCAGCGTCGGAAATTACAGCACCCATCGATTGAAATGCAATACTCTGAGCGCGCGGCTGCCCCTGTAGTTTGTTTCTTTCGTCCTTTCTTTCTTTCTTTCTTTTGCGCTACAGGTGAGCTATAGGTGATTGCCGTGGAAACGAATGCAATTACAATGCGTCACAAGCGTTCTCGTTTTCACTGTATACCACGATGCATCAGCTCGGTTTACCCAGCGCTTATAGTCGGTACAGAAAGCGCTGGAGATCATGCGCTTCGAGTGTCGCGTTTGAATTCCTGAGCACTGTATACGTACTGTTGCCTAAAGACCGCACGTGTCCAGTCTTTCCGGCGTTCCATCTGGTGAGGCCGCGATGAAGAACGGTTGAAGTGAATGGCCTGACCAGGAGTCATGTTTCAGTAACTGTTCGTGCGCCCAAAAAGGAAACGTGTTTAATCAGATTTGTTTCACGTGGTACATCGGCAACGCAAAAAAGAAAAAAAAATGGCGGAACATATTAAATCAACGTAGATGGCGGCAGCTGCTGCAAGAAATGCTCGTGCGCTTAGGTTTGCGCTAAGGTTAAACAATTTACCTCAGGCGGTCAAGATTGACCAAGGGGTCCCTACTACGACGTGCCTTCGTAATGATATTGCGATTTTGGCGCGCGTAAAACTCCAGAATCGTTTTTTTTTTTTTGGGGGGGGGGGGGTTCGGGTTGAGACCGCTTTAAAATTACGCCGCGTATTGGAATTCGTGCACGCTCACGCTTTGGGGCCAATCAGAGCTCACAAGATGGCTAACTTTACAACACGAAGGAAATCCGCCGATCTCCAAAACAGCAACCCTGGTCGGCTCATCGAAAGTGGCATAGGCCTACGTTTCGGCATTTTTACTTTCCTAGCATAAGTTTCGAGTTGTCGTTGCGGAGGAGAGCGAATTGCGTCAGAACTAATGAACGTGTTAAATTCACAGGAAGGGCCGTGTTCCAGCCTCCACATGCGACTCAGTCTCATTCTATCTCCTCGGCTCTTCGCGACTGGTATGTACTGTTTTCAACTTCGTGCTAATATCATAACGAGTCAGCGTCAAGCTCGCGGTAATTAAGGGCTTCCGTGCCGCTTCTGCCTTTTGGAGGCAATGCGAATACGTTTCGGTTGCAATGAAACGCAGCGACTTTTACGTGTCTCGTATTTCGTTTCTACTTTTCCCCCCTGTTGTTGATGCTTGTTTGCTTTCCTTCTCTCTGCAAGCGCTAAAGAGGCCCCTGTGGCCTAAATTACCCCCGGAGTTCTTCATTACGGGCCTCTCTCGCAGACCACGTATACGTCATTCTTCGTGACGTAAAGCCCACGCCAAGCGCGTTTCTGGCCGCTCGTATGCCTTGGTCTTACTAGTTATAATGTCGGGTATCACCGCGCATAACTCACCTTCCTGCACTCCGTTTCCAGAAAGGGGGGATTTAATAGGATAGCGAAGGGAGAAAAGATTATTTCAGCTGTATTATCAGCTTCTTACCTTTCCACAATACTTTAGAAGCCACAGTTACCGTGGGAAGAAATTATTGGTGTGTTTGGAGAGATGCAAACACGGAAGACACGAGACAACGAAGCCCCGAACCAGCTCGCTGAGACGTCATGGTTTTAGACGACGATCGTACGGGCGTAGTTAATTATTTTATTGCTAAAGGTGGACTACATTGCGTTCTAAGAGAAAAAATAAGACATTCCGTCTATGGCTTCTACGATGTCTCTTTAAAGAGGGATGCAAGAACCTTTATATATATATATATATATATTCTGCAATTGGTAACGTCACACTGACGTGCCAGCGCGTGGAATTCAGTAAATGTAACTTGGACCTCCACTTTCTATTCCAATAATCAACTTCGTTCCACGAAATAAACACAATTCGATGCATGAACTAATATACCGTAGAAGAATCGACATTCGGGCCAGTTGGTACTGGTTGAACATGTTGAAGGGGCAGCGCAAACGACGAAGACAAAAAGTAGGAAACACACAGGATAGCGCTGAGTTCACAACTAACTTTATTAGAAGGCATACACAAACTTACGTACTACAACACATACCCACGTGCTCTCCCATCGATGGCGTCATTATCAGGGCACAGCCAAAAACACAAGACCCTGTAACCTGATGTTACACTATGAGGCGGTTTAAAAATTCAGATTCACTGTCATACAAATTTAATGATGGCATGCTTACACAGCGCGATCCTGAGGCCTACTATATCAGAAAAAAAGGATCGCGCTGTGTAAGCATGCCAACATTACATTTGTATGACAGTGAATTTGAATATTAAGACCACCTCATAGTGTAAGATGAGATTACAGGGTTTTGCTTTTTTGCTTGTGCACTGATAGTGGCGCCATCGATGGGAGAGCACGTGGGTATGGGTTGTAGTACAGAAGTTTGTGTATGCCTTCTAATAAAGTTAGTTGTGAACTCAGCGCTATCTTTTGTGTTTCCTGCCTTTTGTCTTCGTCGCCTTGCACTGGCCTTTCAAGATGAAATACTTGTTTATCATTCTAGATTAATCAAGTGGTTTTCCTTAGTGTCCATGTAGTGATAACTGGAAAGGTTAGCCTAGCGATAACTCTAATATGATACTTCATATGAAATAAGTGAGGGTTAAAAAAACAACATTTGTCTAGCACGCGTTTTTGTAGCGCTTGCGGTGTTGGCGAGGGCTTCGACCACGTGACGTTTCTTTTTTTTTCTGCGTTCATTGCTCGTTTACATTTTCTCAGTCAACGTTGAAAGAATGGAACCACATATAGGATCAACAGTCAATGGTCCGATCAGGATATGATACAGAGGACCGTTGTATCTGCGGCAACAAATGTGAAGAGGATGTAACAGAAACTGCCGAGGAACCAGCTCAACGAAGTCTATATACTTAGTGGAGAACTATTGCATTTGCAGACGTTTTGCAACCTCGAACGCTGTCTGAAGGAACAACTTTCTTTCTACTCTCGCATTCGTGAAGTTAACAATATGTCATACCCCATACCGCCCAGTTTCTGTCTTTCATGGTAGCGACACTGAGAGGAAGTAACCTACGCTTTGTTAATTATGTTGGTCAGAAAATTTACGCGCATTGTCATGCAAGATTGAACGGCATGCCGCCCGACCGAAAGAGGTTCACAGCATCGCTAAGATCATAGGAGCAAATCCTAGAAGTCATTCATTATTATTATTTTCTTTATGCCGGAGTCATCGGCTGGGGACTTGTCGCAAAGCCTTTGACAACTGCGGGTTCTGCGGCCTCTGCTTGCCTCATCTGCTGCATGCCACTGAGGTCGACGTCGCTAACGGACCTCTTGAAGGTCACCGTAATTGAAAATAAATGTACACAGCATCTGTGCTGGCGTCATAGCCGCTCCCGCGATGTTAAGAATAAAGGTCACCAAGAGCGCACGAAGAGTGTCATGGCAGGACCGTTTATGACCACTTAAACAGAATATTTGCAGTGCCACAGCGTTAGCATAGGCAGCCAGATAGCCAGACAGCCAGACAGACGGACGGACGGACGGACGGACAGACAGACAGAGGGACGGACGGAGGGACGGACGGAGGGACGGACGGACGGACGCTTGGAGTGCTACGCCGTGGCGAATGCAGGATTATTTCTGAATAAAAGAAAGGCAACTTGTGGTAACCATTGTGCGCAACTACGGTGCACTTTGGCACGCTGAGTCACTTGTCGCCTCAGCTCATGTGCTGCTTTGCCGAGTGCAAGAGCTGCGCTGCAACGGCGCATTTTTTGCAATATGTCTAGCTTATCTAATTCGGCGCAACTAAAGAATAACATCAGCTGGGGGGGGGGGGGGGGGACGGAGACAGGGGAGATACGTCAGTCAACTCCACGCTGGATTTGTCAACTCACAACAAATTCCTCTTGATCTGCAAATAACTGACGCGTCACGTATGTTAAGTATCCAGAAGGCTGATGCGTGTTCGATTAGTCAGTGTAAGCCTATGCATTTACGGTAGCTCAAAAGCGAGTATTGGTGAATTTTGTTGCCTGTGGCGCAGCAAGCAAACGTGCACACAGACACCATAGCTATTAAAAAAAAGACCGATGGAATCTGCCAATAATCAATATCATCCCCGTGCAACCGCCACAATATGTGAAACGCCCTGAACTGCTTGATGTACCTGCTTACAACGAAGCACGTGAACGATGTTATGCAACAAATGCCGTGACCCGTGATGATTAGGTACAGCCTGCCTATTACGGCATTGTGTCGCAATGAGGTCCTCCGTTGGGGAAGTACGGTTTTCGTGCTTCTCTACTAAATTTATTTCTCTACTAAAGTTAGTGATTTATAAATAAAGCTAATTTTTTTCCTGTTTCATATAAGCGTAAGCCGAACTCGAAGGCGTAAACGAAAAAATAAATAAAACAAGAAAAGATCACGAGTCAGCATTGCGCAACCACGGCGGGGAAACCTGCGGCCCCCCGAACCTGCAGTAGAGAGCCGCGTTCTTTTCGAGCTAGGCGGCAGAACCAAAAACAAAGACAAGCCAAGACAAAGAGAGTGAGGGATGCGAACGAGAGAGAGAGAGAGAGAGAATTAAGGGACAGAAGAGAGCGGCGAGCCTCAGGTTGAAGCCGACGCGGGTGTGTGGCCAACGCTCCCGACTTCTCTTTCCTGCTTCTTCTTCCGGTGAACCGGCGCTGTGACGTCGGTGTCGCCAGTGGCAACCGACCAACGCTTATTCCAGGGCACTGCTGACGTCATAACCGCTCTCGTGTCGGGCAACGCGCGCGCTGTTTCTTTCTCGCGCGAGCACCGAGTTTTTGAACGCTCCCCCTCGATCCCTTCCGCATTCAGTCCTTCTCTCCCAATACATCTCTCTCTCTCCCAACTCTGTGCGTGCGTTTCTCTGCTTGACTGCCCCTGCGCCCAGCAGTGGCCTGGCAAACTGTCGCTGCCATCTCCACTCCCCCATCCTACCTCCCCATCCCACTCCCTCCTACGTCACACATCCGAGCCAAAGCCGAACACGATGGAATTTGCCTCTGCTCCCTCCCTTTATCCCCACCACAACCTCTCATGCCCTAACCCCCCCCTAAACACTTTTTTTCTTCTTTTCTTTCATTTCTGACCCCTTCACTGCGTTGCTCCTGGCAGTGCTCTAGCCCTCTTGGTTTCTGTTTGCTGCTCCCTGCTGCGAACTTTGAGCCTCTTTCGCGCCCTCAGTTTTTTTTCCCCGCCAAAGCTGTTCTGAGCCCAGAGAGAGGGAGAAAGCAATCCTTCTGACAAGCAAGAAGGAGGAGAGAAGAGAGGAACGGAATGCAGACTTTTCGTTTCCTGCTTGTTTTTTTCTTGAGGTCCATCCTGGTGCTTATTTTGTAGGTTGTGCAATCGCGTTTCCCTATTTCCCGAAGCAACCACACTTCATTCCGTTCTCGCACGCGATGCTTTAGTTTTCCCGCCTGCGGATTAAGAGAGAACATACGGGGATGCGCAAGGTAGTTATAATATTTAACGCTACAGCCAGAGAGGGCCCTAAGGAGGCGGAAGGTCCCCCTTCTTAGCCAGTTCAGTGACCTCTCACTCCCCTTGCTGACGTCGTGTATCTGCTTTACTGGTTATGCCATCACTGGTTGCCGCTGGTGACCGGAGGCTATCCTTTCGACCTTTCGGTTGGGCTCACGCGCCCAGCTCACGACTTGCGTTACCTTCCATCTGCTTGCTATGTTTGCTCTGCATTCCATAAGCATGCAAGCGCGTTGCATTACCTTCTAAAAGGATGCAATGTGTGCATTTTACAACCCGTGTTCGTTAATGTCAAGCCGCTATAGATGCGTCTTTATTGTTCGGGTTAAGTCTGACGGCGGCTGCACATAATGGTGCCGCCCGCATATTGGACGAGAGCACTTTATTTTGTGTGCTGAGCACGAAGAAAACTGTTGGCATGCACACTGTTTCGCATGCGCCTAAATTCCTCTACAATTCGCTTTTTTTCACTTGAAGACTGTTGGAGAAAGAGACGGCTGCAGTGCGCGGAAGCCATTGGGTGAAGAAACGCAGACTTCTGTCGAATGGTTTCAGTTTTTTTTTTCACACAGGAGCAAAATATCGGTCAAAGACCTCAGCCGAACCGCCTGCAGGTTTTAAGACCTTTCTCTCCGGGAGGTCACGGCGGCGCGATCAGATGAGAGCGAGGAGGAGAGGAGGGAAGCCTGTCCCGCGCTCCTCAATGGAGGCGCCGCGCGCTAGCGTAGTCCCTCTCCCTCCTCTTCTTCCTCGCCCTCCGTGTCGCCATCGCACACTTCTCCGCCCGCACCGCGACGCGTGCTGTGCGGGGACGTCGAGCTCGTATTAGCTGAGCCAATCTGGGTCGAGCCCTATCCCGGCTTAATTTTCGCAGTTGCCATGGTGGGACAGCGGGGGATAGCGGGGCAGGGGAAGGCGGCGAGCACAGAGGCGCCGACTGGTGGACAAGAGTTGAACTGACGCGGGAGAGGACAGGGAAAGAGAGTGTCTTTCTGGATGTCTAATCTTTGCAATGATGCATATCGCGCCGAGCGGGCAGTGATAACAAAACTATTTGCGACAGAGTTATACTTTGCTGCACCTCACCAGCTCCATGCACTGCAGCAAAAACAGCGGAAGGGTTAGTAGTGCGCAATGGCCGAGCACTCCTCCCTTCCTTGACACTCGCACACTGCTATCGTTACTGATAGGCTCACACGGGCCCCTAGCCTCCGCTGCACTGCACGGAACTGGTGAGAGGGCGGACCTCAGGTTGGACTCTGGTAGGTCGGGATTCCGTTCCCATTACGTCACGTGATGCAGTCTAGTCAGTCCACTGCGCATGCGCGCGGCCCAACCTGAGTTGCCGCTTTGATCGCGAGCACGGGGACATCTCTAGCAAAAAAGATCTCATGACGCATGTGTCACACATTCAGTAATCTCATACGGTCATGAGAGGACGCCTATGAAACATCTGTTTTCATATGATCATACAAGATTAACGAGATCGTTATACATACATTTTGCATATGCGTCATATGCAACATGTATGATATATTTTTTTATAGGGCTTCTGCAGTCCGCGAGAAGCAGCTCGAAGCATGCGTGAATATTGTAAATCAGTTTCGCGGAATTTCAGTAAAACTTCATTTGGGCCTATTTGGTACATGATTCCGAACTTAAACTTAACTGTAAGTATATGTTGAGAGTTTCGCGGAAGCCCGGAAAGTGGAGGAAGAATCATGTGAAAGTTAAAGTTTGGCACCTACCCGACAATAGCCGAAGCTCAAAGGAATCTCGTATACTGGATTCTCAGAAAGTGTTCTGTTTCCCTGCGCTTCGAGTTATCGATTGATTCGCTCTCGCACTACGATTTGCCAGCCTTCTGGTTAGCTCAGATGACATAGCGACCACCCCGAAAGGGCGTTGTTCCCGGCTTCTATCCTCCTCACGAGAACAAATTTTTCATCAACCACGAACTTTTTTTTTCTCCGAGAAACCTTCATAGAGTTTCCTTTGTAGCATCGGCTACTGTCGGGTGGGTGAGAAAATTTTCCTTTCATGCGTAGATACCTCAGGAAACAGTAACACAAATTTCTCTACTGTCCTAACGCCTCACAAGAAACGCAAGAAAGTAGCGGTTAGAAAGTGGGTGAGACAAGATGCCCATAGTTTTAGATGCACTAATTTGTTTATTTATTGTACCTTCAAGGCCCGAAGGCGTTACAGAAGGGAGTTTAACGAAATACAGAGCATGTACAGATGACAGGGTATAATAATAAAAAAAAATTGTTTTTTTTTAATTTACAAAGTGTGGATTAACAAAAGTATCCTTCAATAGTAGTTCTAAAAGCAGATGTATCGGTTACGTTAAGAATTGAGGCCGGCAGATGATTCCATTAATTGGTAGTTTTAGGAATAAATGAATGAAAAAATAGGTTCGTGCGACAATGTGGAACGCTCAATTTATAGTGACGGTTAGTACGAGATGATATGTGTGCAGGTTCGGACAAAAGTTCACTTTTTAAGTAATAAATTTTGTGCAGCAGTGATAAGCGTGCTAACTTCTTACGGGATGAGATGAGAGAGAGGTTTAAAGTAGCCTTCATAGACGTTACGCTTGATGTCCGAGAATAGTTAGTAAGGATGAAACGTGCACTACGATTTTGTATACATTCTATTGAATTTGTTAAGTAATCTAAGCCAGGGTCCCAGACAGAAGAGGCATATTCAAGCTCAGGACTTATTAGTGTTTTGTACAGAAGTAGCCTTAAGTTAGCGGGTGCCATAGAGAAATTGCGACGGAGGTAACCAAGCGTGTGGTTAGCATTGTTAGTGATGTGCTTTATGTGTGTTAGCCAGGAAAAATTTGATGTTATGTGGACGTCTAAGTTTTTTTTATGAAGTGACTTCTTCGATTACAGAGTTCATCAAGTGATGGTTCGATAGGTTAGACGAAGCAGTATTGCGGGAAATACTCATTAGTTTGCACTTTTGGCTGTTAAGTCGCATTTTCCAAGTGTCGCACCAGTTAGTTACGTTGTCTAGATCAGATTGTAGTTCTAGAGTGTCAGAATTTGATGATATTACTCTGTAAATGACACAATCGTCTGCAAATAACCTTATGGAGGACGCTACACAGTTAGGCAAATCATTAATATAAATGAGAAAAAGCAAGGGTCCGAGCAGAACCTTGCGGCACCCCGGAACTGACAGGACAACGCGAACAGTCGAAATTGTTAGCAGAGACAAATTGTGTTCTAGTAAGAGTTTTCAATCCATGAGATAATATTGCAGTAAATGTTGAGTATATTTAATTTTAGACAAGTAATTGGTGACAGACGATATGTAATGCTTTAGAATATTCTAAGAAGATGGTGTCAATGTGAAATCTATTATCCAACGCGGCACAGATGTCTTGTGTAAATGAAATAAGTTGAGTATCACAGGAAAACGATTTAAGGTACCCCTGCTGACGAGATAAAAAAAAATGGATTTGTTTCTAGGAATTTGATGAGATTAGAGCATATTAGATGCTCTAGAATTTTGCATGGTACACTTGTTAGAGAAATCGGAGAAATCGGCCTGTAATTTAAAGGTGAATGCACGTCGCCAGACTTAAATAATGGGACCACCTTGCAAACTTTAAAATCCTTTGGTAATGAGCACGACTGAATAGACTGAATGCGAGTAGTATGCGAGTTGCTAGACAGGGAATGAGCAATCACGAGAATGGAGCGCGAATCTCGTAAAAACACGTGGCTTGCAGCTGATTACTGGGCTGTTCCGCGACGCTGGAAATACGCCGGTGATGGTGGTGGTTGTTGTATAGCTACAGGCGGGTTCAGCCTGGCGATCGAGGCTGGCCGTAGCTTTGCCAGAGCGTAGCTTTCATTGTTGCTGGGTGCTCGCCATCTGTGGAACAGTTCGTGTGTCTGTTAGAAATGTTAGGAGAAGGCCTGATGCCTCCGTGCGAGCTAAAGCAAATCCTTTCCGAAACACGGGGGGTTGTTACATGCGTGTTGGAGACTTTCTTTTCTAAGTTCTCAAGCAGAGCGTCCCTTTAACCGCTGCAGCTTGGGCACGACCACAGGAAGCGTTCAATGTCTCCTGTCTCATAGCACAAAATATGCAGCGGAGAATAGGTACTTCTCGTACTGAACAAACATGCAGAGGTATGTCATGACCTGTCCTTATTCGATGCAGTAGAGAGACTTCCTGTCGACGAAATCGCCTGTATACGCAGGGATTATCTGGTGTAATCGAAAGCATAAGGAAGCGCGTCCAATTGCATGACTGCATTGCCTTTTGGTACTTTGACTTTAAGGGGTTGTGAGATTGCTCTATACGCAACGCAAGAGCATCAGCTTCGTCATTTCCAGCAGTGCCAATGGGAAAGGGGATCCAGTGAAACTTTAGATTGAAGCCCTTCTCCTTGGGCGTTTTCCACGAATGACAGTGACTTGCGTGAGAACTTGCTTGATGGTAAACCACAACGGAGTTGCTACAACGTCGACTTCGAGCCTGCAACGAGTACGACATGTTGTGCAGGCAGTCTTTAGCTTTCGCAAGGCTCCAGCTGTTGCCATGCCCTCCACAACCGCTGATGAGGTTCCAGCCGGCCAGACCATGCAGCTCTCAATGAGGGTACACAAAACGCAGAGGTCCACCTACGCTTTGACGGACTCATCTCTGTACACTCGGAGGGGATTCTGGTAATTTGTCTTCAAGCGCTCAAGAACGTGGGAATTTGCTTCTCCAGATGAAACAGTGTTCTTAGAATGCAGTCGCGGTACGCTTAAGCTGCCAATAATACCTTCAAAGGCACATCCGTTTTTTTAAGAACTTTGCAATGCGCGTAGTTTCGTCTTCCTCCGGCTGTGAAGCATCGCCTGCCGCGGCTTCCGAAATACATGCACAGATGCCGCCACGCTCAGCGTCTGCTTGGCACAAAAAGAAATTTAAAAAAATTGCTATGCTGCGTACTTGGCACAAGCGAAATCACAGGGGACGAATACGAAGTGACTGCGAGCCAGGACGCTATTCCTTTAGCTCAGCTATTTTCACCTTATTTCTGTGTATATCATCGAGGCGCCACCGTGGGTTGTGGCACGGAAGAAACTTGACGTCCCCACGCCTCTGCCAGGAATGGCGACTTCAGTGGTGGCTGCGTCTCGGAAGCGCACTGGCCTCCAGAGCGACACTGACCACGACGATACCAGTGTCTACTCGCTCAGCAGTGAGGACTCCTCCGATGACGACTTTCAGCTTGTGAGGAGCCGCAAGGCGAAACGAAGAAACACCAGGACCTACCTGTCTTCAAGCACGCCAACTGTAGGACCAACTTGGAATATTTCAGTCAGTACGATTCTATTTGTACCAGAACTCGCTACCAACAACCTGAGGCGACTCAATAGACGGTCTGTTTCGGTGCTTCTTGAAGCAGTGATGCCAGATCAAGTAGTGGACGTCAGAGTCAATACATAAAAATGTCTTGGCTATTGACGTTGTACATGAGACTGCGTTGCGAACTTTGAGCAAACTAACGGAACTTGGCGGCAGGGAGGTCCGCTCGCATATTCCTCTGGACAGTGACACCACTACTGGTGTCGTCTACGACGTGGACGTCTCCATCTCCAACGCTGACTTGTCTATTCTAGTGATGCCAGCCGTTGATGGCTTCGCCATGACTCACGTGTCTCGACTCAGTGAATCCCGCTGTGTGAAGGTAAATTTCAAGGGCCAACCTCATCCCTCACACGTCAAGGTGGGCCATTTAGACACCCCGTATGACCATTTATCCGAAGGCCACTCCAATGCCGCAAATGCATGAGGCTGGGACACGTAAGTGCTGTGTGCGAGAACACGAGAGTTTGCTCAGCCTCACGCTGCAGGTTCCTGTGTAGCCAGTGTCCTCAAATGCCCCAATTGCATTGGGTCCCATGATGCTACGTCAAATGGCTGTCCCAAAATGAAGAAGGAACGGGAGGACTTGAAGCAGATGGCGAGAGACCATTCATCTCGTCGGAAACTGTTGCGGCCGTTCGAAAGCGACATTCCCGACGCCGTCGGACTTAAAAGAACACAGATGCCTCCTTGAAGAGCGCGCCACAACCGATAACTCCTCCTCCTCTGCCTCATAAGCCTGGCGGAGTCGAGTCTAAGGTCGTGCAGCACAACACCAATACTGAAGCTTGTCCCGCTCTAGCATAGCGACAGCCCCCGCCACAACCGAAGCCACAGCCGAAGAAACCGCCGGGGCCACAACCGATGGCACAGCTGAAGCTACAGTCGAAGCCACAGCCGGAGCCACAGCCGGAGCCACAGCCGATGCTACAGCCGATGCCAAAGCCGGTGCCACAGCCGGAGCCACAGTCACATCAAAGGATACAGCGCACCGCGGTAGAGTCCACAGCGCTGACTCCCGATAATTTGTCCGAAGAAGACCAGCAAGTGGTTAGATAGAATAAACTTTAATGTCCAACGGAAAAGGTGATCGACCCGACCCCCGACACACAGGTCAGGGGGCGAGTGCCGCCGCCTCAGATGCAGGCTGGGAGGTCTTGGGTCCCAGCAGCCTCTTCAGCCAGTTGGACGAGCCGGAGCTGGAGCTCAGAGTCCGAGCTGCGCAGCAGGGTCTCCCAGGTGTCTCTACTACCTATTTTGTGCGTTCCCCCGGGAGAGTACGGACATTCCCATATTATGGGGTCGAGGGTCCCTCTCGCCCCACAGAGATTACATTTATCGCTCCTGGCCTCGGGGAACATGTGGTTCGCCATAACCGGGTGCGGATATGTATAAGTTTGTAGTCGTCTCCACGCAACTGCTTGTCTGTTGTTTAATTTTGGGTCTGGCGGGGATACCAGTCTACGAGCCAATCTATAATGCTGCGTAATCTCCCCATATTTTAGCATGCGCTCTCCGCTCCCTCGGTCATCGGGGGGCCCCGTAGCGGCTCGGCGGTAGAGATCTCGAGCCAGCTCGTGGGCCGCCTCGTTGCCGGGGACGGCTTCGTGCGCCGGAGTCCAAATTATTTGAATTTTTCTATCTAGCTTTCTCTGGCCTAGGATTCTGGCCGCTAAGGGCGAGGTCCTTCCCTTGCTAAAATTTTGTATGGCAGTTTTGCTGTCACTGATCACAAATTTCGCGTCCGTTCCAGCGCAAGCTAATGCGATCGCAATTTCCTCGGCAACTTCTATGTTGCGCCCGCGCAGAGTGACAGCGGTCACGGGAATACCCCGCCCACTGACGGCCGTTGCCACCGTAAAACTGCCGCTACCTCCCGCCGCGTCTACATAGGCCACCTCATGTTGCGAGATATTACCGAATCTAATTTTTAATGCTACGGCTCGTTTATGCCTCCTGTCTTTGCTATGTTCCGGGTGCATGTTTTTTGGCAGGGGGGGGGCATAATCAGATTTTTTCTAACTTCCCTATCTACTTCCACCTTTTGGGTAGGGCCTCTGTCCGGATTTATTCCAACTTTGGCCAATATGGCTCTTCCTGTCCTCGTGGTGCTAAGTCTCTCAATTTGAGAGGTTCGCACCGCTTCCGCCAGTTCTGCCCATGTGTTGTGCACTCCTAGAGCCATCAGTCTCTCTGTTGATGTACACACGGGCAGTCCCAGCGCTCGTTTTACGCATTTTCTCATTAGAGAATCAATCTTTTCTCTTTCCACCACTTTCAAGTCGAGATATGGCGTTGCATAGCTCACCCGGCTGAATATGTACGCCTGTATTAGTTTAAATTTTTTTCCTTTAGCCCTCGGCCTTTGCTGGCCACCCGCCTAATTAGGCTCAGGGTCTGTATTGCGTGATTCTGCAGCCTCTAGACGGTCTCGCCATTGTGGCCGTGTGACTGGAGAATCAGGCCCAAGATTCTAATTTGCTCGACTATTGGGACCTCTTTACCCGCCACTTTAATTTTAATCTCCGACGGTGCCTTGCACCTTTAGTGTTTCGGATTGTATATAAACAATTCTGATTTCTGCGGCGAGCATGCTAGGCCTCTCTCGTCCGCGTAATCGACTATGATGTCGGTGGCGGCCTGGAGCAGGCTTTCGACGGCTGAATCACTTCCCCGGTTGACCCAGAGGGTGATATCATCCGCATATATACTAAATTTTAATCCCTCGAGCTTTGCCAATTGCTCGGGGAGTTCTCTCATAGCCACGTTGAAGAGTAGGGGAGACAGCACTACTGATCCTTGGGGCGTACCCTTACTCCCTAGCTCAATTGTGGGGGATTCCAGCGTTTGGAACTTCATGCAAGCAGTTCTTCCCGTCAGGAAGTCCCTGATGTATCGATATGTTCTGGTGCCTACATTAATCTTGTTCAGCCCTTCCAGGACCGCCTCATGCTTTACGTTGTCAAAAGCCTTCGTGAGGTCCAGTCCCAGAATTGCTTTTGCATCTTTAGACCTTGAGTCTATTATATCATGTTTGATTTGGAGCATGACGTCCTGCGTACACAAGTGAGGTCGGAACCCGACCATCTCATGTGGCCACAGATCGCCCTGCTCCATAAAGCCCATCAGTCTGGTCTGGACGACGTGCTCCATCAATTTCCCCACGCATGAAGTTAAGGAAATTGGCCGTAAGTTTTCCAATTGCGGAGGCTTCCCGGGTTTTGGTATTAAAATAATGCTTGCCGTCTTCCACTGTTGTGGGAGCTCGCCTTTTTCCCAACATTCCTGCATGTACTTCATTAGATAACTAATGGAATCATCGTCTAAGTTTCTGAGCATTTTGTTCTTTACCCCGTCAGGGCCCGGATGCTGGATGCTCTTAATCCAGTGCTTGCAACTCTCGAGTAAGCCCCACAGCTCACCCGCAGCCTCCTATACATCATCAGCCTGGTTACGCCCACTGCAGGGCAAAGGCTTCTCCCATACTTCTCCAACTGCCCCGGTCATGTACTAATTGTGGCCATGTTGACCCTCCAAACTTCCTAATCTCATCTGCCCACCTAACCTTCTGTCGCCCCCTGCTACGCTTCCCTTCCCTCGGAATCCAGTCCGTAACCCTTAATGACCATCGGTTATCTTCCCTCCTCATTACATGTCCTGCCCATGCCCATTTCTTTTTCTTGTTTCCAACTAAGATGTCATTAACGCGCGTTTGTTCCCTCACCCAATCTGCTCTTTTCTTATCTCTTAATGTTACATTTATCATTCTTCTTTCCATAGCTCGTTGCGTCGTCCTCAGTTTAAGTAGAACCCTTTTCGTAAGCCTCCAGGTTTCTGCCCCGTACGTGAGTACTGGTAACACACAGCTGTTTTATACTTTTCTCTTGAGGGATAATGGCAACCTGCTGTTCATGATCTGCGAATGCCTGCCAAACGCACCCCAGCCCATTCTTATTCTTCTGATTATTTCACTCTCATGATCCGGATCACCAGTCACTACCTGTCCTAAGTAGATGTATTCCCTTACCACTTCCAATGCCTCGCTACCTATCGTAAACTGCTGTTCCCTTCCGAGACTGTTAAACATTACTTTAGTTTTCTGCAGATTAATTTTTAGTCCCACCCTTCTGCTTTGCCTCTCCAGGTCAGTGAGCATGCATTGCAGTTGGTCCCCTGAGTTACTAAGCAAGGCAATATCATCAGCGAAGCGCAAGTTACTAAGGTATTCTCCATTTACTCTTATCCCCAATTCTTCCCAATCCAGGTCTCTGAATACCTCCTGTAAACATGCTGTGAATAGCATTGGAGAGATCGTATCTCCCTGCCTGACGCCTTTCTTTATAGGGATTTTGTTGCTTTCTTTATGGAGGACTACAGTGGCTGTGGAGCCGCTATAGATATCTTTCAGTATTTTTACGTACGGCTCGTCTACACCCTGATTCCGCAATGCCTCTATGACTGCTGAGCTTTCGACTGAATCAAACGCTTTCTCATAATCAATGAAAGCTATATATAATGGTTGGTTATATTCCGCACATTTCTCTATCACCTGATTGATAGTGTGAATATGATCTATTATTGAGTAGCTTTTACGGAATCCTGCCTGGTCCTTTGGTTGACGGAAGTCTAAGGTGTTCCTGATTCTATTTGCAATTACCTTAGTAAATACTTTGTAGGCAACGGACAGTAAGCTGATCGGTCTATAATTCTTCAAGTCTTTGGCGTCCCCTTTCTTATGGATTAGGATTATGTTAGCGTTCTTCCAAGATTCC
Organism: Dermacentor andersoni; assembly: GCF_023375885.2. Lineage (NCBI taxonomy): Eukaryota > Metazoa > Arthropoda > Arachnida > Ixodida > Ixodidae > Dermacentor > Dermacentor andersoni. Next base: position 80,702,770 of record NC_092820.1, on the reverse strand, counting down.
GGTACGCTCGAGGTCATGAGGCATTGTGTATACAGGGTGGCCAGTTTTTCTAGAACAATCCGCCCACCGTCCTTCAACAAATCTGCTGTTACCTGATCCTCCCCAGCTGCCTTCCCCCTTTGCATAGCTCCCAAGGCTTTCCTTACTTCTTCCGGCGTTACTTGTGGGATTTCGAATTCCTCTAGACTATTCTCTCTTCCATTATCATCGTGGCTTCCACTCGTACTGTATAACTCCTCAGCCACTTGAACTATCTCATCCATATTAGTAATGATATTGCCGGCTTTGTCTCTTAACGCATGCATCTGATTCTTGCCAATTCCTAGTTTCTTCTTCTCTGCTTTTAGGCTTCCTCCGTTTCTGAGAGCTTGTTCAATTCTATCCATATTATACTTCCTTATGTCAGCTGTCTTACGCTTGTTGATTAACTTCGGAAGTTCTGCCAGTTTTATTCTAGCTGTAGGGTTAGAGGCTTCCATACATTGGCGTTTCTTGATCAGATCTTTCGTCTCCTGCGATAGCTTACTGGTATCCTGTCTAACAGAGTTACCGCCGACTTCTATTGCACACTCCTTAATGATGCCCACAAGATTGTCGTTCATTGCTTCAACACTAAGGTCCTCTTTCTGAGTTAGAGCCGAACACCTGTTCTGTAGCTTGATCTGGAATTCCTCTATTTTCCCTCTTACCGCTAACTCATTGATCGGCTTCTTATGTACCAGTTTCTTCCGTTCCCTCCTCAAGTCTAGGCTAATTCGAGGTCTTACCATCCTGTGGTCACTGCAGCGCACCTTACTGAGCACGTCCACATCTTGTATGATGCTAGGGTTAGCGCAGAGTATGAGGTCTATTTCATTTCTAATCTCGCCGTTCGGGCTCCTCCACGTCCACTTTCGGCTATCCCGCTTTCGGAAAAAGGTATTCATTATCCGCATATTATTCTGTTCCGCAAACTCTACTAATAACTCTCCCCTGCTATTCGTAGAGCCTATGCCATATTCCCCCACTGCCTTGTCTCCAGCCTGCTTCTTGCCTACCTTGGCATTGAAATCGCCCATCAGTATAGTGTATTTTGTTTTCACTCTACCCATCGCCGATTCCACGTCTTCATAGAAGCTTTCGACTTCCTGGTCATCATGACTGGATGTAGGGGCGTAGACCTGTACAACCTTCATTTTGTACCTCTTATTAGGTTTCAGAACAAGACATGCCACCCTCTCGTTAATGGCATAGAATTCCTGTGTGTTAGCAGCTATATTCTTATTAATCAGGAATCCGACTCCTAGTTCTCGTCTCTCCGCTAAGCCCCGGTAGCACAGGACGTGCCCGCTTCTGAGCACTGTATATGCTTCTTTTGGCCTCCTAACTTCACTGAGCCCTATTATATCCCATTTACTGCCCTCTAATTCTTCCAATAGCACTGCTAGACTCGCCTCACTAGATAACGTTCTAGCGTTAAACGTTGCCAGGTTCATATTCCAATGGCGGCTTGTCCGGAGCCAGGAATTCTTAGCACCCTCTGCTGTGTCGCAGGTCTGACCGCCGCTGTGGTCAGTTGCTTCGCAGCTGCTGGGGACTGAGGGCCGGGGTTTGATTGTTGTGTTCATATGGGAGGTTGTGGCCAAGTACTGCACCAGGGTGGCCAATCCTGCTCCGGTGAGGGAGTGCGTTACCGGTTCTGGTCACCGGGATCAGGCCACACTCCAGGCCTGTTTATGCAATTTTATCAACACGCGGATTTTTTTTAATCTGGTGGAGAATTGCGCGGCACCGGGATTCGAACCACGGACCTCTTGCACGCGATGCGGGTGTTCTACCTCTACGCCACCGCTGCACCTCCTATTCGCGCAACGACCACTGGCCCTTCGGTCTTCCCAGATGTGATCAACGCAGACCACCACTTATGGAACTGCACTTTGGTGTCACGGTGCTTCACTGCACACAGTCATCACTTCCTTCCTCTTTTTTTCTATTCCCCCTTTCCCTCACCCCCAATGTAGGGTAGCAAACCAGACGCCCGTCTGGTTGACCTCCCTGCCTTTCTTTGCTATCTCTCTCTCACAACACACACACACACACACACACACACACACACACACACACACACACACGCACACGCACACGCACACGCACACGCACACACACACACACACACACACACACACACACACACACACACACACACACACGCACAACACACACAACACACACACACGCACACGCGCACGCGCACGCACACGCACACGCGCACGCACACACGCACACGCACACACACACTCAGCCAGCCCAGTCTAGATCTTAACTACTGTCGCAGTGAAATGTAGGGCCAAATATAGCGGTGCTCTTTTGGCGCATAGATATGGCGTACGAAACCTCTCTGACGTCGTTTGAGGGCTGTTGCCACTTGTCGCTGCTTCCAACGAGTACTCCATGAGTCTGACTCACTCGAGCTAGTGCTGCAACACGCGAAAGAAATTCACGCACGCGCGCGCGCTTACTCAGAAACACCAGCCCGCGCCACTTGTCCACGCCGCACACCGAAACAAGCACCCCCAACGCGCGGCCCAGCGCGTGCGCACACACTCGCACGCATAAACACGCTAACACACCGTAACACGAACAACACATAAACACACAGGACAGTAATGAGAGCGGTCATGAAGACAGCAGACGTGTCATCTCTTTGAGACGCGACAGATTAGTGCGTACTATTGCGACGCTCGAGACTCTGAACCAACACTCTGAACGAGGGCGTGACGTCAAATGTCAGCGGTTCCTTACAGACGTGCGCATGAAAAGATGTCCGAGGTCAGAGAAAAAGAGAAAGCGAGAGAGAAAAAGAACTGACTGTTTGCCTAAAGTGTCCGTGGCATCGAAGTGACTAAATAAAAACATACACACAGTGCATAAATTTCTCTCCAACTTCGTTCCTGCCAGCTTCCAACATCAACCGCTTCTCAGACGTTCGGCCTCAGGAGAAATTACGTAAACAGTTCAGCTGCCCCGCGTGAGGGAGCAAGCTAAGAGTAGCGTGTGTTCCTGACGACGGCGTGGCATTCCCACTTCGTCCAAAGCCGCTTAGGATTTAGCTTAATGAACGTAGTTGGACACTTGTGCGTTGCCGACTCCCCCCGCCCCCCCCCCCCCCCTCGTCTATTCCAAACACTGGATTCGCGGGGAGGTTTAAAACAGCGCCTTCTATCCGTTTGTCGCGTAGCAATTAAGGTTTCGCCAATCTCGTGCCTGCCTCGCGAAATGTCACGGTGTGCAACCTTGCCTTGCGAGCTACGTTCAAGGCGTTGTCTCTTGACTACGTTCGGCGAAAGTCGCGAAGCGCGTTGTAGATTCTGAAAGATGGACTGAGACATTCTGCACGCTGTAAAATATTTCACCCCCTTGAGTTTCAACCACGCAAAGCAAGCCGGCAATGAAGCCAGGGAATACAGAGAGAAAATTAACGTTTATTTGTTCACTGAAATGGAGAAATGGTGAGGAAGATTTCTAAGCAGAGTCAACTCCAGTCAACATCTACGTAGATGTCATTACATAGGTGTTGTTTGCTATTGTGATGCCCAGTGACACAAGGCATATAGCCTCAAGGGAGTTCATTGAGGAGCGGTATATACCCATTGGCACATACCCGGTCACACTTAACCAAGTTGGCGTCAAACAGGTTCATTGACGAGCAGCACATACCCTGTTGCACTTACCCAGTGGCCCCAGTGGACATACGGTGTGGTACATACCAGGTGGATCCAGGGGCACATAGCTAGATATGCCGCTTGGGCACCCAGTGGCCCTAGCGGCATATCGGCCCGCCCCCTTACAGCGCACTAGCTTAGGAATTAGTCCACGAAAACGGGCGGATACTGCCTAGGCAGCCGTCACAGAAAACTAGGCTGCGCTCGACAAAAATGCTTCGCATTAAAAGAAGCAAATGAAAGTGAACGAAAAGAGCGGAAAGGCTGGAGGCGGAAGCGGAAAGCGTGCGCGCTGTATCCAACTGACGAATTCAGAAAGTGGAGCGGACCTGCCGTGGTTTATCAGCGGCTATGGTGTTAGGCTGCTGAGCGCGAGGTCGCTGGATCGAATCCCGGCCACGGCGGGCGCATTTCGACGGGGGCGAAAGGCGAAAACACCCGTGTACTTAGATTTAGGCGCACGTTAAAGAACCCTAGTGTGGTCGAAATTTTCTGGAGTCCTCCACTACGGCGTGGCTCATAATCAGGGAGTGATTTTGGCACGTAAAACCCCATAATTTAATGTAATCTAGAAAGTGGAGCGCGCTCCGAAGCTGCCACCGCTAAGGCATTAGAGAGCTTTAGATTAAGGGAACGCAGGGGGCTTTCGTTCCCTTAATCTAAAGCTCCCTATTATGGGAATCTTGACCGAAGGCGGAGATCCGTTCGTCTGCTTCACTAGCAGCCTCCCACGTAGGATGTGCCTTGTCTCACAGGCGTCGACAGCCTTTCTTCTACCGTGTTACTTAACTGAAGGCCACAGACCAGAAAGATAAGCGGCAACCCCAGTTGCCGCAAAATGCCGTGCGGTTTCCGCAGCCATCACGTCTCCGTGCGCTCGGTGCGCCTGGTACATACGCGCTCCTGCGCCCGATTTTCACCGTGCCGAGTATATATGCATCGAAGTTCTTTGAGTCGTGACCTGCTCTTGCTAAAAGCACGAAACGCACTGCCAGGACACACTGCCGGGAAGACACTGGCACGTACAGTCACGAGCAATATGACCTGCAACACCGGTACCCATGGTCGAAGGGGCTCCAAAACTTTACGGCTGTGCAGACACACACACCTTCAATTAACGATATTTATTAGAGCAGACTTTGCACAATCGTTTCATTTCGGCTCGCCGCCGTATACATGCGCGGGATATACATTCCGACATCTCAGCAATCACGTGTAAAGCGATTATTGGGCGCGTAAGCAGTTTCTCGCGAGGCTCATATCCGTGTGTGGTGCGCACTGAATATGCCTCGTGCCGGTTATAGAATACCGAAAGCGTTACTGTTAACGGATATCTGGGAGTGTGCCTTTCGACATGTTTTCCCAAGTTGCCGGGAACCACCAATGAATTGCACGTGATCATGACCTGCCGCTCGCGCTTCCTTTGGAGCGTGGGCTGAAAAATACGCTTTCGTCTATAGCGGCAACAGCTACGAGGTTCCTGCAAGTGTTTTTTTTTTTAACTTCATGAGAATGCGAAAGCACCTAGTTTCACAAACGCGGTCACTCTGCACTATCGTTTTACCTCAAGGAGTTCTTCGTGGGCGTCGCTTCTGGAAACCTTAAAGCAACCTAGCTGGAAAATGTCAGGAGCAGCTGCGAAACCAAATTTTGTGTCGAGTCCACGTGGAGCTGCCATCTTGCCTTTTAATTCCTCTCTGCGAATTTGTAGTTATCCTTGACCTTAGAAGCCCCATATTGACCAAAAAAATTCAAGATTATCAATCACAAGGCCTTCGCGTATTCTTCCAAATTCAGTTAAGTTCCTTAATATCTAAATGAGGCTATAACTGCCTTAAAATTTAGAGGCGTTTGAAGAGCAAGTTTTACCTCATGACTACCTATCTAAACCCGGGGAAACGGAGAAGCCGTACTGCTGGGCATCCCTCTGCACCAAATTTGATAAGGTTTCTTTGCATTACGTACAGGTGAATTCTACTGTCTGTAGAGCACGGACTTTTAACTTAGGGTTGTCAAATTCACGAGAAGAAAAAAAAAATAATTGCAGATTTGAAAAATAAGAGCGTAAAAAAAAAGTGAAGCATCGAATAAGAATAACATGTGGGCGAGTCGCCCTAAGTTCATGGCGTGATTTCTTTCAGCGCAAAGCACCGAAGCGCGGATAAAAAAAAAAAGTACGAAGGGTTAGCGAAAGGAGGAGAAACATAAACGCTGGCTACCAACGGGTAAGTTATTAACGAATGTGGCATCAATAGTAATGGCTTCGTGGAGGAGTTGCATTTCTACCTGAATACCACTTTCCTTTCGTGGGGTAGGCCATTCTACAAACAGAGAAAACGTGTGTGCAAAGGCTGATTTGTATCGCCTGCCCTGAGTGAAATTTTACTGGCAAAGGTAGACAGTATTCTTAAACAAAATGTAGATGGCCTCGTAAAAGTCCCATTTAGATATGCAGACGACTACCTTATTTTCTTGCAGCCTGTATTCTCGGGTAGTTGAACTGACTTGACCCATAATGTAATCATCATCATCATCATCATCATCATCATCATCATCATCATCATCATCATCATCATCATCATCATCATCATCATCATCATCAGCCTGGTTACGCCCACTGCAGGGCAAAGGCCTCTCCCATAATTCTCGAACTACCCCGGTCATGTACTAATTGTGGCCATGTCGTCCCAGCAAACTTCTTAATCTCATCTGCCCACCTAACTTTCTGCTGCCCCCTGCTACGCTTCCCTTCCTTTGGAATCCAGCCCGTAACCCTTAATGACCATCGGTTATCTTCCCTCCTCATTAGATGTCCTGCACATGCCCCATTTCTTTTTCTTGATTTCAACTTAGATGTCATTACCTCGCGCTTGTTCCCTCACCCAATCTGCTCTTTTCTCATCCCTTAACGTTACACCCATCATTCTTCTTTCCATAGCTCGTTGCGTCATCCTCAATTTAAGTAGAAACCTTTTTTATAAGCCTCCAGGTATCTGCACCGTAGGTGAGTGCTGGTAAGACACAGCTATTATACACTTTTCTCTTGAGGGATAATGTCAACCTGCTGTTCATGATCTGAGAATGCCTGCCAAACGCACCCCAGCCCATTCTTATTCTTCTGATTATTTCCGTCTCATGATCCGCATTCGCTGTCACTACCTGCCCTAAGTAGCTGTATTCCCTTGCCACTTCTAGTGCCTCGCTACCTATCGTAAACTGCTGTTCTCTTCCGAGACTGTTAAACATTACTTCAGTTTTCTGCAGATTAATTTTTAGACGCACCCTTCTGCTTTGCCTCTCCAGGTCAGTGAGCATGCATTGCAATTGGTCCTCTGAGTTACTAAGCAAGGCTATATCATCAGCGAATCGCAAGTTACTAAGGTATTCTCCATTAACTCCTACCCCCAATTGTTCCCAATCCAGGTATCTGAATACCTCCCGTAAACACGCTGTGAATAGCATTGGAGAGATCGTATCTCTTTGCCTGACGCCCTTCTTTATTGGGATTTTGTTGCTTTCTTTATGGAGGACTACGGTGGCTGTGGAGCCGCTATAGATATCTTTCAGTATTTTTACATACGGCTCGTCTACACCCTGATTCCGTAATACCTCCATGACTGCTGAGCTTTCGACTGAATCAAACGCTGTCTCGTAATCATGATCATCATCATGATCATCATCATCATCATCAGCCTGGTTACGCCCACTGCAGGGCAAAGGCCTCTCCCATACTTCTCCAAGTGCCCCGGTCATGTACTAATTGTGGCCATGTTGACCCTCCAAACTTCCTAATCTCATCCGCCCACCTAACTTTCTGTCGCCCCCTGCTACGCTTCCCTTCCCTCGGAATCCAGTCCGTAACCCTTAATGACCATCGGTTATCCTCCCTCCTCATTACATGTCCTGCCCATGCCCATTTCTTTTTCTTGATTTCAACTAAGATGTCATCAACGCGCGTTTGTTCCCTCACGCAATCAGCTCTTTTCTTATCCCTTAACGTTACACCTATCATTTTTCTTTCCATAGCTCGTTGCGTCGTCCTCAATTTAAGTAGAACCCTTTCCGTAAGCCTCCAGGTTTCTGCCCCGTACGTGAGTACTCGTAAGACACAGCTGTTATACACTTTTCTCTTGAGGGATAATGGCAACCTGCTGTTCATGATCTGCGAATGCCTGCCAAATGCACCCCAGCCCATTCTTATTCTTCTGATTATTTCACTCTCATGATCCGGATCAGCAGTCACGACCTGTCCTAAGTAGATGTATTCCCTTACCACTTCCAGTGCCTCGCTACCTATCGTAAACTGCTGTTCCCTTCCGAGACTGTTAAACATTACTTTAGTTTTCTGCAGATTAATTTTTAGTCCCACCCTTCTGCTCTGCCTCTCCAGGTCAGTGAGCATGCATTGCAGTTGGTCCCCTGAGTTACTAAGCAAGACAATATCATCAGCGAAGCGCAAGTTACTAAGGTATTCTCCATTTACTCTTATCCCCAATTCTTCCCAATCCAGGTCTCTGAATACCTCCTGTAAACACGCTGTGAATAGCATTGGATAGATCGTATCTCCCTGCCTGACGCCTTTCTTTATTGGGATTTTGTTGCTTTCTTTATGGAGGACTACAGTGGCTGTGGAGCCGCTAATCGTAATCTTAATCAATTCTCGTAATCAATGAAAGCTATATATGAGGGTTGGTTATATTCCGCACATTTCTCTATCACCTGATTGGTAGTGTGAATATGTTGTATTGTTGAGTAGCCTTTACGGAATCCTGCCTGGTCCTTTGGTTGACAGAAGTCTAAGGTGTTCCTGATTCTATTTGCGATTACCTTAGTAAATACTTTGTAGGCAACGGACTGTAAGCTGATCGGTCTATATATTTTTCAAGTCTTTGGCCTCCCCTTTCTTATGGTTTAGGATTATGCTAGCGTTCTTCCAAGATTCCGGTACGCTCGAAGTCATCAGGCATTGCGTATACAGGGTGGCCAGTTTTTCTAGAACAATCTGCTCACCATCCTTCAACATGAGAGAGAGAGAGAAGGGAAGAAGGAAAGGCAGGGAGGTTAACCAGACTGAGTCCAGTTGGCTACCCTACACGTGGGGAGGGAAATGGGGAGTGAAAGAGAGGGAGAGAAAACTTAGGTGTACGATGTCTATTGTTGGGACTCAAGTCTTTTGCCTTCAGGTAGTGAAAAAGCGCTCGAACTGCTTTCTGGGCTAATGAACTGTGAGGCCAGGCTCCCAAGACCTTCGCTTCCGTAAATGGCCTGTCATCCAGTCTATTAAAGGCACATTGGAGAGTCTGACATTGATTATCGAAGCGAGAACAGTGGCACAGAAGATGGTCTCTTCACACTTGCACTTAGCGCACATTGGTGAGTCCGCCATTCCAATACGATAGCTGTAGGAGTTGGTGAACCCTACTCCTACCCACAGCCGAAACAACAGTGTTGCGTCTGGTCGTGAAAGGTTCGCTGGTAAATTAAGTTTCAGTGATGGGTCAAGGCTGTATCAACGACACTTAGAGTTTTGTGGTGTATGCCAGTAACTTAACTTGATGGTACGAGCCAGACTGCGAAGCTCTCTTGCAGCGTCTACTCTCGATAAAGGTATAAGGAGTGTCGGTGCGCCTGCCTGGGCACGTCGGGCAGCGTCATCGGCGAGGTGATTACCAACGATGCCACAATGTCCCGGCAGCCACTGAAAAATGATATCATGCCCTCGTTCAGAAGCGCTATGGCAGGTTTCGTTGATTTGTGACGCCAGCTGTTCATAATTGCCACGTCGTAAACTTCGCAAGCTCTGGAGGGCTGCTTTCGAATCACAAAATATTGCCCATTTGTTGGGTGGTTCTTCTTCAATGTATTCGACAGCAGCGCGAAGAGCGGCCAGTTCTGAACCAGTAGATGTCGTTACGTGTGAAGTCTTGAACTTGATGACTACCGATTGAGATGGTAGAACAATGGTGCCCGTCGAATTTTCCGAGACGGAACGGTCCGTGTAAACATGGATTCGGTTAGCGTATGAACAATTCAAAAGTTCCAATGTGATCTGCTTGAGAGCCGCGGTGGTCAGGCTAACTTTCTTCACTATTCCTGGAACAGCAAGGTACACAGGAGGCTTTTTCAAGCACCACAGAGGGGATGGCGTTCTCGTTGCGGGTGAGTGCCTCAAAGACAAAGAGTGCCGGCTAGCCGCAATTGATCAGGGTTACGTTTACTTGCATTACAATGGCGGCCGTAATCGGGCAAAAATTGAAAGCGTTTCATTAGAGGGTGCCTGAGTACTCTGTGGAGATTACGTACGACAATGATAGCAAGAATACGACATTATTAGATAATATAATTGGAAAACAAGTTCACTTATTAATGCAGTGTAGTAAAAGAAACGTACCTCCACAGTATAGCTGTGGAGGGCGCAAAAAATGAGCAGGCTGAAAAAACAGTCTTGTAGGTCTGTAGTAAATTGCATAGACCGCTCGTGCCTTGGCAACAGGATAAGGTTGCTCCTGAAGGCAGAAAGTCTAGTGGGTAATTAGGTCGGCCAGTTCGTTCTCGCCACTTAGAAATCCCGCAAAGGACGCCATGACGCCATCACGACACGCCACTGTAGTCTAACAAATAAAGACAATTTTTTTTAAAGTGAAGCTTTGTTTGCTTCTTCCTGCGACTTTTCCACTCGTTCTGTTGCAGTCTTGCACGCCATGTCGAAGGGAGGTTCAGAGCCTGCATATAGATGGAAGGAGCGTGGAAAAGAGGAAAGGCGGTGCAAGAAACTCGATTGGACCTTTCCCTCACGTCACATGTGCACAGTGCCCTCTGGAGCTCCCTGAGCGTCGTTACATTAGCCTCTTGACAATTGACGTGTAAGTATTCGTGACCCACCGCAAAAAGCATTGCAGAAACTGCAGCGCTTACCCTTATCCTGACATGCAAGTCCTGAAGAGACGCAGATAGAATGGTAGAGAGGGGGCAGGCAGGAGAGGTGGAGAATGAGTAGAGCCGGGGTATTCGCGAAACGAGTGAATAACACCCTTGCCATTCTTCGCTCGCAGTTCTCATACAGGGAGGAAGGACGGGACAGGGAAAAGACGACGTGAGAAGATGACGAAACTCTACTATCATAGACACGACAGGGGTTGAGGGCAAACTGAAGGCAGGGTACTGTATGTTTCTTCTATTTCTAAAAATAGACACCATGCAAATTTGTCTAGGGGACAACTGACGCAGTGCGTGCTGACGCAAAGCCGCAATACACTACCGTACGGCATAGGTGACAGTACTGAACTGGTCGCATGTGAAATCAACACTTACGTGCCCGCCGCGGTAGCTTGACGGCTACGTCACTGCTCGAGGTCGCGGGTTCAATCCCTTCCGCGGGAGCCGGATTTCGACGGGAGCGAGATGCGAAAATAGTCGTGTACTTTGATTTCGGAGAACGTTGAAGAACACCAGGGTATCAAGGTCAATCCGGAGTACGCCACTACGGCGTGCCTCATAGTCGGAAAGTGTTTTGGCACGTGGAGCACCATGATTTTGCCAACACATCTGCCTCAATGCGATCGATGTGCCATGGGAAGCAACGACTGTGCTCAACCCTCTTACAGGTTACAAACAGTGGCGCACAACAACGCCTCAAGCAAACACGGCTCACTGTGTGTTGTGTACTACGCAGACAAAGAGCAGTAGTGCACGAAAGGTAACATTTGCCATCAACTCACTGCTCTCGTATTGCACTATACGCTGAATAAATCATACATTCGCAGTCAGCCTTGCCGCTAATTATCGTTAAACAAAACAAACATCACAGAAACGCGCTTACAATGATTGGCACAGTGCGTGGAATCCGCAAAATTTTTTAGACTATGAATATATAGGCTTAAGAAATGCAATATTAATGCAATATTTACATTCGCACTGAGCAAAGACGGCTGTCGTTTACACGGTAGAATTGATTCAAACGCTTCAATCCCGTGACCATTATATCATTGCCAACTTCCGTGGGATTGTAGTCATAAAGTGGGATACAAGTGACAGGGAAACCAGAAGGTTGATGAACGGCAAGAACGCACAAGCTTGCAGAAGACCTCAAGGAAATAAAATGACTTTTTGAGCAGCGTGGTCAGGGGGCCGTGCTATGGTTTCAACGTCTATGAAACATCCTCCAAAATATGAACAGAGGCCAGTATGAACAGTATTATTGTAAATATAAAAGATTGCCTAAAAGTGACAAAACCATATCGTTCAAAGCGTGGCCAAATTTCGGCACAAATAAATTAGCTGTTGAAGCAGTTCAGCTTAAACGCGATGGTGCGAAATAAGGCAAAAATGTCGGTAAGTGTTGAAGAGAGGTAAAGTACGTAGTTCCTGCGGCCGACGCCAGCGCCCGGCAGCTGTCGGGCGACTGCACGTATAAGCGAGATGCCTGACCGTCAGTCGTTACATTATGATTCGGGTCTGAAATATTGGACGCGGACTCCATCCCATTAACGCGCACTCTACGGTGTCATTCTTCGACGGCTGGTACCGATTCTCGCGCAATGAGGATGGGAACAAATGGTCTCACGTGCCGACTGGCACCTTCCTCGAACTGCCAACGTTCCTTCCCCTCCGTAGTTGCTTAGTTTTTATTGGGTTCGCCTGGTGATCACGAGGTCGCGGGATCGAATCCCAGCCACGGCAGCCGTATTTCGATGGGTGTGAAATGCGAAAACACCCGTGTACTTAGGGTTAGGCGCACGATAAGGAATCTCAATAGTCCAAATTATTCCGGAATCCCCCATAATGGCGTCCCTAATAATCAGATAGCGGTCTTGACACGTAGAACGTCATAATGTATTATGTAACATTCGTTAAGGATGTCCTTAGCAGTCGCACCACTCTTGAATACGAGTAATTGTCAGGAGTTGTGCGCGAGGTCTTTGAGTATTCGGGTAGTCTTTATGGCATTCGATACCTACTAGTCTACATTGCTGCTTTAATATAAAGGCGCAACGGCAACATGGTAGACAATGTGGAGAACAGACAAATTCCGCATATATTACTGCACAATAATTTTAAATAGCGGTCTTCCTTCACGTACGTGGATAACTGTGACCGGAGATTACATTGGTATACAACTACAGCTACTCTATATGTCACACCCAAGGGTGTACCTGGCCCGGTGGCCAGTAAATGTGACGTAATATTGCGAGCAGCTTCGGCCATAGCACACTAACGGACAACGGCACAGAGACAGTTTGCTCAATTCTTGTGTCATGACTTATGCGTCAAGGTGAAAAACCAACATATCGATGTGTATGTCTTAATAGTTAAGCACATCTCGATTTGCACCTGCTGCGGTAGCCCATGAACACGGATAGCAAAGTCGCTGGGGAAATAATTGGGGGCACCTTAACGAAATTGATAGGTCAGAATAAAAAGCCGTCCACAACGGCGTCTCTCGCAGACGCTATGCAATGTTCGGACGTTAAGAATGTGTGCCCACTGAAGAAATGCTGCCACGGAGTGCTTATGACGGTTACCCTAGCTAGTTTACTCCGTATCATCAAAAGCAAAAAAGTAAAGAAAAAAATATAGAACCGTATGAAAAGTCCAGAATCAATCACCGCTCTTCGCCACTAAACGCTATTAGAATGGTAAGTCAGTTCCAGGCGACGAGCGGCCACGCTTAATCATGGACACTGATAACGCCGGCGGGACCAGCATTGTGGCGAAGTTGAATGCGCAGGGATAGTCTTTAATTATTTTATTTTTGTTTTGTTGACGTCATCACGCGTCACCGCGGGAAGTTTGAAAAGTTTAAGGTCAGTACGCCACGTGGTGGCACTCGCGAACTAAACCCTCGTGTCCGGAAAAGCTGGATACGTGGAAACAAGCTGTGATAGCTGCTGTCTTAGCATAAACGAAGTGCACGGATGGTTCTTTTTCTTTTCGCCAGAAAGCCTATCACCACAAAAGCGAGTTGACAACGTCAGTGCTAATGTTTAAAGGTCTGTTTTGTTTCGTCCCAGTCGCCACGTCTTTGATAATAGATGTGATGTAGAGAGAAAGAAATAGCTGCCAAGCCGCCAAACCTGCTGATGGTGCTCCTTCCGTACCATTGTCAAGGTGATGCACTGTCTCTTCGGGTTGGCGACAGGCAAAAGCAGTTGCATTCAATCAGCTTAATTGAAGGCGCTGCGTTATGATGCGGGTGGGAGCGCAGTCACGGGATATTTTTCATATTTCGTGGGGTTTCTTTAACAGTCAGAAAAAATTAGTATACAACTAGTGCTTCGTTGAAAACATAGCAGTTAGATGTGATTTGGTGGTGCCTGGGGGGTGTCTACAAATGCCTCATTGATATTTTTATAATTTGGACAGTAGTTCTCGAATTAGATAATTAATTGTAATTGTCGAATTAAATTTCAGGAACGAAGGAATTACTGGCGGCTACTACGCTGTACTGGAAACAATATGCACTAGGCTTTCTTCCAGTAGCGCGAATGCTCTTTTACAGTCTTAGTGCATGACTGTTGGGGCACCCTGTATAATTCACTCAGTAACCGAAATGAGGCCAAGCCGGATTCACTCGAAATCAGAAAAAACAGCAGTGATGCGCAGGAGCGCTTGTGCTCGGACTCACAGAAAAAGAAAAGAAGAAGACAAAGAGAGGCTGCAGTTCGGCAGGAAAGGCGAAGCAGTGTTATTGATAGCGAAGTATACGACGATTACACGAAGGAATATTACACCACCGAGAGAGGGCAGATTCTTTGGTGGTGGGAGAGGATTCAGGTTGCGAAACTGGACTGTCTCCTACTATGAGGTCCTGTAAATTCTCATATAAGGCCGTCACTTAAGTGAACGATTCTTCGAGGGCACACGAAGTTTCTTCAAGTGCAAGACACACACACACACACGCACACACACACACACACACACACACACACACACACACACACACACACACACACACACACACATATATATGTATATATATAGATAAACATATATATATATATATATATATATATATATATATATATATATATGTTTATCTTCATCGGATGACCACGTTTCACCGCCTAACAAATGTTATCGCACAGCGCAGGAAGTGCCTGCATGTACAGAGATTTCTCGAAAGTTATCGATGGATCTATCCGCTGTCTGTTGTCACCGAAACTTGTGTAATCTGATTTCATAGCGCGGCGTGAATGGTCTAGAACTTTCTGGGAGACACGCGGGCACCAGCGATCACTCTGGAACCTTCGATGACTGATGTATGCAAGCCGACGCGCTTGACCCGCAGATCAGATTTCTCCGATCGCCGACTGTGTTCGCCGCTATCGTTGTGCTTTAAGTGTAGCCTGTCTCTATGGGCACAGATTCGCCCAATAAACGTTAGTTTCGTCTTTCACAGTATTGCTGCTGCGTTATTTACCGGCAGTACCACGTGACAATACATACATATATGAGGTTCGGGAAGCTGTACGGGTCTTAGGCCTCCCCCCCCGGAAAGATGCAAACTTTCCGCCTATAACGGGACGCGTTAGCCGTCGAAATTCGCTGCGATATTCTTAGTCGTACTGCGGTGCTGCTGCGTGTCTCCACAAAGTCAAGCATGCGGCGCCTAGTAATTCAACACCGCTTTAATGTGGAGCACCACTGCGGCTTGACTCTGCAGGGTATCATTACATACCACGGTGGCTGAGGCCCACGTGCTGGTCGCAGAAGTCTGCAGCGCGTCTGTGGTCGCAAAGCACCGCCTTTCCCCCCCTGCAGGCTCCTGAATGCTTCACTTTCACCGATTTGAATAAGGAAATCCGAGTCTAGTTTGAGCCGTGGGCTGCTTGTTAACGTTAGTGCGCCAAACGAGAGTTGTTTTGCCCGTAATGGATACGTCTAAAGAAGGCCGATCGCATACACGCGCCTACACGTGGACAAGACGCTCTATGTGGATAGATGCCGATGAGGAAGTGGTCGGCGCCGTGCGTACTTATAAGCTGAATCGGCCGCGGACTAAATGTATGACGCTTGTTATTGTCTGGCACGTGCAGCCGTGTTTTTGAGATAAATTGAGTGGGAGAATACCGTTTGTGTTGTGGACTTAGGCGGAGTGTTGACGCAGGGCGTATTTGGTGGACTGTCATTTGGCGGCCCACACAAACACGCACACACACACACGCGCACGCACACAGACACGCGCGCGCGCTCTAATGGAGTGTTTTAGGTTAAGGGAGGCAAGCGGCTTGCATACGCAAGAACTAGCGGCGACGGTACTGCGTATATGCGCAGACCGATACGTAGGGGGTCTGCGCATGCGCATTTCCGTGGCCCCTAGTTCTTTCGTACGCAAGCCGCTTGCGTTCCCTAATCTAAAACTCTCTATTGACAGCACGCTTCCGCTGGAGACGCTGAATAATTAGGATTATCTGAAAAACACCGATTCCTGAAGTCACGGCGCCAGCATACATAAATTATGGGGTTTTACGTGCCAAAACAACTTTCTGATCATGAGGCACGCTGTAGTGGAGGCCTATGGAAATTTCCACCACCTGGGGTTCTTTAACGTGCACCTAAATCTAAGTACGCGGGTGTTTTCGCATTTCGCCCCTATCGAAATGCGGCCGCCGTGGCCGGGACTCGATCCCGCGACCTCGTGTGCAGCAGCCAAAACTATAGCCACTGAGCAACCACGGCTGGTTTGCGACATCATACATATGGTAAGTGAAAAATAAAAGTTGGTAAAACGAATCATGTCTTTTGTTGAAAACGTTCAAATATTGGCGCCGGCCTCTTCTGAACTTGAAAAGAGGTAGACATAAATAGAAAGGAAGGAAAGCTAATCGGAACTGGAATATTCGGTTTGGTGCGCTTCACCTGGGAAGGGGAACAGAGGAGGAGGAGGAAAAAACTTCGTCTATTTTTTGGTTCAGCGCACCGCCATCTGCCCTGACAATCGCTGTTGCTGCTTTTCTATCTTGTATGTCCGAGATCATGATAGGATGATAGCTTGCGAACAGTAGTGATTTTCACGATTCATCAGCTTGACATAGTGTCCTTTTGGTCTGCTTAACGACAAATGTTTCTGTTTAGCGACTGGCTACCTTTCAAGTAACTTGATACAACGATTGATTACATTCATCAACTTCATAATTAAGAAAGTTTTTGTTGCTTCTAAAGTGACTTTCTAGAATGTGCTCTATAAATAAAAAAAATTGCTGGCTCTCCCGTAATCCAGAGTAGATGTAAGAATGAAATGGCTACCTGCAAAGCATATTGGTTGAAGATGATGCCAACCACAATCTTGAAAAGGGTGTAGTGCATGTTCGCAGCGGCACACCCCACCACATCACACCGCACCACGCCACATTGTGCACTGGTCCATATGGACGTAATAGTTTCCTGTCCCAGACAGAACCTCATTGCAAGTATCTTCTTGCTCAAACGAATATTCGCGGCGCGTTGGATGCTGCCTGCTTGGACGCTGCCGGTGCAGCCGGCGCGCCGGTCGCACCGCGGAACTCACGGACCGCTGGCGTTCAATAGAACACGCAGCGCCGAAAGATGACAGACAATCAAGTGTATAGTGCCATGTATCTGGCTTTTGAACGTCACTATTGAAAATTACAAATAATACTTCAGCCTTCTAGAAGTTGCAGGTTGGGTTATGTTGTGAACAAACATTAGCAAGAACTAGGAAGCAATATTTTTGTAACTTGTCTGGGAATTAACTAGCATATGTATTGCGTTCTTGAGTGGTTACCCGGATGATCTAATTTTGTTCTCACAACGTGCCCGGATGTTCTCGTTTGAATGCCCGGATAACGGCTCCGGCTTTTGGCTCAAGGTCACTTGAAGGTTGCCGACAACGGGAGCTAAAAGCATTTCATGCTTAATATGCGGATCAAACACACCATGAGAACCGGTGTAAGCGCAGCTTGCAATCCTCTTTGCTGTGATCGACGTTTAGCGGTGATGATGAGGGCGAATGTGCAACGTCTTCAGGGTTCAGTTCACTACAAGAGTGGTGAGTTGATGTTAAAACAATTTGGGTCGAACCATTGATGTGGTGGTGGATTAGCCAGCGAAGCTGTCGACTGCAGACCGAGCGAGCAACTATGGCCAAACTACGCGTTCAGAAGCATTCTCTTGAATTTTGAATTCGCCCCGGTGAAACTGGAATGAGGTGGCCAACTCACGCTTCTCCTCGCACTCGGCCTGTTCTGCGGCCGTGCGCGCAATGCGTGGTCTTTCCACTTTTCCCATTTTTGTTGGAGTTGAATCTGTTGCAGTGGTCTACCTCTCGAGTACATAATACGCTTCTTACTCACCTTGGCGCACGCCCCGGTATTTTAACGCCAGAACTGCCGCGCTGCTGTATTGAGGGCAGACGACAGCAGGCGCCGTCTGCAGCAATGGCGGCCAGCGGGGGAGCACTCCCCCACTGCGCAGGTGCTGTGCGCGATGAAATCACGTGTCCTTCTGCGCCGTACTATCGTTTGTTATCTTTTTTTTGTTCCCTTTCCGGACATTAGCCCCCCCCCCCCCCCCCTACAAGACCACGCACACAGCTTACGGCTCATTCATAGAGGTCCGTCAGGTAAACAACTTCGCTGTAATAAACATTACCGTTATTAAGTCAAGCTAAAATTATAGATCAGAGCTCGAGAATCATCAAGGCGTTAATATTATCGCGAACGGAGCCTTAGTAATGCAGAAACTGAGGTAAATGCAGGACACGATTAGAGACTCCCCGGGACATTCACGTACTTACCCGATGACAAAGGCACTCCTCATTTAAATTCTGTCACTAGTATTCAACCACTCGATGTAAAAAAAATATTGTTGTATTGCCTTATAAGACGAAAGGACGAGATAGAATGCTGCTTGACCAGTTGTATTTAATTTTTAGAAGAAACAACTCAATGACAACGACGCGGGTGGTCGAAAGGTTTCGCTTTCGCACGATTCGGCGCCGCCCGCGCTTTCCAGTTTCAGTAGCTTCGCTATTGAGTAGCGTGGCGCAGGTTTTCTCTCAGAAACTCTCATAAAGCACAAGTAAAAGAGAATTCCACGTCTAGGTGATGTCGCGCGATGTCCGAACGGTCCACGCCATTTGACCAAAAACAGCTGCAGCGGCGAATCCACCGCTCTGTCTTGGCTCGGTTTCTTCATGGCCACGCCCTTGCATTGTGCGCAAAAAGCCGTACCGCCGTCGGTCGAGCGCCATTTTACTCACCGAGGGCAGCAGAGGGCGATGATGACGTATGCAACGTCACCGTTCGCCGGTTGGGTGGCGGGAGATTTGAATTTCGAAGAAAGTATTTGGACCCTTCAGATGCAATTCTCTCGGAAACTAAGTCTTTTCTTGACACGAAACAAGCGTTTCGAGTTTTCTGGAAAGGTATATTAAACAGTACAGGTTGTCGACTTAGTATTTGGCTTTAGTGTCCCTTTAAAGTGCACCCGAATCTAAGTGCACAAGCGTTTTTGTATTTCGCTGACGTCCAAATGTGACCGCCATGGTCAGGATTGAACTCGGGGGGACCTCGAGCAACGCCATAGCCAACAAGCTACCGCGGCGGGGAAAGATGTGCTAATTTGACCTGAGACCACTTCCGTAGTGTAGCATAGACTCTGAGGTGATTTAAATGCAGCTTTGCGTCTGCGAGCCCTGCGTGAGTTGACGTTTGACAAATTTGCATGGTTTTTATTTTTCAAAAATAGCAGAAACCTACCACTCCGTATAGTCTCAGTTTCAGTCTCAGTCTCAGCCGCTGTTTCCTTGCCTTCTCACGTCAACTTTTCCCTCTCCCGCACTCTCCCGATGTGTGGGAGCTGTGAGAGTGGCAAGGTATTTATTTAGCCATTTCGAGACTGCGTCCGTTCCGATCATTCTCTGCCTCCTCTCCCCTCTCCTCTCTACAGTTCTATCTACGTCCTTTATGGACTTGCACGTTAGTAGAAAGGTAACCGCTGATATTTACAAAGCCAGTTCCCGCAATGCTTTCGAGAGGGGTGTGGGTCATGGATAATTAAAGCTGTGACGAGGCTAATGTGGTTACACCGAGGGAGGAGGAGGAGGAGGAATAGATTTTAATGGAGAGAAAGGAGGAGAGGTCGGCCTGGAGAGCGTGTCTCCAGCCTGCTACTCCTCACTGGGGAATGGGGAAGTGGGAAATACAGGGAAAGGTAGGTGGCGGATGATTATGATATGGTACAATGAGATACTATATACACGTTGTCCAATATGCGGATGCGCACTGGAGACGCAATACACTAAGAGTAATCTTGTCCATACAAAAAGTAATCTTGTCACAAAAAGTTCTTGCGCAAACACATTTTGCACTGACTACACGTCTCACAGCTTCTAGAGGCGAGGGAGCTCCAAAAAGCATTGGGCTGCTGCTGCTGCTGCAGCAGCAGCAGTGACCAGCAGATACCGGCCATGCGAAAACACTCGTGTACTTAGATTTCAGTGCGCGTTGAAGAAGGCCAGGTCGTCCAAATTTCCGGAGTCCCTCACTACGGCGTGCCTCATAATAAGAACGTGGGTTTGGCGCGTAAAACTCTATAATTTAATTAATTAAATAATTGCCTATTATGCGTGATGACCGATCGGAAGCCTATGGAAAGATGACGCCCTATCGAGGCTGCAATCGATTGGTTCCGCCGGACCCGCCGTGGTTGCTCAGTGGCTTATGGTGTTGGGCTGCTGATCACGAGGTCGAGGATCGAATCCCGGCCACGGCGGCCGCATATCGATGGGGGCGAAATGCGACAACACCCGTGTACTTAGATTTAGGTACACGTTAAAGAACCCCAGTTGGTCGAAATTTACGGAGTCCTCCACTACGGCGTGCCTCATAATCAGAAAGTGGTTTTGGCACCTAAAACCCCATAATATAATATAATCTAATCTATCTTGGTTCCGCCGCCTATGTTGCGCGAAGGGCAACGGCACCTGGTAGCGTGGCAAGGAAACTGAGCTTTGTGTCACGTGACCGATCTCTCTTTCCTCATTGGTGGGAACTGCTTCTACTCGTAAAGACAGCCAAAGCCCGGGCGTGCGCGCTGCGGCGCCAACGACAACGACGCTGCAATACGCAGGAACGATTGATTGGCTTTAACATCGTCATCTACCTGAAAGTAGCCAGAAGCAACAGAGTTACTGATCAGTTCGGCTTCGCTCTGCGGTTTGCTTCCCTCCTGCAGGGTAAGCGCGGTTTGCAGAGTGACCGCCTCGCAAAGGTATTACAGTTGCTCGATCAATTCCCGGAATAGAACAAATTTTTTTTTAATACGGAGCTTTCTTTCTCATAAACACGCACGGGTTTCCTTCGTGACTTCACGCTGCTCTCGGGTGGATGACAATCTCCCCTTTTTCGCACAAGGCTTTTTCCATGAACGAAAAAAACCAGTCAAAAACACAAAGGACAAGAGGAGAAGTTCACACCACAACGACTGGACTATCAACTGAGGTTTATTAGAATCGGCGTAGTCCCAGCAAGGCCAGCAGAGCATGCGCAACTGCATCATCGCTAATCACATAGCATCAAAAGACAAGAAACGCTTCTATCGTGACCGACCTATAAATTCAAATTCTTTTTCAAGTAAGCGCACCGAGGTTAGTACGACCTTCAAGTGACCTTGAGTCAAAAGCCAGAGCCGTTATCTGGGCATTCAAACGAGAAAATCCGCGCACGTTGCGAGAACAAAATTAGATCATCCGGGTAACCACTCAAGAACGCAATACATACGCTAGTTACTTCCCAGACAGGTTACAAAAAAATATTGCTTCCTAGTTCTTGCTAATGTTTGTTCACAGCATAACTCAAGCTGTAACTTCTAGTAGGCTGAAGTATTATTTGTAATTTTCAATAGTGACGTTCAAAAGGCAGATACACGGCACTATACACTTGATTGTCTGTCATCTTTCGGCGCTGCGTGTTCTATTGAACGCCAGCGGTCCGTGAGTTCCGCGGTGCGACCGGCGCGCCGGCTGCACCGGCAGCGTCCAAGCAGGCAGCATCCAACGCGCCGCGAATATTCGTTTGAGCAAGAAGATACTTGCAATGAGGTTCTGTCTGGGACAGGAAACTATTACGTCCATATGGACCAGTGCACAATGTGGCGTGGTGCGGTGTGATGTGGTGGGGTGTGCCGCTGCGAAAATGCACTACACCCATTTTAAGATTGTGGCTGGCATCATTTCCAACCAATATGCTTTGCAGGTAGCCATTTCATTCTTACATCTACTCTGGATTACGGGAGAGCCAGCAATTTTTTTTATTTATAGAGCACATTCTAGAAAGTCACTTTAGAAGCAACTTTCTTAATTATGAAGTTGATGAATGCAACCAATCGTTGTATCAAGTTACTTGAAAGGTAGCCAGTCGCTAAACAGAAGCATTTGTCGTTAAACAGACCAAAAGGACACTATGTCTAGCTGATGAATCGTGAAAATCAACACTGTTCGCAAGCTATCATCCTATCATGATCTCGGGCATACAAGATAGAAAAGCAGCAACAGCGATTGTCAGGGCAGATGGCGGTGCGCTGAACCAAAAAATACAGGAAATTAAGTTTTTTCACCTCCTCCTCCTCCTCCTCTGTTCCCCTTCCCAGGTGAAGCGCACCAAACCGAATATTCCAGTTCCGATTTGCTTTTTTTTCTTTCTATTATTTCTACCTCTTTTCAAGTTCAGAAGAGGCCGGTGCCAAAATTTGAACGTTTTGAACAAAAGACATGATTCGTTTTACCTACATTTATTTTTCACTTAACATATGTATGATGTCGCAAACCCGCCGTGGTTGCTCAGTGGCTATGGTGTTGGCTGCTGCACACGAGGTCGCGGGATCGAATCCCGGCCACGGCGGCCGCATTTCGATGGGGGCGAAATGCGAAAACACCCCCGTACTTAGATTTTGGTGCACGTTAAAGAACTCCAGGTGGTCGAAATTTCCATAGTCCTCCACTACAGGGTGCCTCATGATCAGAAAGTTGTTTTGGCACGTAAAACCCCATAATTTATGTATGCTGGCGCCGTGACTTCAGGAATCGGTGTTTTTCAGATAATCCTACTTATTCAGCCTCTCCAGAGGAAGCGTGCTGTTAATAGAGAGATTTAGATTAGGGGATGCAAGCGGCTTGCGTACTAAAGAACTAGGGGCCACAGAAATGCGCATGCGCAGACCCCTACGTATCGGTCTGCGCATATAGGCAGTACCGTCGCCGCTAGTTCTTGCGTACGCAAGCCGCTTGCCTCCCTTAACCTAAAACACTCCATTAGAGCGCGTGCGCGTGTCTGTGTGCGTGCGCGTGTGGGCCGCCAAATGACAGTCCACCAAATACGCCCTGCATCAACACTCCGCAACAAGCAAACAACATATAACCATTGTTCGTTCATTTAGTGGTAGCCAAAACATTTTTCCCTTGTCTGGCCACACTGCGACGGCGTTCGCCGCTCGTACGCCTCATGTAGCCTGGCCGGCGTCCCGCCAGCGCGTTTTTTTTTTTTTTTCGGTGCGCGATAATCGCAGGAGAAAAACGCCCAATGTAGCCCACGCTTTAGCGCGCGCGCGTGTCTGTGTGCGTGCGCGTGTCTGTGTGCGTGCGCGTGTGGGCCGCCAAATGACAGTCCACCAAATACGCCCTGCGTCAACACTCCGCCTAAGTCCACAACACAAACGGTATTCTCCCACTCAATTTATCTCAAAAACACGGCTGCACGTGCCAGACAACAACAAGCGTCATACATTTAGTCCGCGGCCGATTCAGCTTATAAGTACGCACGGCACCGACCACTTCCTCATCGGCATCTATCCACATAGAGCGTCTTGTCCACGTGTAGGCGCGTGTATGCGATCGGCCTTCTTTAGACGTATCCATTACGGTCAAAACAACTCTCGTTTGGCGCACTAACGTTAACAAGCAGCCCACGGCTCAAACTAGACTCGGATTTCCTTATTCAAATCGGTGAAAGTGAAGCATTCAGGAGCCTGCAAGGGGGAAAAGGCGGTGCTTTGCGACCACAGACGCGCTGCAGACTTCTGCGACCAGCACGTGGGCCTCAGCCACCGTGGTATGTAATGATACCCTGCAGAGTCAAGCCGCAGTGGTGCTCCACATTAAAGCGGTGTTGAATTACTAGGCGCCGCATGCTTGACTTTGTGGAGACACGCAGCAGCACCGCAGTACGACTAAGAATATCGCAGCGAATTTCGACGGCTAACGCGTCCCGTTATAGGCGGAAAGTTTGCATTTTTCCGGGGGGGGGGGGGGGGGGGGGGAGGGCTAAGACCCGAACAGCTTCCCGAACCTCATATATGTATGTATTGTCACGTGGTACTGCCGGTAAATAACGCAGTAGCAATGCTGTGAAACACGAAACTAACGTTTATTGGGCGAATCTGTGCCCATAGAGAGAGGCTACACTTAAAGCACAACGATAGTGGCGAACACAGTCGGCGATCGTCGAAATATGATCTGCGGGTCAAGCGCGTCGGCTTGCATACATCAGTCATCGAAGGTTCCAGAGTGATCGCTGGTGCCCGCGTGTCTCCCAGAAAGTTCTAGACCATTCGCGTCGCGCGATGAAATCAGATTACACAAGTTTCGGTGACAACAGACAGCGGATAGATCCATCGATAACTTTCGAGAAATCTCTGTACATGCAGGCACTTCCTGCGCTGTGCGATAACATTTGTTAGGCGGTGAAACGTGGTCATCCGATGAAGATAAACATATATATATATATATATATATATATATATATATGTTTATCTATATATATACATATATATATGTGTGTGTGTGTGTGTGTGTGTGTGTGTGTGTGTGTGTGTGTGTGTGTGTGTGTGTGTGTGTGCGTGTGTGTGTCTTGCACTTGAAGAAACTTCGTGTGCCCTCGAAGAATCGTTCACTTAGGTGACGGCCTTATATGAGAATTTACACGACTTCATAGTAGAATAGTAGGAGACAGTTCAGTTTCGCAACCTGAATCCTCTCCCACCACCGAGAATCTGCCCTCTCTCGGTGGTGTAATATTCCTTCGTGTAATCGTCGTATACTTCGCTATCAACAATACTGCGTCGCCTTTCCTGCCAAACTGCAGCTTCTCTCTGTCTTCTTCTCTTCTTTTTCTGTGAGTCCGAGCACAAGTGCTCCTGCGCATCACTGCTGTTGATTCTGATTTGGAATGAATCCGGCTTGGCCTCATTTCGGTTACTGAGTGAATTATACAGGGTGCCCCAACTGTCATGCACTAAGACTGAAGAAGAGCATTCGCGCTAGTGGAAGAAAGCCTAGTGCATTTCCAGTACAGTGTAGTAGCCGCCAGTAATTCTTTCGTTCCTGAAATTTATTTCGACAATTACAATTAACTATCGAATTCGAGAACTACTGTCCAAATTATAAATATATCAATGAGGCATTTGTAGACACCCCCCAGGCACCACCAAATCACATCTAACTGCTATGTTTTCAACGAAGCACTAATTGCATACTAATTTTTTCTGACTGTTAAAGAAACCCCACGAAATATGAAAAATATCCTGTGACTGCGCTCCCACCCGCATCATAAAGCAGCGCCTTCAATTAAGCTGATTGAATGCAACTGCGTTGCCTGTCGCAAACCCGAAGAGACAGCGCATCACCTTGACAATGGTACGGAAGGAGCACCATCAGCAGGTTTGGCGGCTTTGCAGCTATTTCTTTCTCTCTACGTCACATCTGTTATCAAAAACGTGGCGACTGGGACGAAACAAAACAAACCTTTGAGCATTTGAACTGACGTTGTCAACTCGCTTTTGTGGTGATAGGCTTTCTGGCGAAAAGGAAAAGAACCATCCGTGCACTTCGTTTATGCCAAGACAGCAGCTATCACAGCTTGTTTCCACGTATCCAGCTTTTCCGGACACGAGGGTTTAGTTCGCGATAGTGCCACCACGTGGCGTGCTGACCTTAAACTTTTCAACCTTCCCCAAAACAAAACAAAAATAAAATAATTAAAGACTATCCCTGCGCATTCAACTTCGCCACAATGCTTGTCCCGCCGGCGTTATCAGTGTCCATGATTAAGCGTAGGCGCTCGTCGCCTGGAACTGACTTACCATTCTAATAGCGTTTAGTGGCGAAGAGCGATGATTGATTCTGGACTTTTCATACGGTTCTATTATTATTTTTATTTTCCTTTACTTTTTTTTTGATGACACGGAGTAAATTAGCTAGGGTAACCGTCATAAGCACTCCGTGGCAGCATTTCTTCAATCGGCCCATATTCTTAATGTGCGAACATCGCATAGCGTCTACGAGAGACGCCGTTGTGGACGGCCCAATTATTTCCCCAGCGACTTTGCTATCCGTGTTCATGGGTTACCGCAGCAGCTGCAAATCAAGATGTGCTTAACCATAAAGACATACACATCGATATTTTGGTTTTTCACCTTGACGCATAAGTCATGACACAAGAATTGAGCAAACTGTCTCTCTGCCGTTGTCCGTTAGTATGCTATGGCCGAAGCTGCTCGCAATATTACGTCACATTTACTGGCCGCCGGGCCAGGTACACCCTTGGGTGTGACATATACAGTAGCTGTAGTTGTATCCCAATGTAGTCTCCGGTCACGGTTATCCGCGTACGGGAAGGAAGACCGCTATTTAAAATTATTGTGCAGTAATATATGCGGAATTTGTCTGTTCTCCCCATCGTCTACCATGTTGCCGTTCCGCCTTTATAATAAAGCCGCAATGTAGACTAGTAGGTATCGAATGCCATAAAGACTACCCGAATACTCAAAGACCTCGCGCACAACTCCTGACACTTACTCGTATTCAAGAGTTGTGCGACTGCCAAGGACATCCTTAACGAATGTTACATAATACATTATGACGTTCTACGTGTCAAAACCGCGATCTGTTTATTAGGGACGCCATTAGGGGGGATTCCGGAATAATTTGGACTATTGAGATTCTTTAACGTGCGCCTAACCCTAAGTACACGGGTGTTTTCGCATTTCACACCCATCGAAATACGGCTGCCGTGGCTGCGATTCGATCCCGCGACCTCGTGATCACCAGCCGAACCCAATAAAAACTAAGCAACTACGAAGGGAAAGGAACGTTGGCAGTTCGAGGAAGGTGCCAGTCGGCACGTGAGACCATTTGTTCCCATCCTCATTGCGCGAGAATCGGTACCAGCCGTCGAAGAATGACACCGTAGAGTGCGCGTTAACGGGATGGAGTCCGCGTCCAATATTTCAGACCCGAATCATACTGTAACGACTGACGGTCAGGAATCTCGCTTATACGTGCAGTCGCCCGACAGCTGCCGGGCGCTGGTGTCGGCCACAGGACCTACCTACGTACTTGACCTCTCTTCAACACTTGCCGACATTCTTGCCTTATTTCGCACCATCGCGTTTAAGCTGAACTGCTTCAACAGCTAATTTATTTGTGCCGAAGTTTGGCCACCCTGTCAACGATATGGTTTTGTTACTTTTAGGCAATCTTTTATATTTACAATAATACTGTTCATACTGGCCTCTGTTCATATTTTTTAGGATGTTTCATAGACGTTGAAACCATAACACGGCCCCCTGACCACGCTGCTCAAAAAGTCATTTTATTTCCTTGAGGTCTTGTGCAAGCTTGTGCGTTCTTGCCGTTCATCAACCTCCTAGTTTCCCTGTCACTTGTATCGCACTTTATGACTACAATCCCACGGAAGTTGGCAATGATATAATTGTCACGGGATTGAAGCGTTTGAATCAATTCTACCGTGGAAACGACAGCCGCCTTTGCTCAGTGCGAATGTAAATATTGCATTAATGAGAGCCTTTCTTAAGCCTATATATTCATAGTCTAAAAAATTTTGCGGATCCCACGCACTGTGCCAATCTTTGTAAGCGCGTTTCTGTGATGTTTATTTTGATTTGCGATAATTAGCGGCAAGGCTGACTGCGAATGTATGATTTATTCAGCGTATAGTGCAATACGAGAGCAGTGAGTTGATGGCAAATGTTACCTTTCGTGCACTACTGCTCTTTGTCTGCGTAGTACACAACACACAGTGAGCCGTGTTTGCTTGAGGCGTTGTTGTGCGCCACTGTTTGTAACCTGTAAGAGGGTTGAGCACAGTCGTTGCTTCCCATGGCACATCGATCGCATCGAGGCAGATGTGTTGGCAGAATTGCGGTGCTCCACGTGCGAAAACACTTTCAGATTATGAGGCACGCCGTAGTGGCGCACTCCGGATTGACCTTGATATCCTGGTGTTTTTCAACGTTCTCCGAAATCAAAGTGCACGGCTATTGTTGCATTTCGCTCCCGTCGAAATCCGGCTCCCGCGGAAGGGATCGAACCCGCGACCTCGAGCAATGACATAGCCGTCAAGCTGCCGCGGTGGGCACGTAAATGTTGATTTCACATTCGACCACTTCAGTACTGTCACCTATGCCCTACGGTAGTTTATTGCGGCTTTGCGTCAGCACGCACTGCGTCAGTTGTCCACTAGACAAATTTGCATGGTGTCTATCTTTAGAAATAGAAGAAACGTACAGTACCCTGCCTTCAGTTTGCCCTCAACCGCTGTCGTGTCTATGATAGTAGAGTTTCGTCATCTAACCTCGTCTTTTCCCTGTCCCGTCCTTCGACCCTGTATGAAAACTACGAGTGAAGAATGGCAAGGGTGTTATACACTCGTTTCGCGAATACCCCGGCTCTACCCATTTTCCACCTCTTCTCCCTGCCCCTCTCTACCATTATATCTACGTCTCTTCAGGACTTGCATGTCAGGATAAGGGTAAGCGCTGCAGTTTCTGCAATGCTTTTTGCCGTGGGTCACGAATAATTACACCTGTGAAGAGGCTAATGTAACGACGCCCAGGGAGCTCCAGAGGGCACTGTGCACATGTGACGCGAGGGAAAGGTCCAGTCGACTTTCTTGCACCGCCTTTCCTCTTTTCCACGCTCCTTCCATCTATATGCACGCTCTGAACCTCCCTTCGACATGGCGTGCAAGACTGCAACAGAACCAGTAGAAAAGTCGCAGGAAGAAGCAAACAAAGCTTCACTTTAAAAATATTGTCTTTATTTGTTAGACTACAGTGGCGTGTGGTCATGGCGTCATCACGTTTTTTGCGGGATTTCTAAGTGGCGAGAGCCAACTGGCCGACTTAATTACCCCCTAGACTTTCTGCCTTCAGGAGCAACCTTATCCTGTTGCCAAGGCGCGAACGGTCTATGCAGTTTACTACAGACCTACAAGACTGTTTTTTCAGCCTGCTCATCTTTTGCGCCCTCCACAGCTATACTGTGGAGCAACTTTTCTTTTACTACACTGCATTAATAGGTGAACTTGTTTTCGAATTATATTATCTAATAATGTCGTATTATTGCTATCATTGTCGTACGTAATCTCCACATAGTACAAAGGCACCCTATAATGAAACGCTTTCAATTTTTACCCGGTTACACCCGCCATTGTAATGCAAGTAAACGTAACCTCAACTCAGTTTCTCAAAAATAAACGCTGAATGAAACGCTGACGTCATCCTGAACAAGATCAACAACCGGCGTAGTGCTCGATCTTGTGATGCCCCTATTCGCAAGCTTATATTTGTATGTCTGTGTTTTTTTTTGGGGGGGGGATGCGCTCTTTTACCGTAGAAACGTCCCTCGGACTTCTCTGATGTGCTCGTTTTTATTCTCAAGCAACCAATGTAAACTGTCATAACCGCAACTTCATGATGTCCTGGTGGTAGGCCACCATGTCGTGTCGCGCAAGTATGATCACGCTGATTGATTTGGGTTGGCATATACTACTTTGTATGTCATACTTCACCAAATTATTTTTTCAAACTATGCAAGAGCTCAAAAAGGCCGACCACCTCACTAGGTCCCTGTCCTCTATTTACTTCCGCATAGTGTGTGTCTATCGCTGTGGTTACGAAATATGCCCAGTGGTATGCTACCACTCAAGCCTTTCTGGCGACCTGAGCAACTGAAGTCGCATGCTTTCTTCAACGCGGCGTTGACCTTCAATACGCCTATCCTCAAGTACTTTTCGCCAACTTCGCTCACCACTTTCTCTCCAGTGTGATTTCTTAAACTACTCGCTCCTGCTGGACACAACACAAACACGCAACGACATTAATGAAGCATCATTTACAGGCTAGTTGACATGCTGTCGATGTATATTTCCGGTGATCACCGGGATAGGAGTGTGGTCCTGTCTTTGGTGACATTATCGGTCTACAGCCTCGCTCAATAACACCGCTCGTTACTCATCATTTTTTTGTCGACAGGAGCATACTGTATTTCCTGTGAACATACTTTCGGCCTTAGGTGTGACCTTGCACGCCCGTTATTCTGTTACGCTGACGGCGACCGTTGTAGTCAGGCTGGCGCCTCATTCTGAGCTTCGCCGTCACCGGAGAGCACAGAAAGCTGTCTTCGCAAACAAACCACCGGGATTCGACCCCATGTATTTGCAGCATTCTGTATTTGGAAACTGGGCACGCTAACCATCGCACAACGCTAACGGCGTTGCGTGCGTAAGATCGCTACGTTCTGCAACGTGCGCAAGTGCAGAACGCAACGCGAATGGCACGTGTTGCATACGTGGCCGCCGCGTACGCACGCATTCGATTCTTGCGCGCTTACGTGCAGAGCCTTGCGTGCAGCACTCGTGGTTCTCATTTGTCCAGGAGAGTGCGAGACAAAAGAGTTTCTCAATATGGCGGCGTAAATGCGACCAACGGAAGGCTGTACTTTTCAATGGCCTAACATTTGGATTCAATGGGTTAACATTTGGCCGATCCTGAAGATAGTGCCATGTCGGGCCAACCCGCGACGGAGTTGAAGCCGGCATTAAGCACTTCTCCAACGTGGGCCAATTCCGAAGATAGTGCTATGCCGGGCCGACCCGCTGCGGAGGTCCTCTACTGCGATTCCCTTCTCTTCGTACCCATTCTGTCACTGATTAGCACTCTGCATACGTGTGCCAATCCCTACGCTAGTGCAATGCCGTGCCGACCCGCGGCCGAGGTGAAGCAGGCGTTAGGCACTCCGCATACGTGGGCCGATCCCGAACATACTGCAATGCCAGGCCGACCCTAGGCGGAGGTGAAGCAGGCGTTAAGCACTCCCTATACGTGGGCCGATCCAAATATTGTGCCATGCAGGGTCGACCCGCGGCGGAGATGAAGCAGGCGTTAAGCATTCCCCCTACGTAGACCAATCCCGAAGATAGTGCAATGCCGAGCCGACCCGCGGCGGAGGTGAAACAGGCGTTAAGTACTCTCCATACGTGCGCCGATCCCGAATTTAGTGCAATGCCGGGCCGACCCGACGCGGAGGTGAAGCAGAAGTTAAGCACTCTGCATACGTGAGCTGATTCCGAAGTTAGGGCAATGCCGGGCCGACCCGAGGCGGAGGCGAAGCAGGTGTTAAGCACTCCCCATACGTGGGCCAATCCCGAAGTTGGTGCAATAGCAGCCCGAACCGCGGCGGAGGTGACGCAGGCGTTAAGCACTCCGCATATGTGGGCCGATCGCGCCGATTGTGCCAAGCTGGGTCGACCCGAGGTGGAGGTAAAGCAGGCGTTGAGCCCTCCCCATACGTGGGCCGATCCCGAACAGGAAACCTGGAAGCGCCCTAAATATACATACGTTACCTTTCTTTCCCTTTATTTGGTCACATCAATTTTATTCGTTTACAATTGCATGCGTACGAAGTGCTGAAAGAAACAGTGTTGAGCATCGTGGCCCGGGTTTGATAATGTGAAGTGCATGCAGCCCTGTTCTTTCTGTCGAACTTGCCCATAGAAAAAAAGCTTTTTCGCAGTATTCGATAATAAAGATGGAGTATTTATTACTCCATCAGATGGAGTATTTTATTATTAGTATTTTCCAATATGTAGCAAACGTGTCCTTTGCAAAGCTGACATACGCCATATTTTTGTTCGTGAATGACGGTAAAGGTTATTGAAAAATTGAGATCACTTGCACGTCAGCAGTGATCCTGGGCTACATGACATGTCTGGCATCAATAATGGTTGATGTGAGCTTTTGGAAGACGGCCATTTTAATTCTCACATTGCTGAATTGAGCGAGCGGTGACACGTACCTTTTCAGAGGGCGACACGGGC
Source organism: Dermacentor andersoni (assembly GCF_023375885.2). Lineage (NCBI taxonomy): Eukaryota > Metazoa > Arthropoda > Arachnida > Ixodida > Ixodidae > Dermacentor > Dermacentor andersoni. Next base: position 80,670,936 of record NC_092820.1, on the reverse strand, counting down.
CTGAAACGAGGCCTAAACGTGCGTATGAAGGCTTGCTGCTCCGTAGAACTGAGAGAGAGAGAGAAACAAGCTTTATTGACATGCTGGATCGGTAGAATTGAGGTATGCACTCGAGTCACCGGTGCCCGTATGAGGATATGGAGTTATGCTCCTTGACGGCAAAAGCTTGAATGTGTATGTGTGGGGCGTCTGAAATATGGTCGCGTATTTTATCCTTTCTGTGGTGTAGTTCCTTTCGGGTCTTTCAGTGTTACATGATAACGCTTCACGGATATGAAAAGCGTTTCCTTCCTTTTCTTCCCGCTTCCCACTCCCCCAGTATAGGGCAGCAAACCAGGTAGAAGCCGGCTAACTTCGCTAACTTTTCTTCTGTTTAATTCCTCGGTCACGTGACATGACAGGAATGGAGCCGGAGGCATCGGGTAATGAACATGCTTCTTTATTGTTCACAGAACACAAGAAACAAATAAAAAAAACGACAAAACAAAACAACCAACACAAATGAACTACGCTGAGCAGCACCTATGTATTTACAGGCATAAGCTGTCCTTGTTCTTTCTGTCGCACTCTCACGTAAAAAAAATCCCCCAAGGACATCGAAGCAATAAATATTCCTGCCGCAACCATCACGTCCTCTTATATGCAAGAAGTGATCACATTTCAATAAAAAGAGCGCACACTTTGCCATTTCCGTCCGGTTGGTTAAACCAATTATCGAATACGTGTCTCGCTTCTTTCTTTCTTTTTCGATTTCAACACGGAGCTTCTGCGGCGGAGATCATCGTAGTTTCGTATGTGAACGTGCCTCAGGCCAAGCAACTTAGTCCTTATTTAGCATCTGCACGCACGTACTATTCACGCACAATGGCATACAAAACAGAGCGTGAACGACGTGCCAACGTGCAGGCAGTTGCAAAAGAAAGATGCACCTTTCTTTCTTTCTCTCTTTTTTTCTTTTATGTCTAAGGACGTACATTAGAAGAATCAAGTGCGGAAGAACACAATTTTGCTCTCTATGACATGAAGCGCGTCCAAGAAATACGCGTCGTAAACACTTTTGTCTTTTCTTGCTTTGTACTGGCTATAACGCCCAATCGATTCACTTTAGCTATTTTTTCTTCTACTTGATTGTGTTTGATTAGTGCTCGTCTCCCCAGAATCTAGAAAAAAAAACAAAAAAAAACCAGGTGGTCTCGTTTCTTTCATCTTGTGATATTCGAACTGAATCTGTGCTCGACAGGTTTTTCTTAATCTTAGTTCATTTCGTCGTCAGCTCATTTCTATAAATAAAGTTTATTCCTCCTCCGCTTATTCCTTAACATGTGCTCACGGGTGTACCATAAGATTGCGCAGCATATTTGGAACTCGATGTAAGGCTTACTAAGTAAATTTATAAGCAACCTTTTTTTTTTTCAACTAGCAGAATAAGTTCTTGACGCGCCCCCCTTCCTCCTCCTCCCAACAGCTTAGCTGTGGAAGTAGTCTAAAGCTGCTAGTGTCTGTCCATGGGCCCCGAGATTAGTTGGCAAAGTGCACTCCGCAGAGTCTCGGAGGCCATGGTTTGTTTATGCCATGTAGTTTCCTACAAAAATTACCAGGGGAAATTCTGGCGCTAGTGCCTACGAGAGCTGCAAACGTGGTGGATAAGCCCAGCGCTTTTATATTACCTGTTATTTCAGCCAGCGTTAGAATGAGGGTTAGTGGATTTGTTTAAACTGTGTCCTCGTTTCGAATGGCTTTGTGACTTTGTAAATGGATCATCTTCAACAACATGTCGCGTTACAAACGGGACAATTCACCATGGTTATGCACGTACGTGGAGTCTTCATGCCTTCTGCGTATACAAAAGCAGGATTGCTTCGGTATTCGTGCCGATAAAAAGCAGATGCAGCATAGTAAATAAAGGCGCAAGAACGTCTCAAACCACAAGCACGAAGAACAGACAAATTCCAAGTACTATTCATTCCCACGGTAGCTGCATGATTACAGCGCCAGAGTTCCCTCTGGTAATCCTAGCAGGAAACTTGTCTGTGCATGCCTTCGAGATCGGGTGTCGGAAGCTATGGTTCGTGCTACCACCTCTCCCGGCACTCCTACTTCTGGCAGGTTGTCATAGTTGTTCCAGTGTGGGCTTATTGGCTCAGTAGAAACGAAAATAGTATGCCAGATAGCTTACACGTCGACGAATGAGTTTCACCTGAGTAGACTCACTGTTTTGTCATAGAAAAATAAGAGCCTCCTTACTCACTTGTCGTGATAGTTTGTCATTATTCGCTTGGGTGGGAAAAAAGAAGAGGCGCGTAGAGTGTGCCTCAGTTCGAACGGCAGTGTAAAAACTGCGGCACCATTATAGTCCTGCCGTGACTTTAGAAAATCTGCCACAAACCTTTTAGGTACCAGAGCGATTGTGAGAATAAAAATAGGCGAGCATTCAGAGAAAACGGATAATTAACTGTCGCTTTGACGATTATTTCAGATGTAACAAAAAGCAACTATGGCGTGACGTACTCAGTGCAGCCCACCCCTTAAGACCTTCAAATGAGGACGTTCAAAAGGACGTTCAAATGAGGTGGAGTCTCAAGAAAGAAGAAAGAAAAGAGCAAAATCCAGTTTTTTCTGAAAGCGATACCGGACAGACGATACTGAAGTTATTTGTTTCCGGTGGATGAACGTTTGGCGTGATCTCCTCCAGGATGACATCAGTGCTTTTTACCCAGCAAAACTAAGATTTCTGTGTGGTCTTCAGCAGGTTCTGACAATCTTGAATGAAGCGCACGTTCACTTCCAGTTACGTGTCCTTGCATTTGGCGCTCCACGGCTTTACACTACGTGTGCCATGCGATATATACATACACAGTGCGGCAACGCGGACTTCATGTCTACGCACGAGAGTTCATCGCGGAGGCGCCTTAGATTTGACGAAGCACCAGCCCCAGGTCACGTGGCACGCTCACATGACCGGTTGTATACGCTTGTGTGGCGCCTCTATAGCAATCACAGGTATTTATGCCACCTTTTCACTATGCAATGCGTATGTATGTATGTATGTATGTATGTATGTATGTATGTATGTATGTATGTATGTATGTATGTATGTATGTATGTATGTATTTATGTATGTATGTATGTATGTATGTATGTATGTATGTATGTATGTATGTATGTGTATGTATGTATGTATGTGGATTATGTATGTATGTATGTATGTGCAACAAGCACGACACATCTGATTAGTTGGAGCACTACAATGGTATAGATCTCACCGCAATAGATCATCTCAGCGATAAGGTGTTTGACTTTCACCAGCACTGGTGTCGGCATTCACAGACTAGTTGAACTCCATGTATGTACAAGAACAGTCGCCACAAAATAACAGCAACAAAATAACTGAGCACAATCCACGAACGATTCGCCACACAAAGTCTCGAGCACAATCACAACAATGATGAAAGCACGAAAAGCATCTACACAGACTAACTAGCAACGCTGCACAAAAGGCTGATCGCGTTTTTTTTTTCAATTTCACCGTTCAATTATCATTGATGCATCATGAATCACGTCAGGCTGCGCATGGTGCTGCTATTTTAGTTTGGCACAGTTTGCGTTTTGTTTTAACACTGCCCAGAAACGTAGGGTCGTGTTAAGCCTAAAACATGGCTCGAAGTTGTCTTGCTAAAAAAAATAACAATGATGTTATCCTTCCGCAAGTGGCACTTAATGTGGAGAAACGGATCAATTAGAAACCCACAGCTTACATAACATCATGTAAAAGAGTCCAAATTCGATGGCGTGTAATGTTTTTCATACCACCAACATCATGCGAATTTCCATAGTATGCAAGATACCTCGATATGTTTAGAAAAAAAAACATTGGTAGGAAAACCCATTTCGTGGTGAGTGTTTTTGTTTTAAATAATTATTCTAGAGTGACAATGTAGAAACGCTCATTAAAAAGAACACCAAAGCAGTCTTATCTCGTACTCAAAAACAAGAAAGATCGGAATCTACGGGCCAATATTTTGTACACCCCATCTGCTTGACAGGGTTTCGTTTCATTTACGCAATGAAGACGCCATGACTTCACTTTGACAGCGTGACAAACCTAACAATGCTGCATTCCTGGGCACACTTGATCCTGTGGTCATTCTCAGTTCAACGAACAAAATAAGTGCAGACAGCATATGGTGAACGGCTCGTTCGAATCGAAACACATGTAGCACCCGGAAGGAAAATCTCAGCACCCTGTCGAAGAGGACTCTGCGAACCTGTCGCAACTTTGATCGCATTCTGCACAAGGTAGAGCCGCTGCGCTTAGCTAGGGACCCGTTGAGACAGCTAGCCCGTCTGGTTTGTGTGTTGAGAAATTCGCGAGTGTTGTAATGGCGCAGGGAAAGGGCAGGCATAAAAACCACACTCCAGGAACGTAGCGAGGCCAACATCACGTCACTATACAGGATGTGTGCACAGTCCCAGTGCTCGTGGTTTACGAAACAAGTGGGAGCGATGAAAAGGAGATCAGGGTGCTAAGTTAATCTTTACGTGAGAAGCGCGGTAAGACAGCGTGTTACCATTTGGTAACAAGTTCAGACAGTACGAGTCTTTTTCACCTCGGCTTCTTAACGAACGCGGCGTGTATTGGCAGACCACAACCAGCGGCGCTTTGTGCGCGAAAAGGGCCCTGCATCTGCTGCAGCTGCATGCTTCAGCATTGTTGGAGGTGGCGTGTGAAAACTGAAGGAACGACACGTCATGTCCCCAACGAGGTCCACGTCATAACTTGACGTCATGACGACGTACTGAAGCGCAGGAGTGGTGGTGTTGTTGATCATGCAGCAGGCAGCGTTAGCCTGGAAAACGAGTGCAGTGATTGCTGCTTCTGCAACGCCTCTTTCATAGGGCACAAAGTTTTTCACCACACTCTGAATGTAGAAATGCCGCCGTGCTTTCTATAGTCTTGCGATAACAGCTTGTGGTATGATAGTTCCCTTTCAATGCCCAAGACGTACCAACCCAGTACAGTTATCATAGCCAAATTTCAGTCTTCGTCTGCTCGCCGAGCATACGACACAGTTAAGAGTGGGTCACTTTTGTGGTATTCGCCTAAATGGTGCCAAGATTTTAGGCTCTTGTAAAAGCATGTCTAATAATAATAACCAAGAAAACTTGGATAAACTATTGTAAAAAAAAACGATGCTCTCTTTGAATGAATATTGCGGAGGGCAAGGAAACGAACCATAACAAGAATGAGACTAGTGTAGTGTGGGTATTTGAATCCATAGCTACTCACACTTCCGATATTATGCATGCTGTGTTTAGTATTTTCTCGACAAATAATGCAAGGGACTTTCAAACGAGACTCCTATTATACGGGACCTTTATTGAGGCCCCTATTCAAACAAATTTTGGTGACAGCTTTAAACTGATGCCGTGCATATAATTATTTCACGGTGTGGCTGCTACAGATATATATTATAACATATTTAATAAGGCAACACAGGCGCAATTTTTCCAGGGCGCAATGGCGGTATTTTCACCCACAAGTTTTGCTGGAGGCAATAATTACACTTGCAACACTCGCTTTAACTTCTCCAAATGCTATCGGACGTTTAAAACTACAGCGCTAACGCTGCCAGTAACACGCGTGTATCCAAGTATTAGTCGAGAGAAAACTTTAGTTATTTGACTATTAATTGGCGTCATGATAGGAAATTTGGTGTCTTTACGTAACCGAAAAGATCCACAAACAGCAGAAAAAACACAATCAAGGAACAGAATAAGAGAAGGTCTGTAACAAGTCAAATGGTCTTTGACTTGCGCGTGTTTTCTCGGTTATTTTTTGTGGTGGTTACCTCGGCAAAGTAATACCACGGCTAGCACTCTTACTGTGACAAGTTTATGCATAGCTGTTTTCCACATGAAAGCCCGCCCAAACTGGAAATTTGAAATCTAAATCGTAGAGATGGGATGGTTTCGTGGAGCATACCAAAGCTGCCCTGACACCGTTTTTCTTCCGCGTTTGCAGTGACACTTCGACATAAACGTGAAATAATGAAAATATAAGAAACAGGACAAACAACTTGAACTCAACGTGAAAGATGGGAATGACGCTCTACTGGCTTTCCTTTTTTTAATTTCTAAACATAAATGAAAGTGACATCACGAGCTCGTGCCGCAAGGTGTGGCGACGGGGTTCGCGGTCACGTGTGACTAGTACGTCGTAATGCTTTTTAAGCGCGCGCGAGTTGAACATCAGGTACTATGAACTTTCTTTCCGTGTCACCAACTGGCTAACGCAGTATAACGACTCAAAATCTCAAGTGAAGGGACAACACTTGAAAGCAGGGACCAACATCTTGCGCTTTCGTCTTATGTTCTGACGAAGAAAGCGAGACTCAACATAATAACGCTGAGAGTCACGCTGGACAGTCATGCCAGAAGTAACGTAACCGGCAATAACTTTTTACACCATGTTCGGACAAATAGAAACGATGTGAAATAAGCTTCAGCGTGCTGCAATCGTCGCAACTGAGTGACACTAAACTCCATCACCGACTGTCCTACAATGTATCTTTGACTGAAGCAAAGCAGTACGCAGATAGCCCTGAGATCATAAATGGCGACTTGCTCTAAACAACTTTGCTGAACTGCAAACAAAGCTAACATTACTCACACTATCTGCGAGGGTGGGACAAACAATAAGGGAGCCAAACAATTGACTTGACATACAATTTCAGGATGTATTAAAGTAAGCACAGGTTTGAATCACCTTTGTTCGCTGGTAACCGCCAACAAAAGAATTATAGATAAGTATTCACACTGAGATCCTTTTCTTGAACAGCCGGTCTCGTAAACCACAGTGATGCCCCTAGCGCCCGGTTCAGCTTTCTAACAAGCAAGAACTATGAAAGCTGCAAGAGGTTATCGGACTGTGAATTGAGGGGTCGAGTCAGAGTAAGTGTTTACACAAATAAAATTATCACAAGAACCACCCACTCATAACCGCGACCAACAAAAATAAGAATCGTCGAAGCGTCTGAAACGAGTGAACAAGAACATATATGCTAGGAACGAGAGACCCTGATGGGCCAACATTGGGACACTCTTGCGAGCAGGTCCAGCCATGTCTGTGAACCCTATCACGAAGCCTGGTAACGTAGGCAGCAGCCTTTTGTTAGGCAATGTCCCGAACAACATGCTCCCGACAAGCTACTACGAATGGACGCATTCGTGTGGAGGACCTCAACTGCAGCGTGCACACACTAGACTCGCTGCTCAAGTTTCTAGTGTGAACGGACCTAGTGGTCCGGGTTTAGTTCCCATGCCCCTTACAAAGCTTTACTCCTTCCCTCCACCACAAACTACAACAGGGTAGAAGAGCGGTCGTATCCTGTCTCTGAAATAGGCTGGCAATCCAGTCAACGCAGGCACGCTAAAGCGTTCGGGGACTCTAACTCAAGGTTTGTTCGTGTCTGTATGGACGACGTTGCTTTATAGGGTTTCTCACTACGTCACTCTGAGGCGTCTACTCCAGTAAAAGTTGAAGTGGACACGAAAAACAGTACACTAGGACTTCTCTCTGAGATCCGGCATCTTAAGATATCGTTCACGTTGGGTTCTGTTCACTTAACCACAAGGAAATGAAGACCGTATACACATACAACGATGAACACTAACCATTTCTGCTCTAGTCGTTAGGGGAAACGGCATGTAAACGTGCACCGACATGACTTTGAAGTTGAATTGGCCCGCATTATAAGAAAGTCTTGCTTCGTCAGTCTGCTGCCTCTCATTTCTTGCCCGAGCTCAGCTTAGAGGAACTCTGAGCGCCGGCATGAAACCCATAGGCATCGCTATCCCTGCGAAACTGGTGTCACGAGGTGTAAATGCGAACTGACCTGCTTCATCTGCTTTTTTTTTTTGGCTTCAGCATTCGCGAACTAAGTTCCAAGCAAATGAATGACGTGTTGCCAGTGCCCTTCCTAACCAACTCCTTTCTGAAAAAAAAAAATCATCTGCACAAGCACCGGAACACTGGGCAGAACTCGTGCCAGTCATACATATTCATGAAATAAAAGCATGGAAAATTTCAGACCTGACCGATCTCTAGATCATACAGCAGTTCTATCGTTCGCACGCATTGTGATAGCGTGGCAAGCCTTTCTTGGTTAGACTGTCTCTGTGTTCTTCACATGTCGTAGTTCTGCTGTCTTTTCAGTTGTCGGTTGCAATAAAGGGCAGAAAAGCGTAGGCGAGACTCAACAGCAAGGCCAACATCTAGTCCTACTACGGAGGAACCTTTCCGAGAAAACACCAGTTATTCGCACCAAAGCTCAAACGAACATGGCAAGCGGACCGGCCTCCCCTAGTCGCCACCCCGAGTCCCAAAGTCAACTTCCTTGACATACTTTCTGACATTTCACAAAGTTAAACAAGGAACTTGCCCTCTTTCGCAAAGTCATGTCCCAAGCAGAAGGACACGTTGCAAAACCGCCAGCCCCTTCACCTGTGTCTTGTAAAGAAAGGGCGGCAATATTTCGGCGAGCGCCGCGTACATCTCCCTCACATTTAAGGGAAGCGGTGAAAGGCGCGCCAGACCATCTGTCCAGCACGTCCGTCACGTTTTTTTTTTTGTCTCTCGACATACGGAGGCCCCGAAACTAACAGTTGAGCGCCACGTTGGAGTACGGCTGCTGCAGGGGTGCCCGGATGGGTAGCTCGTCCGGTGGTGTCGTGGTGAAGCTCGTCTCCCACGTTGTCGTCTTGTCAGGCGCGGAGGGCTTGACGCTCGCCTGGTTGCCGTTTCCGCCGAGCAGCTTGTCCATGGAGTCGAGCGACGAAGAGGCGGACTGGAGCTCCGTTCGTTCCGTGCTCAGCGAGTAGTTCGACGACGGCATTGGGATGAGGTAGTCCTCGGAGCCGGGAGACTGGACCTCGGATCTCTCGGACCGGTAGACCTGCGCGGAAGCACGCTTGTGAGACTCAGTAAGAGAAGCGTTGCCGGACGGGTTAGCTGCTCAGTAGGCGTTGCATTCGGAACTTTCGATTACTGCTCCGTACAGAAATGCTTTGCTGAAGCACACTCTTACAAAACCTGCTGGTGATGAATTCTTATTTGCTGCCTTCGTATGCTGAGTACAGTCGCTACCATGTAACAACTGTACAATAGAATGGGCAAGTTGTAATTTTGCATAACTTGCAATGTGTTCGAGAATTACAAGCACATCGTGGCCTTTTAAATATGCGAGTAGAATTGCTCATGTTACGAGCAAAGTAATCATTCGAGTATTTATTGGCTAGAACGTTTGCAGCGACTAATTGTCAAGGAGTTCTAAGACCATGATACCTCAGCATTAGTTTGATATAGTCTAAAGGGGAAATTAGGAAGCACTTAGGAAGCAAATGTTCACGGCAACATGACGCGACATGATGCTGATTATTTAATCAAAGTATTCAAAAGGGCTGAACTTTATGATCAGCTAGCATCCTAGCGGAAGGTAGTGCAACAGCAGTGGACGGTTTTGTAGTTATCACTGCTCAAGCTATGATTTCATTCATCAAAGTTGGACACTCGAAAGGTTTGCAAGGGAATTCATGAACTGCTGTAACAATGCCCACGTGCATGTTATGCGTGACCAGTGCTTGTAATCGGTCTCTGAGTAGCCGAAATTGGCTCGGTTCTGTCTAATCAACCATTACAATACTTGGTGAGAAACCTACAAAAATGATCCAGGTGGAACGCACAACGCGGGCAGCTATGTTTTTGAAGCATATGCGTTTTCTCGATGCATATAACCTCACAATGCTACTTGGCTCGGCGTGCAGCGTGATTCACGAAGCTGCTTAACGACATTGACGCCAAACATAGGCGTATTCGAGAGATACTATACAAGCAATATTAAGCACACCTTCTCGAACTAGGGGTGCTGGGCGACGCTACATTACAAAAGGCACGTTGCGAATGACTTCGAACTAACTTGGACTCCTCTTTTTGACTAGCATGCACTGAACTGTAGGCACACGAGTTTCTGCCTTTTGCACCATAAAGTAGGCCACCAAGCACAGGTGCAGTCTTTGTCATGTCTTGCTCCTCAGCACCTGCACGAACGTCGCTGAACTACCCTTGTGTAGAACTTTGTTGAAGGTGTACTATAGCTTCCATAAGATGAGAAGCATCATTAATAGTGCTGGTTGCCAACTGCTTGAGAATTAATTAGTTCCCTCAAACATTTCTCATAAACACATGAAGACAGGCGGTGCCTTCATTGCTTCAGAGCTGCTATAGCTACTGCTTACTACCTTCGAAAGCATATTCGATAATTCCACGAAAAACAAAGCACGCACACAGTCAAGCTGAAAAAGTTCAAGGGAAATTGGGTGTCAAAGGACCTTCAGTAGTAGTGACTTTTCTTTCTTTCAACACCCGACTGGCCACTAAGAAGGCCTATACTGCGCTCACCAACTCAATGCCAAACAAAAAAAGCTATGGGTGGCGTCAGTGAACCAGAGTAGATAACAGAAAAAAGGAGTGCCTTCACTGTCCATGCATGATCACCCTCCGCACGACATCCGACTGAATGAAATTGTGACGTAAGGACTAGCATATCACAATGGACAAGGCCTCCTCCTTCCTTTGGAGCACGCAGTTGTCTCTCGTTACTCAGTGGCTGACACGAAACCCAGCATTCGCCACAACTACACCAAGTTTGGTGAGAAGTGTAGGTGCTGCTCGGGTGTTCACGACGGCGACCATAACGCTGTTTAGGACAACCGTTGCGGAGCTTGTAACCCACTACCCAAAATTACTTTTTAGGCAGCAAAAAAAGCGATATCAACTCTTTTCTAATGCACAGTGACAATGTTCATCTAAGGACCACATATAGCTTACGAACACTAACACTGATGCAGGTAAAAGGTATGCGAGTATCGAGACAAAGAACACTTGCGATTCATTTCCACCTCCCCGATTCGCTCATGAGACGTCGACTTTGATTGACCAATGGCGCTTGACGTCCCAAAGTTTCGCAGTGGCCAATGAGTCATTTCATGAGCTCCCGATAAAGTTTGAACACCTGGGTCTTTTAAGGTGCACATAAACCCAAGTGCACGAGTGGTCTTATTGAGTTCCAACCCCTCCCCCCTCCCCTCGATATGCAGCTGCAGTGGAAGGAAATCCTGCCCGAGATCTCGGGCTTAGTGGCTGAATTCCGTAGCCACTGAAACGCCGCCATGGGTGACAATGGTTTTCGAAGAGAATCGAGACTGTACGTCAGAGATCCGTTCAAATTTCTGTGGAATTTTCTGATGGACAACGATGTGACAAATTTCATTTGAATAGAATTATATATGCTATTCTTGCTTAAGTTCACAGAACATGTTAACGTTTCTGTTGTCTTTGTACTCTTAATCTTTGGGCTAGGGTGCAGGATTAAGTCTGGTTTGCATACTGAGCGCGCATTCTATACTAGCGTCGTAAATGCATTCTGCGCATAATTTCTTTATTTTTTCTGTCTTTCCAGTTTTCGTTGTAATACATAGACTTCTGGCATTTTACCACTCCTAGTTTTATTCTCGTTTTCGGTAAAGCTCTGAGAAAGCCGGTCGTTTCAGTGGCTAAAGATGTTACCATTTGTAGCATTGAAGACGCGCACGCGCAATACGGAAGTCCCTGCCGACAGCTCGTGTGGCGCACCTGGAGGCAGACGTTGTCGGCGTTGGGCGGCCTCATGACCGTAGCGTCGCGTTCCATGGAGGGAGGCCGGTGGAAGACCGGCAGCGGCGCCGACACCACGTCCGGGTCCTGTATGCAGTATCCCAGCCGTTCGAGAATGGTGCCGAACGAAGGACGTTCCTCTGGCGTTGCGTGCCAGCACTGCGTCATCACGTGGTACACAGGTCCCGGGCAGTTCGCCGGGGGCTCCAGGCGACCACCCGACGTCACCTGCGTCGACGCGTAACGTAAGTTCGTTATTTGTGCTCATCTTCGTATACCTTTCCACAAGACTTACCATTACCGCTCATACTAAGCAAAATTCATCTTCGTTTGTTCATGCGACAACATTAGGGTACTTCACACCTTTATGGAGGTTGTATGCCCGTCTGCGTGTCTATCTTGCGATGTCTCTAAACGTTTTCCCACCAACTCAGGTCACTGGATTGATCTATGATCCAATGATTAAAGGTTCAGACTAATCTGATGAGGGGAACCGGGTTCTAAACGAGTCGTCGGACTAACATGGGTCATGCGTATGTGACATTGTATATGTGCCGCTCTTCAATGAGTCATTTTCAACCTAACTTGGAAAACTGGATATGAGAAAGAAGGTATGTTCCGCACTTCAATTAACCTCTTCGACGCCAGCTTGGGTCATTGGGCATGTGTCACTGTTCAGTAACATAAAGATTTAAATTTCTTCGGTGCTGCGTGGAGTCGAACCCGCGTCATTTATATAGATTCGACTCCACCCAGTACAGAATATACAGCATCTTCCATATTTGGCCAGTGGTCTTTCAAAAATTCCTGTCCACAAACTCGTCCAATCGAGAGCAAACATTGCTCACGGGGTAGCATATTGTAGTGTAAGTTGTATGTATTTAAACATCGGTACTTGCCTGCATTTTGTAGAATGAAGTACAAACTGCTTTGGGCTACGAGCACAAATTTTGCAGACGGGAGCCAAGCTGCTGATCTAACAGGTTGCGCCATCTGGCGGACGGCGACGAAAACAACTCGGCTCGGAGGATGGGAGAGAAGCACGCTTGCTTCAGAGATGCACCAGATGCAGTTAGTCTGCAAATCTTTCTTGCGACATTCATTTCGACGGGCAGACTAACTGCATCCGCTGCATCTTCGAAGCAAGCGCGCCTCTCTCCTATCCCACGAGCCGAGAAGTTGCTTTCCTCGCCGTCTGCCAGATGGTGCAGCCTGCCGGATCAGCAGCTTGCCTCCCGTCTACAAAATCTGTTCGTAGCCCAAAGTAGTTTCTGCTTGATTCTACAAAATGCAGGCAAGCACCGATGTATGAATACATCTCAAACAACTTAGACTAAAATATGCTACCCTGTGATTGATGTTAGCTATCGATTAGACGGGTAGTGCGTGGACAGGCATTTTTTAAAGTCCACCGGCCAAATACGGAAGACGCCGTATATATATATATATATATATATATATATATATATATATATATATATATATATATATATATATATATATATATGTATATATAAGTACAACTCGGGCTCTTTCCTGCGGTGGCGCTAGATGGCGCTGCGTGTCCGGAGGGAAGCGCAAGATCGACTGCACATGCCCCTAATACATGCGTTTCGGCGGCTGCAGTACGGTTTGTCGATACATCTTCAATGCTAATCGCTATAACTCGACATTCATCGAGAGATAGGTCCTGCTGGATTTCTAATGTGATTAGCATTCTTAGGGTGTTTTGTCCAGTTTATTTGGGGCCATCTATCTATCTATCTATCTATCTATCTATCTATCTATCTATCTATCTATCTATCTATCTATCTATCTATCTATCTATCTATCTATCTATCTATCTATCTATCTATCTATCTATCTATCTATCTATCTATCTATCTATCTATCTATCTATCTATCTATCTATCTATCTATCTATCTATCTATCTATCTATCTATCTATCTATCTATCTATCTATCTATCTATCTATCTATCTATCTATCTATCTATCTATCTATCTATCTATCTATCTATCTATCTATCTATCTATCTATCTATCTATCTATCTATCTATCTATCTATCTATCTATCTATCTATCTATCTATCTATCTATCTATCTATCTATCTATCTATCTATCTATCTATCTATCTATCTATCTATCTATCTATCTATCTATCTATCTATCTATCTATCTATCTATCTATCTATCTATCTATCTATCTATCTATCTATCTATCTATCTATCTATCTATCTATCTATCTATCTATCTATCTATCTATCTATCTATCTATCTATCTATCTATCTATCTATCTATCTATCTATCTATCTATCTATCTATCTATCTATCTATCTATCTATCTATCTATCTATCTATCTATCTATCTATCTATCTATCTATCTATCTATCTATCTATCTATCTATCTATCTATCTATCTATCTATCTATCTATCTATCTATCTATCTATCTATCTATCTATCTATCTATCTATCTATCTATCTAACCATTTTCCCGCCGATTTGAGCCACTGGGACGTCCGCGTTCTAATGAGTAGAGCATCGGGCTGCTTTATTGAGAGGACCGGGTTCGAAACCAACCACCGGACCATTTTAGGTTACTGCGTATGCGACACTGGGTATGAGCCCAGCGTCGCAGTTAACCCGTTAGTTAATCGGTTTCAGTAAACCCCTTCCCCGCCGACTTGTGTTACAGGGTACGTGCCCCTCCTTATGCGCCGCCTTTCAGTAAACTTCGTTGACGCCAACTTGGGCCACTAGATATATGCCACTTGTACGCACCGCTCTTTAATGACCCTCTTTGATGCCAGTTTGCGTCACAGGATATGTGCCGCTGATTATTTGCTTCTCTTCAATGACCATCTTTGATGCCAATTTGGGTCACAGGATATGTGCCGCTGATTATTTGCTGTTCTTAAATGACCCTCTTTGATGCCAAGTTGGGTCACAGGGTATGTGCCGCTGATTATTTGCTGCTCTTCAATGACCCTCTTTCATGCTACCTTGGGTCACAGGATATGTGCCGCTGATGATTTGATTCTCTTCAATGACCCTCTTTGATGGCCATTTTGGTCACAGGATATGTGCCGCTGATTATTTGCTGCTCTTCAATGACCCTCTTTCATGCTACCTTGGGTCACAGGATATGTGCCGCTGATGATTTGATTCTCTTCAATGACCCTCTTTGATGCCAATTTGGGTCACAGGATATGTGCCGCTGATTATTTGCTGCTCTTCCGTGACCATCTTTCATGCTACCTTGGGTCACAGTATATGTGCCGCTAATGATTTGATTCTCTTCAATGACCCTCTTTGATGCCCATTTTGGTCACAGGATATGTGCCGCTGATTATTTGCTGCTCTTCAATGACCCTCTTTCATGCTACCTTGGGTCACAGGGTATGTGCCGCTGATTATTTGCTGCTCTTCCGTGACCATCTTGTTTATGCCAAGTTGGGTCACAGGATATGTGCCGCTGATGATTTGATTCTCTTCAATGACCCTCTTTGATGCCCGTTTTGGTCACAGGATATGTGCCGCTGATTATTTGCTGCTCTTCAATGACCCTCTTTCATGCTACCTTGGGTCACAGGATATGTGCCGCTGATGATTTGATTCTCTTCAATGACCCTCTTTGATGCCAATTTGGATCACAAGGTATGTGCCGCTGATTATTTGCTGCTCTTCAATGACCCTCTTTGATGCCGATTTGAGTCGCAGGATATACGCCGCTGATTATTTGCTAATCATCAATGATTCTCTTTGATGCTCATTTGGGTCACAGGATATGTGCCGCTGATTATTTGCTTTCCTTCACTGACCATCTTTGATGCCAATTACGGTCACAGGGTATGTGCCGCTGATTATTTGCTGCTCTTCAATGACCCTCCTTGATGCCAACTTGGGTCACATGATATGTGCCGCTGATTATTTGCTGCTCTTCAATGACCCTCTTTGATGCCAATTTGGGTCACAGGATATGTACCGCTGATTATTTGCTTCTCTTCAATTACCATCTTTTTTATGCCAACTTGGGTCACATGATATGTGCCGCTGATTATTTGCTTCTCTTCAATTACCATCTTTTTTATGCCAAGTTGGGTCACAGGATATGTGCCGCTGATTATTTGCTTCTCTTCTATGACTCTCTTTGATGCCTATTTTGGTCACAGGATATGTGTCGCTGATTATTTGCTTCTCTTCAATTACCATCTTTTTCATGCCAATTTGGGTCACAGGATATGTGCCCCTGATGATTTGATTCTCTTCAATGACCCTCTTTGATGCCAATTTGGATCACAGGGTATGTGCCGCTGATTATTTGCTGCTCTTCAATGACCCTCTTTGATGCCGATTTGAGTCGCAGGATATACGCCGCTGATTATTTGCTAATCATCAATGATTCTCTTTGATGCCCATTTGGGTTACAGGATATGTGCCGCTGATTATTTGCTTTCCTTCACTGACCATCGTTGATGCCAATTACGGTCACAGGATATGTGCCGCTGATTATTTGCTGCTCTTCAATGACCCTCCTTGATGCCAACTTGGGTCACATGATATGTGCCGCTGATTATTTGCTGCTCTTCAATGACCCTCTTTGATGCCAATTTGGGTCACAGGATATGTGCCGCTGATTATTTGCTTCTCTTCAATTACCATCTTTTTTATGCCAACTTGGGTCACATGATATGTGCCGCTGATTATTTGCTGCTCTTCAATGACCCTCTTTGATGCCAACTTGGGTCACAGGATATGTGCCGCTGATTATTTGCTGCTCTTCCGTCACCATCTTTCATGCCAACTTCGTTCACAGGATATCTGTCGCTGATCATTTGCTTCTCTTCTATGACCCTCTTTGATGCCTATTTTGGTCACAGGATATGTGCCGCTGATCATTTGGTGCTCTTCAATGACCCTCTTTGATGATATCTTGGGTCACAGGATATGTGCCGCTGATGATTTGATTCTCTTCAATGACCCTCTTTGATGCCAATTTGGATCACAGGGTATGTGCCGCTGATTATTTGCTGCTCTTCAATGACCCTCTTTGATGCCGATTCGAGTCACAGGATATACGCCGCTGATTATTTGCTAATCATCAATAATTCTCTTTGATGCCCATTTGGGTCACAGGATATGTGCCGCTGATTATTTGCTTTGCTTCACTGACCATCTTTGATGCCAATTTGGGTCACAGGATATGTGCCGCTGATTATTTTTATGTCTTCAATGACCATCTTTGATGCCAATTTGGGTCACAGGATATGTGCCGCTGATTATTTGCTGCTCTTCAATGACCCTCCTTGATGCCAACTTGGGTCACATGATATGTGCCGCTGATTATTTGCTGCTCTTCAATGACCCTCTTTGATGCCACCTTGGGTCACAGGATATGTGACGCTGATTATTTGCTTCTCATCAATGACCATCTTTGATGCCAATTTGGGTCACAGGATATGTGCCGCTGATTATTTGCTTCTCTTCTATGACTCTCTTTGATGTCGATTTTGGTCACAGGATATGTGCCGCTGATTATTTGCTGCTCTTCAATGACCCTCTTTGATGATACCTTGGGTCACAGGATATGTGCCGCTGATTATTTGCTGCTCTTCAATGACCCTCCTTGATGCCAACTTGGGTCACATGATATGTGCCGCTGATTATTTGCTGCTCTTCAATGACCCTCTTTGATGCCACCTTGGGTCACAGGATATGTGCCGCTGATTATTTGCTTCTCATCAATGACCATCTTTGATGCCAATTTGGGTCACAGGATATGTGCCGCTGATTATTTGCTTCTCTTCTATGACTCTCTTTGATGCCGATTTTGGTCACAGGATATGTGCCGCTGATTATTTGCTGCTCTTCAATGACCCTCTTTGATGATACCTTGGGTCACAGGATATGTGCCGCTAATTATTTGCTTCTCTTCAATGACCATCTTTGATGCCAATTTGGGTCACAGGATATGTGCCGCTGATTATTTGCTGCTCTTCAATGACCCTCTTTGATGCCACCTTGGGTCACAGGATATGTGCCGCTGATTTGCTTCTCTTGAATGACCATCTTTGATGCCACCTTGGGTCATAGGATATGTGATATGTGCCGCTGATTATTTGCTGCTTTTCAATGACCCCCTTTAATGTCGATTTCAGTAACAGGATATACGCTGCTTATTATTTGCTGATTTTCAATGACCCTCTTTGATGCCACCTTGGGTCACTGGCTATGTGCTACTAGGTATGTGCTGCTCTTCGATGAACCTCTCGACGCCTACTTAAGCAACTGTCTGCTACTTCGTAGGTGCCATTGTTCATCAATACAAAAATAATTTAAGATACCTCCGGTGCTTTGGTGTAATCAAATCCACATAACATGAATTCAGACAAAATTCTCTGAATGTATATTCGGCGGCCTCCCTGACGACCCAGAGCACCCAGAGGGAAGCACGAGAGTGTAGACCGACTGCTCGTACACGCATCATACATGATGCATCTCTGTTGCGGCAGCACGGTGTGTCGCCACTTTGCCTCACTGATAATCGCGTTAACGTCGACATTCATAGTGAGATGGGTTCTGCCGTAATTTCTTTTATAGCACACTTCGTAGTTGTAGATCTCACCGAGTTGCCTGTATGTGTACCCAGTCGCTGGCTATTGGTGGGTCTTTCTAGCTTACTGCCTTATGCCTTCCTAGCTGTGTGGAGTGTGTGAAGACGACGGTGCAGAATTAGGTGTATACTCGCCATACCTTCACGCAAATGATAATGCATTGAGCGTCTGTTCGTGTGGTTGCTCTGGATACACCAAGGCACTAACAATTATTGCACCATCTTCTATGCACTTCAACGATTGGATGTTGGCCGAGGCTCTTGGGACAGATTGCCACATTTTCCCAATGGTCGGCAAGTGCCGTGAGTCATTGCGTACATTGTACTTTTAATAGATCGAATAGGACTTGAGATGGAGGTGGCTATGTCGCTACACGCGGAGATCGCCCGGCAGGCGATCTCCGACTCTTCCGTCCATCAGTATTTCATGACAGCAGAGTAACTGGCGAAGTGACGACAAAATTAATGGCTCAAACGAAGGCAACTTTGCTCTTGACTGCTTCGGGCCCTGAAGGAAACACTACGTTTTGGAAACTTTCGTGGAGAAGATCCCTTACATAAAACGCGGCTTCTTTGCTGAGATATAGCCTAAGGGGGCGTGGACTTGGGCTAGTCGGCAATTGACAGTAAACTTGCACAAACGCGCTACTAACAGAATAGAGCACCATGTTTGTTGTACTTGGTTGTTTGCTTCAGCCCTGTTTGAAGAGTTTTTTTTTTTTTGCAGCTTTACACTACCGAGAGACATAAGTCGTATGTACACTCCTGCTCAGCCTATACGGAATTCGGTACTCTAAGGAGAGCTTTCAATTTCATTTTACATATTACACATCGTGTTCGTCGGTACCGTCGCTATATTCGTCTCCTTATCCATTACTTTGCCTTGCGAGTTATCGGAATCAGTGATACAATGACATGAGAGGCAATGGATGCATATTATATCAGGAAGAGCAGTGACCTGTGCATCAGTGTAACCTTTTATTTTACAGGAGCATGTTTCAGCTTCTTGATATGGCTGAGCAACAGTGTGGTGGGTAGCGTATGCACTTATTTTCGTTTCACTGATTGGATGTGCGCATACAAACATTCAATATATGCGCCTGTTTCTCACGAAATAAAATAAGTTGCAAGTTGGCGCTTTTGTCCGTTTCCTTTTTATTCCGCTCCCTTGTGCGCCATGTTAATAACTTCCAGCCCGATTCTTTCTTCTGTATATAGTGCCAGGTGCCTGTTGAGAACGTGATGTTTCAGGCAGAGCACGCTCAGCATTTCGTTTACAATAAAACCGTGATCGTGATTATGCGAAAACTGAGCAGCAACTGTCTATGAAATGCTGCGATGTCTATGACAATGTTTCAAGGAAGGAATAAACGGGGACAGGGTGCAGTAGCTCTGAACTGCCAGACAACCTTACCAGCTGCATGACTTCCTGGTTGCCTCGTCCCGGGTAGGGCATGTACCCCATGGACATGACCTCCCAGAGGAGCACGCCGAAGGACCACACGTCCGTCTTGCTGGTGAACATGCCATCCAGGAAGGCCTCGGGCGGCATCCACTTGACCGGAAGCATCGCCTTGCCCCCTTTCCGGTAATAGTCCGCACTGCAGAACGGCGCGCCAACGAAACGCAGACCGGACTTAGAACGACTCATTGTGCGAGGTATTCTTTTTGTCAGAGACGCACCTTTTCGCGATGGCCGTATGACCACGCACAGACGAGGTTGTAGCTACCACGGAACTTGCAAAAGAAAGAGCCACAAAAAATGTTCCTCCTCTCCTGCCCCACAGGCATGGCACATGTTTCCGAACGGAGAGCAAAAAAAATCTGAGCTAAATTGAATTTAGACTTGAATGAATGAACATAATGAGTTAAAGAGAAGAAGGAATAAATACCACCCATCGCGTGAAAACGCGGTCGGCGGGCTTCACGTAGCTCAAGAAACTATGTCGGCAAACTTGCTGAAAACTTTGTGCGTAAATTTCTCGTAACTGTCTTTAAACTCGTGTGCCGATTTTTGCCGCTGTCACATTGCTCGAGACTTTCTGCTTTTATGTGTGTCCTTTATGCATTTATTGCACTACTGTCATGTGCGCAGCGCGGCCCGTGAAGAGGTGACATCGCACATTAGGGTATTACCTCGCGTAACGAACGCCGAAAGCATCACGACGCGAAAGAAACGAGTGACGTGTCTAGAAAGCGATAAGGCAGAAAACCAGGACCGAGTGGGGAACTTGAGAAGCACCCTACGCGCCCGGTTTTATCGCGTGACCTCCGAACAGCTGAGGTAGCGATTCGGTTCCGCGTCAGATTCTCAAGTGGTGAGGACCAAACCCTGAGCTGTAGCGTGAGTGGACTGGACTTTGTTTTCACCCTTGCGTTTGTATCTGCTACAGCATGTCAATTCAACATGTCATTAGAACTTGTCATTTCCCGCCAGGAAGAGCCCGTCACCAATTAAAGTAAAATACGCCCATATTACGATATAAAGCGAAAGCTGACCTGCCCGATATGATGCACTTAGACGATACAGGACATTTAACCGTTTCCTGTCATTTCCGTATTCTTTCAGCATTACAGTTTGTGAAATAACAGGCGGCACGATGGCAGCGCTTTACAACAGTGGCTTGGTCACTTCATTCTGATTGCGGTTCACTAAATGTAAATCTTTGCCTGCAGATCTTCGAAGTTTCAGCCCTTCACATCTTATCTTGACAAACAGCCAAACCAACTGAAGCGTAATTGCTATGGGGGGCTCTGGAGCATTCAGGCACCTGTTGGCGTGGTCTCATTGGCTTCCTGCGTCCGTAGCTTCCCCTGCTTGACCAGCCTAAATTTCGTCCTGTTGCAGTCTTTTTTTTTTTTGTTTTCTCCCTACATTCGACACACTTTCGCCACCGTCATCTATTTAAATATTAAGTTGTCAGCAGCTGCACTTCGGCGTATGCTCAGGCAATACAAATGAGCAAACGTTTTACTTTACAGACACTGCATGCACGATCGTCTCCTAAAGTTTATGGAACCCAGATTCCGCAAAGAGGCTGACGATCTGCGTTCTTCGGGAATGCATATTGTAAAATAATATAAGAACCCTTGTTTATACATTCTACACTGGGCTTTAAATTAATGTAACGCTGCAGTGGACATTACGAGATGTGCTTCTGTGGTCGTTACTTTGCCCGAGGCAGTTCTCAAGCCATAGCCGCCGACGCACCAATGATGAGGCACAATGACACATGACGCATATGTGTTTCCCACCAAAAGCGTGTGCATGATGTGCGTGCAGTAGAATCGTCCGGTCTTTAGAGCAACGCATTGGAAAGATGGCTGCCTTTAATGGTCAGGACCAGCTGGAATCTCTGGGAAATATGTAGAGTTGTTGGTATGAGGAGTCGTGCACATCGAGTCGCACGGTTTCCTACGCACGTCCTTCATTATTTACTTCTTTGCAATAATTGTTACCTGTAAGAAGTCTGCACCGGCAACGCCGACCGAAACATAACGTCGTGCTGTTGATTAAAACAAGTCGTACGAAGCTTTGTGTTGTTGAAAAGGTACGACGTTGCCTATTTAGTTTTTTGCTACGTACTCACCGCTAACCAGAAAAGAGAGACAGTGACATGAAAGAAGTGACGTAACAGAGTGCTTAGAGTAGAAAACATCACTCACGGAGTTCATGTTCTTACCGATAGATATCTCTGGCCATGCCGAAATCTGCGATCTTGACCACCCTTCCCGGCGCCTTGGTCGTGAGCAGGCAGTTGCGTGCGGCAATGTCTCTGTTGAAAATAAAAGGCAGAGTAAACTGAATATTAGTCTCGTTTGTCGATAACTACAGCCAGTCTCAGTCACTAATTTCCGCCCTTGAAACGAAAGATCGTTCCCGGGATATGCTAGAGTCAACGGCGAGGAACATTTCTATGGAAAATGCCCTTGAGAGGCGCTATAGC
The DNA here is from genome assembly GCF_023375885.2 of Dermacentor andersoni. Classification (NCBI taxonomy): domain Eukaryota; kingdom Metazoa; phylum Arthropoda; class Arachnida; order Ixodida; family Ixodidae; genus Dermacentor; species Dermacentor andersoni. The sequence continues at coordinate 80,648,660 of NC_092820.1, read as the reverse complement.
GTTGTTCTTGAAGACAGGAACACTCCACGGCCACTGTAGACTGTGACAGTGACCATTTCTTTGTGATGTGCGCCTCACACGATGACTACTTGTTATTTTTCTTCTCATCTTTCTCTCCCCTCTTTTCATTTGCCAAACGCCGAGTCGCCAGCAGAACAAAGCAATTTCTAACCACCTTGCCTTCGTTTCTCCCTCTTACTCACCTTAATACGTTCAGAACCCACGAAAGTGTACGCATTCGTTTGGTGGCACCGTGACGTATACAAACAGTATAGAAAGCTTCAGCATAGCAGCTAAACAGTGCTACAGACGTAGACTGGTATGCCGGGAACCATAAAGGCGATGATCATTTGGTGGTGGAGTCTTGAGACGATGTGACGCTAACCTGCTTAGGTGGGTAGAAAACAGTAATGGGAGGGTTGGTTGAAAGAAGGTAGAAATGGCTAAAATCCGAGATTAGTTGTGATAGTGAGCCTTCCACTCAAGTCTTGCTATCCCATGTAGCCGTTGCTTTTGAGCATTTCCAACTCCTTCGACCAACCGCCACCTTACCCTTTTTCACCTACTTATTCGCCGTTCATGTAGAGGGCGAATTATATAAGCTCTGATGAAGAAATTAATTATTGCCATCACGAAAACAAGCTTCATTGTCGAAATATTGCCTGCGGGATAAAGTTGCTTAAGTTGGACCACTTATAATACAGAACGTTTGCAGCGGATTATGGTTGACCATAGTTTCACAGGATGCTGCCTCTGGCGATGCCCTTCGTGGACAGGCTTCTGGCTGCTTTGCTGTACGGCTGCAGTTAAACAAAATGTCTAGGATGACAGAAACTTAGAATCAACAGTACTGAAGAGAGTGGCAGAGCATTTACTGGGCAATGCTTCCTTTAAGAATGAGGTGCGCCAGTGTTCGGCATTGGGACGTGGTGTGCACATCCCATTCTGATTCACCAAACTTGAAAAGGTTTTATTCTTCCATGCATGTTGCACTTTGAGAGAATACACATGGGAGTACCAGCCACGTGAGAATTATCAAAAAGTAATTTTGTCATTACGCTTGCAGAAACCACTCCTAAGTTGGCGCTCGTACAGAATACTTTGGTGAGCTATAGCAAGCACACAAATTTTCATATTTGCAAGGTGTCTAGTGTAGACGTAATTATGGGAGTAAACTGCAAGCATACGTAATGCAGCTTTGACATCTTAGTGCATTTGACCTCCTGTTACTGTGCCATTATTTTTTCTGGAATGTTTATACCACGACTCAGATATTCCTTCAATCTTCTGCAGTAGTCCTTTCTGCTCTATGCCAGTCTTTTTAGTGCTGCGATCATGCTTGACCTTTCTGGGTATGTTACTGTACCTGCAATGCGTTGTAACTTGCTTGTATTTTGAATATGCATACTTTCTTATTTTGTCTATTTTACTAATTATCTTTTCAAAACGCTAGTTTTTCCTTCCTGTTTTTGTTCATTGATAACTGTACCCTTGTTCTGTTTATTTTTTAAGATCATAGGTTTGGCTTCATCATGCACTACCATATTTATTAACAAAGCTGAAGATTATGCTGTGGCTTGTCCAACTGCTATAGGCTTCTTTCATTGTTTTTTGTATAGCAAGCAAATGCCTTATCTAGGCGGTGTACCGCCTTTTGCCTTCCTACCTCGGTTTGTGTGCGACGAACCGGAATAAACTCATATTATTACCTTCATATTATCATTATTGCTGCATATTCTTTCAATCCACTAAAATGCATAACGAAGGATGCTTCCCACACCTGTGGATGAAATGCTTGTCTTCCAGGTATTGACATCCCTTGGCCACGTCGATGGCTAACTTCAGGAGGTCTGTCATCGTGAGACTCGGCGGGACACTCTGCAGGAAACAACAATGTGGGTTTAAATATTGCGTTTGTTGGGGGTTAACGCTCGTTGCCAACGTGATGTAACGGTCAGTAGTGCATTCAGAATTTTTAATGCTGCTAATACACTGTAAACCCCGCTCGTAGCTTATGAATTTGAGCACATTCAAACTGGAAACAATCAGCAACGCAAGCATTTAGTTGGTAGTATCAATGTAAAAGTGATCAACCACACATTTACACGAAATTGAGAAAATTATGCTGCCAGGCATTTTAGCATTTTTGTGCGCAACGTGAGAGTATATACTGAGGCCATATTCAAGTGATCTTTGCTATTGGCCGACCGCCTTCAGTAATTACGTGTCCAGCATCAGTTTGGTTGGAATTTGCCCTTGCGAACCGTTCTAGCGCAAGAAGCCTTTTTACATATAGGGCCTTGATCTCTGGTTGATGCCTTGTGTACAATAAAGGCATATGAAGCACTGGAAAAAGGCTTTCCCGCATATTTAGGTTACTTTAAACAAGACAGGCAACTTCCCGTTCCCGGCACCACTGAACCATTGGTAGGCTTGCAAATAGTGAGAATACATGCAGTGTGAAATAGATAGTAACTAAATAGATAACAGCAACAACTCACACGCAGGCACATTGTTTCCATCTCTAGAGCGATGCCCGCCATCATGTGCGAGTTCAACAAGATGCGTGGGGAAGCGCACATACCAAATTTTGCATGTCTACATCCTATTCTCCAGAAATGCGAGAATTTTGGATTCGGGAAGAATGAATTACACGAGAGGCCATATGACTCCAGTGTGCTCACTTTCAGCTTGTACATAAAGTGAAGTAATGAAGTATTTATAGCACTTAGGTCTTCCGTGTGGTGACTTCCAATATAGACATGTGTTGATCAAGCGTGGAATAAATGGAATAATAGAAGGACCCAATAACAATAAACGAAACGCAGTGACAGCAGAAATCGGATTCAACAAACACGTCCTCTGGTTCCTACGTGTCATTGTCGCTAACAGTGGACCACCCACAAGTATAGTGCTAGTAATCATGAGAATAGTATTACTGCATGAGCTTGTTAGCTCATGGATAAGATGATTTGAACCACTGAGTTTAGGCAGTCCCTTCTAAAGAGGGAAGCACGTATGTCTGAGCTACATCAGCAGCTCTGAGAAGTAAAAAAAAAAAAAGAGCATACTATCCGGCAGGTGACTTCCGAACGAGTATCAGCCCTCTCGGCGTGGACGACACGAGGTGCAGATGCAGTGTATCTGTTGCAAGATTTATCTTTCGCGCGCGCACTACTTCATATTGTTACGAGGAGAAAAAGAGCTCGACAAAATATTTACAAGATATATACAACGGGCAGAAGACAGGCATACAAGATGGAGCCCGTGCACGCGACTACCGGCGATCGTCGTCTTCGTCAGTCCTCTCATCATCGTTCGCTACTGCAGCGACTCGTAGCATGACCCTCGGCGGCGAAGGCGTTGTCACGGCGCTGGGTAGGTTTGAGTGATATCGCTTCAGTCGAGCGACGTGAACGATATCAGAGGAGGATCGCGGTGTGGAGGTATCGAGCGGTTGTAACTCGTAGGTCACGTCTGTCACTTGACGCAAGACACGGTATGGGCCCGAGTAAGGCGAAGTGATGAGAGCTTCGCTCAAAGTCCAACTCGCCGTGCTGGTTTCCACAGAAGCACGATGTCGATCACCAGGGTTAAAGTGGGCATCGCGGTGACGAGCGTCATATATGCGTCCTTGGTTTTCTTGGGAAATGGTCAGACGCAGGCGTGCAATCTCACGTGCCTTGGTAGCTCCAGATAAGGCATTTCAGGCATATTCTGACATTGTATCGAGAACGGCTGGGAGGATCATGTCAAACGGTAGTACAAGGTCTCGTCCATAGAAGAGAAAAAATGAAGAGAAACCAGCAAAATCATGGCCGGACGTCTTGTAGGCGTATGTGACGAACCGCTGTAGGGATTGGGGGCTCAATACCACCTAGAACTGAGGTGTGAGGTAAAACAGCGCGAAAAAGACGAGGACACAAGGAAACAAATACCATAGACAAGCGCTGACTGCCAACTGCAAGTTTATTTCAATACCACCGTTCGTAACCAGTTGTCAAGATTGGAGTCGGGCATGAATTAGGTGGTAGCTGGTCCATGCCGTTGTCCAACTTATCCATGCTGAGGACGTCGTTGAAGGGAAGGACTGCTTCTCATCGAGAACGAGGAATATGGATTTATTTACAGTATCTACATCAGGACGTTGCAGTTCATCAGTCTAGCATGACTGCGAGAGAAAGTGCACTGAGCAGCCGCACGACAGCGGTTTATAAACACTCGGTCCTCCCTCGATCCCAAGGTGAGGGAAATGTTCGACCAGGAGACGAGCCACATTTTTGCGAAAGGGATTACACACACACACCCACACAGGTCCGCAAAATTTGTCATGAATCTGCGGAAGTAGCAGCAGAGGCCTACAAAGCTTCGAACGTCGGTTGCGCAGGTGGGCACCGGTAAATTCTTGACCACGCGAACTTTCTAAGGATCGGAACGAACACAGACGAAGAGTTGACGAGATGTCCGAGCACAGTAAGTTGCCGGTGGCCGAAGTGACATTTCGACCAATAGAGCTGAAGTCTCACCTTGCGGAACACTGAAAGAACTGTCGAGAGACGCTCGAGGTGTGTGTCAAAAGTCAGCGAAAAGACAATGACCTCATCGAGGTAGCACAAGCAGATTGACCATTTTAAGCCGTGAAGGAGGGCGTCCATCATTCGCCCGAATATTGCGGGAGCATTCCATAGCCCGAATGGCATCATCTTAAACTGATAGAGCTCACCAGGTGTAATAAACGCCGTCTTTTCACGATATATGTCGTCAACTGTAATCTGCCAATACCCAGAACGAAGGCCTATCGAAGAAAAATACTTGAAACCACTGAGACAGTCAAGGGCGTCATCTATCCGAGGTAAGGGTACACGTCTTTTTGTCTGTGACTTGGTTAAGATTCCGGTAGCCAGCTGTTGTCCTTCTTTCTAACGAGCACGACAGGAGATGTCCATGGGCTCTAAGAAGGTTCGATGATATCATGGGCAAGTATTTTGTCAACTTCCTTTTATATAACTTGGCGCTCAGCGGTGGAGACACGATAGGGACGTCGGTGTAAGGGTGTGGCATCGCCGGTGTGAATCCGATGCTTAACTGTTGCTTGGACAATTGGTCGGTCATTGAGATCAAAAATGTCCTGGTACGACATGAGCAGGCCCCGAAGCGAGCGTACGTGTTCGGCCGGAAGGTCAGCGGCGGTCATTTTCGTTATGTTGTCTCACATCGTGGGGTTCGAATCAATAGCAGCAGGAGGCGGTGCAGCAGGCTCAGTTAAGGCGGAAACATGATAGTTAGAGACTGGAGCTAGGGTTGCAAGAGAGATACCATCGGGTATCACTTGACATCATAGTACAAAATTCACAATAGGGAGACATGCGGCATTGCCGTTTATACTGATGACCGAGTGCGGGAACATGACATTCTGCGAACAGAGGACGGTAGCGTTGGGCGACACGATGTAATCGCCGTGGTCCAAAGGGGATCAACAGAAACGTCGATGTGCGTCACGGCGAGACGTGGTAGGCGAATGTAATCGGCGGAACTCAGACGACTCGGCGCAGGATAAAAAGGCTCATCGACATGATGTAAGGCCAGCTGGATAACCCCTGCAGAGCGATCAATAAGAGCCGAATGTACCGAGAGAAAGTCAAGTCCTAAGATGATTGCATGTGGGCACTGCTCCAAGACGCAAAACGAAACTGAAGTGTGGCGTCCGGCAAGAGTGACACGGGTGGCACACAACCCAGCAACAGCCGGAGTCACAATATCGGCTACGTGGGATACACCGCTCGGAGCAGCGGTAAGATCTTTCTTCAGACGAATACGGAGGTTTGAGTTCATGACCGATATGTGGGCGTAGGTGTCAATGAGTTCGATGACAGGTATGCCGTCCACGTTTACTTTGATGAGATTATGATGTCCAGGTAGTGTTAGCTGAGGAATTTCGGGTCGGGCCGTCGTGGCAGGCTCACCTTTCAGAGCTCCGCCCGTCAGTTTTCCGATGAGCGGTGGAAGTATGAGGGAGCAGGAGAGCGACGACACAGAGGTGAGCGGGACAGATGTCGGGATGGCGAAGGGGAGTGGTTTGATTGTGCTGGCCGTGATGGTGGAAGGCTGTCATCGTCATTGTGTACTGGTACTCGGGAACTACCGCCTGGACATCGGATTTTTGATAGCTCGGCCAAGGCCGCGAGTTCCAAGCACTGCGACAATGGCGGGAAATGTGTCCAAGGCGTCCACAACAGAAGCATATGGGCCAGTCATCGGAAGTGCGCCATTCTACGGAATTCTGACGAGGACAAACAGTTGGGTTTCTGTATAACTCAGGTGTGGCGGGTGGGCGGTAGTCAAGTCCGTTGACTGGGCAAAGTGTCTGTAATCTTACGTTTGCTAGTTCTTGACGCACAACGGTTTGGATAAGGGAAATGCTTGCATGGGACTCGTCGGGGTTACGCACCTGAAGGGGAACTGGGGAGGCAGCTTCAATCTCGCGGCGGATGATGTGCACAATATTGTCGGATGCAGCAGGAACGGATGGCAGGGGTGTGAGAAGGATCCGTGTTCGGAAGACGAGTGAAGTCCCGAGTAACGCGGCGATTTTTTGCTTGTTCATACCGTCGGCTTTCATTGATGACGTCTTGCACTGTGGATGAGTTCTTAAAAACCAGAAGTATAAACGTGTCATACGGGATACCTGTGAAGATATGCGCAACCTTTTCTGTTTCTGGAATCGTGTCATCCGCTTTGCGACAAAGCGCGAGCACGTACTGAATGTACGTCACATAGGACTCGGTGCAAGTCAGAGCTCAGCATGTAAGTTCTTTTTGTGCAGCACGACGGCGTCCGATGGGCTTGCCAAACAGATCGATGAGCTTTTGCTTACATATCTCCCAGCTCGTAAGTTCCTGTTCGTGGCTCAGAAACCACACTTGTGCCGCGCCCAACATGTCAAGTATGATGTTTGCTAGCATCACAGTCGGGTCCCAGTTGTTGCTAGGGCTCACCCGTTCGTGCAATTGAAGCCAATCTTCGAAGTCGGTGCTGTCAGAGCCGGAAAAGGTTCCTGTGTCACGCGGTTGTGTGAAGGCGACAGGGCGGTTGGCGGCGGATGGCTGAGGTAAGGTTGGTGACCTGTTCGAAGCATTCTCGTCCACGCCTTGCGCTGGCACCGTAGATGCCACCAAGGAGCACCCGCTGCGTAAATCTGTCTTGAAACTGGAAAATCCCGCACTTTGCGCCAAAATATTACGGGGAGAAAAGAAGCTTGACAATATATTTACAAGATATATACAACGGGCAGAAGACAGGCATACAAGATGGAGCCCGTGTATGCGACTATCGGCGATCATTGCCTTCGTCAGTCCTCTGATCATCGTTCGCTGCTGTAGGACCTCGTAGCAATATGTTGCCGCATGCGCGAAAATAAAAGTCAGTTGATTGTTCACCGACGTCCTTGTCTGTCTCCCTATGTTCCTCTTTCAGTTCGGTCGTTCTTAGCTAGGAATCGGTCACGTGGCTGGCCTCGTGTGCGGACCTACATGTGTTCCGGGAGCAACGCGGGCCGATACGTGCTCTCACGTGGTACCCTCCAGTATGATGAACAATCGTCTATTTTGGCGATTGCACTGCATAGCGCCATATGCCTAGGCCCCAGAGCTTCTAAAGAGTGAGGTGACGTGGAGCACGGCATTGAATAATTGAGCTATCCACCGGCGGTTCGGTACAAATAGGGACTATTCATATATATATAACATTAGAGAAGATTTCATCACGCGTGCACGCAACATCTAATATTCCCGGAAGGATCACCGTAGATCGCGGTGGACTAGCGGTAGCGTATCTCTGACCTCGGGCACCTGCACTCAGGTGGAGAAATCTCAGGCTGCCGCAGCGCGTAGTACTTTGAACGTATTGACACAGATTGCGCTTTTGACAGTGGACGCGCCAAAAAAAAAAAAAGAAAAAAAAAACATTTCAGAGACTGGGGCGAACATTATCAAGGGCCATGTGGCGCGATGCACGGACAAAATCATTTCTCTAAAAAAATATAGACCTTTTGTCATGATTCTCACCAAACCTCAAGATCGAGTGAACTCTATATACACTCTATATCGTCTACATCTCGAGCTGACCTATGCCACCTCCCTTTTTTTACATCGCATACGAAGAATGTCTTCTTCCGACTGCGCTCACTGCGGCACCCCAGACTAAACTCTGCTGCAAACCGCACACTTTAGTTACACAACGTATTTCGTCGCCGACATTTAATGACACATCTTAGATAGGTGCTTTATGCCTGTAAAGTGCTTGGACCTCAATCCTACCCATATACAGACAGAAATATTGCGAAGGTTCTACTTGATTTTTATTCGGACAGTTACCTTTGTTGTGCCCGGCGGCCGTTCAAAGGGGGGGGGGGGGGGGATGCCACCCTTACGGCATGTATGTTGTCACACTTCACGCTACGATTTTTCACACCTGTCAGCAGCCCAAATTGGCCTGTCCCTGCCGGAGTGAAGGTCTGTGCAAGGCTACGCTTCTTCTCACCTGTCAGCCGCACAAACTGGCATGACCATGCCAGGGATCGGAGTCCGCGTGCGTTCCCCTTACTTTCCCTGTTTGTGCCCAGTGATGTGTGTGCGTTTCCGACTGGGCTCACCAAAAGGGGCAACCAGGTCACCGATACCTTCGGCGCACCGAAAGGGGCAACCGCACGCACCCCCGACTTCGCAACAGTGATAGTCAGCGATGAGATTGACCTCACGGAACTTGGGACGTGCTGACAATCACAACACCTTATAATATTTCGACGTGAATAGTGCTTTACAACATGAGTTATTCGTTAGTTCTCCCACTGTAACGTATTATGACTTTCTCGTGTCAGTAAATATCTGTGTGTTTCGGTGTGATTTTCTTTTTTAAACCAAAGTTACTGCCATGACGTTTTCCCCATGTCAGTAATTTTTTGGTCGCTTCACTGTGAATTCAGCTGTTGCAGCTTGACTGGAGGCTATATACTCATGCTTGCCACAGGTCATACAGTAAGCGTTACATCTATACGTATTTTCAACTTCGTGCTATGTTCTTACTATGTAATTTTTTTTAGTGTTGATTTCTTTTTTTTTTTTTTCTACTCGTAAAGATTTCGAAAAGTCCCACGTCATTGATCTCTATATCTACTTACTCAGTCATTCGTCTTTAGCTATATAGTTTTGGTATAGCAGACACTTTATGAACGAAAGCTCCACGTGTCGCAGTTGGTGAACAGCAGCAACCATAACAATAACAAGAGCAATTGCTGGCATTCACTGCCTCGCGAACACTTTTTCTATTGAATATGGCGGAAGCTTGAGTCAAAACAGACTGAAGTCGAGTCATGCACAAGTGGTTGCGTATGTTTCGGCTTCTGTCCGGTTTTCTCGTGTTTCTGTGTTAATCAGGGGAAAAGACCGAAACTAGGCCCAAAACTGAATCCTCGTTAACACTGCCCACAGCAACAACACGGCTACAATCTTTGTCGTGTTTCCACACCCCGCTCACCGGTTTTGGCCGCGATTCCCTAAGGAATGACTTGAGGTCTCCACCGGGCAGCAGTTCGAGAACGATGAAACGTGGCATCTTCTCAAAGCAGACGCCAATGAAACGGACAATGTTCGGGTGGTTGAACTTGCTGCGAGAAAAGAAAAAAGAAAATCTGTGACACTAGTTTCCGCGACCTGCCTGGTTACTGAGCTTTGCCCGGCCACCGAAGTTTGCCGCAATGAAACGTGCATAACGGAACGTCCGTACATTCATTTCACTGTCCAATTTGCGCACGTCATATGCAATTTTACACACTTGTACGCTACACCTGAGAACCAAGGGCCGAATTTAGAAATCTTCTCGTTCGTCAACACTCGTTGCCACTGGCTGGCCACCTTGGCTGAAAGCATATATGCACTATCAATATAGATTGAAATTTGCTTTTAGGAACAATCCTAGCTCAAGAGATGTTTGTTAATATAGGCCCAGAGTCTGTATGCACAAAGGTTTTCGATAAAAGATGCTTGCCATTGGCCGGTCTTGGTCTGGCAGTCAACGTCACAATTGGCTGGCATTTGCTCTGACGAACCGCTCTACCGAAACAACCATTTTCGCGCAGACGGGTTCAGGAGCCAAATTTACAAAGCTTTTAGTAATTATATGGGTGTGCGTGTGTCAGGTATGATGATCGGCTGACGTTTACTCTTCTTTTGCTGAATATGGGCCCTGAAGCAGGAAGGAAATAGTAACACGTAAACAACATTGCACACACTCTAAGACGCTTTTGCTTGATTATGAGAGTCCACCCAGTGGACTGTCAATTTCAGCCGCTGCTGAGTGGATGCAGCTTTACGAGAGAGGAGGAGACGAGTGGACCTAGCCAATCAGCAGCGACCGAAATGGACACTCCATTAGGTGGACTATTACAGAATGCCCTCCCAGCAGCCACTTCTATTTGCTACCATTGCTCGGGTGTAGCTGGAGCCTTTTCAAAGGGCATTAAAGGATCGACGAAAGAACACAATACACACACACACACACACACACACACACACACACACCGGAAGAAAACACCAGAACATAGAAGTAGTGCAGACAAAAAAATCAGGGAAGGTCGAACATGTATTGCCATTCTGCTCAGGGTCTGACGCACCCACACTGAGTATGGTTTTGAATTTCTCCCCAACCATGCGTGTACTAAATTTGGGAATATAAACATTAAACTACGCTCATCTGACTGAGCGCGGTGTTTTCATGTCCTCAATTCACGATTCTGGGGTCGCATTATTTGTGGGGATTTTTTTTTCTTCGATTTGATTCTTTTCTGAACAGCCGGTGCGGCGAGCGACCAATGCTAACGATGTCGAAGACCTGAAATCATACAAGCCATTGAACGAGGTCAAGCAGAACGCAAAAAAAGTTTAAAATTTCCTTAGGAGATACGATGTCCGATTTGTTTATTTAGATATTATTCTAAGAGCACATGCAATCTAGTGCGCCTCCTCACGTTGTCACAGCGGACTGGCTTCAATTTACAATGTCCATACATAGTGTTTACTGGGACAAATAGCGCAACGAAGGCACTCTGAGATCTTACTCCGTGACACTCGCCCCCACCGGACATCACCTTTATTAAGGTGACTGGGCATGTTGGTGGGACATGAATGCAGCTTTTCGCGCACAGGACGAGGACAGAGAAGAGGCTCGTGTGTCCGAGTCTCTTATCTGTCCTCGTCTTGTGCTCAAAAAGCCGCATTCATCACCGTTATAGACGCCAATGGTGGTGTGTGTTATGCTGTTTCTCTTGCATCTTCCTACTCGGCATCTTTCACGTGCATACAAAAGCCTTCGGTTCCTCCAATAAACTTTGCGGAGTGTAGCGCTTCGTCTTTATCCTAACTTATTCTTGTGACTCGTGTTTCGTGCCACAGTACATCATCGATTAATACCAGCTAGCTCCACTTCTTGTTCCGCTTCTCAACACTGTATATTCCAGTTATCTGTTACTGTGTGTGTATGCGCATGTTATGCGAGAGTGTACTAGGTACGAATGGTTTATTTCATAGCTCACACTGATCACCTGTAGAAGCATGACAAATTTCCAACCAGGAAAAGATATCCAGTATCCATTATAGAACGCGTCTCCTTTTGAACTACTTGCGAGAGAAAAAAATCGATGACCAATTCCTTGGCGCCCCTCGACAACCAGCCAACTTCTAAGTCTTCATTAAGGTCCACGGTCAAAATTATCTGCGTGTCAAGCGATGAAGGTCATTGTGGCTCTTCTGAAAGATAGTGGATATGCGACTATAGTATGTATTTGCAGTTGTTTTTCCTTTTTTTTTATCCAGACACATCATGCCGTTTCTCTCTCGTTATCTTAACTTTCTCCCACATCTTTTTTTTTTCCTTCTACACCTACCCACAACGCTGAGTAGCGGTCTGGAACGCAGTAGTGCAGGTCGACCTAGCTCTCAGCTTTTTCTCTAGTAATAGTTTTTACTCTCTCCATATGACTCGGCGTTCTCGTACCTCATGATGCAGGCCTCCGTGACGAAGTCTTTCTCCGACTCGGGTGACGAAAGCTCCGGCAGCGTCTTCACGGCAACTGGAATCTCTGTCACTGGAGACGGTGCTTCGCCGGTAGTCGGCGAAGTGGGCGGAACGGTTGTTGGCAGCAGGAAGCCCTGTAATGAAGGCCGCGAGAGTGGGCCAATATGAGGGGTGCGGAGAGACATGTAGAGCATGCCGGCGACTCCACCCTCCTTACAAATTGATCGATCAATCGATCGATCGATCTATTGACTGACTGACTGACTGGTTGATTGATTGATTGATTGATTGATTGGTTGATTGATTGATTGATTCGCTTTAACATCCAAAAACAACAGTTTAGCAATGAGACACAACGCCCAGTCGAATGGTCCTGATTAACTTTAACCAGTTCGAGTTCTTGAAACATGGAGTGTATTTCACAGCGCTGTCACATTGCACCACTTTTACGAATTACACCAGCTTTGTATTTTTTTGTCGATCAGAGATGGCGAAACCGCATTCTGCGCCACTGAGAGCTGACAGTATGGCGGAATTAGCTTGCAGAAAAAAAAAAAACCGACGCTGCCCCTAGTATCTCGATGATGGGCCAACTTATCATCCTAATGTTATTATTAGGTGCCACCATGAACATTCTAAGCTTTAAAGGAAGTTGCACTCTCCCACTTCTAAAGCAATGCACATATTTATGTTTCTTAATAATCAAAAGATAGTTAAGTAATCAATCAACGCTGTTAATTGAGTAAAAACGTTTGTGTTAACATCCTGAATTTAATGTGTAGAATCAATGCGTTGCAGAATCCGCTGTTCGAAACTTTTCAGATAGTATAATTGCTCTTCTCTTTTTGCTAGATGTGTAGTTTTACTTCTCGTAAACCGGAAAGCATCAACACACTGACAGCGATTACTGAACAGAAGGAGTGCGCATTCGGTGCCCTTACTGTTTTCCAGAAACCTTGACCCAAAACTTTGCGATTCCGCAAGAAACTCAGTTGAGAAGATGCCGTAATTAATCAAACATAAAACTGAACTGTAGCAAAAGAAAAATGCACAGAAACCAAGAACGTCGATGATACACGCTTGTAAGGCGAGTTGATGCAAATTGTGCGTGGCCGCCTGTATTTCTCAATGGCTATGATGTTGATCTGTTAAGCACGAGGTCGCGGGATCACATCCCGGCCACGTCGGCCGCATTTCGGTAGGCGCTAAATGCAAGACCGTCCGTACACTTAGATTTAGGTGCACGTTAAAGAGCCTCAGGTGGTCAAAATTAATCCGGCGTCCCTCACTACGGCATGCCTCATGATCAGATCGTGGTTTTGGCACGTAAAACCCCATAGATTAATAAATAATAAACTGTGCATGTCAGCTTTAGCGAAACGTATACGAACACCAAGACGGCAATAGCGTACTGCGTTGTTGTCGCTTTTGCCTTGAAATATATTGTGCCGAAGCTCTAGAAGCATGCACAACATGTACAATAGAACGACAAGCTTCTGTACAAGTGAATGATTATAGTAATAATAGTCGCATGTAATATACTGATAAGCAACGCAATATGTGTCACCGAAGGCGGCGTGATACTACACGAAATGATGCGATCGTTGTGGGCAAACATGTTTGCCCTGGAGACTCTAATGTACGCTACCAGATAAACCGGAAAGTGAAGCCTGCGTTTTGCTTCCTTCTTTCTGTTTCATTGACTCGGACGCACTCTTTTAGTTCCGACGAAGCTGTCCTGCCCGTACGCGCACGTCACGACAACTCTGTACTACATGGTATATGTATTTCTATGTGCTGAAATTGGGGGTCATTAAAAATGATGCAACTTTGCATAATTCCACGATAGTTTTTCATTATTTTCATTATTTTCTTCGTTTTGTTGTCAGGTGTTACTTTTCTTGGGGGGGGGGGGGGGGCTCTATTTATTTTATTCAAGTCGAGTCTTTTCATTCGCTTTTTTTCCTTCTGACCAAGACCAAGAGGAAGGGCGGTACCAGAGAATGTGCAGTTTACGGCGCAATGTTAAGTTTCGACTAATATATTGGAGCTAATTACGCCCATACCATTAATTTTACCTGATCTGCGACGAATTCTCGCTTTTTGTGTCTTTGAGACCTACATTTGAATACAACACTCTGTAGGATCAAAAGAGCTGCTTTTTTGTTATCAAAAGCCACGTACAGATAGATACTCATTTGCCACGTAAACCCGTGTGAAGTAGGCAAAAAAGACTCTGTCTTCGAAACAAGATACACATACCGCTGAGGGCTAAATTCGCAAAACTTTTCGTTGATAAGTGTTCCTTGTCGTTGGACAGTCACTTTCACTTATTATATCATCAGCTTCAGGGTTGGCTGAAATTTTTGGTTATGAACAATCCTGTCGCAAAAGTTTTCTTGTGAATACGGGCCAAGTTACCTGCTACTTCGCGCTTTGGTTCTATGACTACACTTGCGCGACAGTGTGGTCTTTAGCCACGTAGGCTAAGTGAAGTGCAAATGTTTGCAATTTCACTTTTGAACGAGGACGCGGTTCGACAAGGCTGGTCTTGCGAATCGAGACCTATCGCCATCGCTTCCTCACACAATGCGTTTCGAATTGCACATTGAGTTCGTTTTACTCGAAACAACATTATACGGTATACGCGTTGACTTTACCTACAGACTGCTACAGTTTTCTGGATTTGGATCACTCTCAGTGAGCGTTCATTGGCTAGGTCAATTGACACTGTGTTCGCCAATGCAGCTAGACATCTCGCTGGGCGTTATGTGGGAAAAGAGTAAAAAGGAAACATTTTCGAAAGTAGTCGGCCCTCAACATGACTGATCATGAAGAGGTGCAGATTACGCTCACATTGAGGTAATCTGTCTAAAATAGGGGCACCAAAATGTGTTTTTGTTGCCAGGGGCCCCGGGAGTGACGTCCGTTGCTACCGTAACCATCGCGGTCATATTTTATGTTTATTGCACGACGAACACCTCTCCAAGCGATCTCCGATCTCCCCCAACCTGATTGCATCGGCGTGATACATCCTTCAGGCGCGAATTATTTTGCTGTCCTCCAACTGCGTTTCCCATCCCTCTGTAGTATTCTGGTCGACTACTGACCATTTGTTCTACGTATTACATGACCCGCTCAACTCCAATTTTGTACTCCATTGCTGTACTTACAGAAAACGTGTGTCCCAACAGCAGCGAGAAGACAGCCCAACGCGCAACCAAACGCAAACCCGTGTCCGAGCCCGTGCTCCCATGGCTCGAGCTAAGGACCCCTCGCGAAACAAATTCCCGCTTAGCGAACCTGGTAGACCTCGCCGAATGCGCCCTGTCCCAGGGCCTTGACCAGGGTGAGGCTCTCGCGCGGGATGTCGGTCAGGTCCTGCAGCGTGCAGGTGGAGCCTCCGAACTCGTAGTTTGGGTTGAACTCGGTCACCATGCCCGTGGCCTGTCGCAGCCTGCTCAGCTGGACCTCCGGGTTGTTGCCGCCCAGAGGCTCGGGACTGAGCGACGAAGGCAGCTTCTTGCGGGAACCGGGACACCGAGGAACTGCGGGCGGGTCAGGAAGGGTGTGGCGTTAGCGTCGGTCCTTCGGGAAACGAAGTTGCGCACGTGAACAGAGTGCTCAGAACCGTAATATGACTGGTATTTCGCACGAGTATGTAGTGTGGAATATCCAGCAAGCCTAGTCCTCTCACAATTAAAAACAAAAAGAACAGCGCGAGAAACAGCACAGCCAAGCAGACAAGGACGCCGCACTGGGTCTCTGTCTTCTTTCTTACGTCGGTATTGCGTTGGCTTTATTTATGATGACAGCTCACAAACTAGCCAACTTTTGCATCCTAGCCATTCATTATAGTATGGTTAGCGGGACTTAGGCTATTGCTTATGGCATTTAAAGTGAATGGCTATTTTTTTTGCTCTTTCTATCGTTATCGTGTCGGTCGGTGGCTGGTGGTCGAACTTTCACCGCCTATAGCCTATACATACGAGCCGATGCGAAAGGTGCATGTTCACTTCATAAACGAATTTCGGGGAGCGTTCACCGCCAAACACCAGCTTATCATAGCTATTACAGCACGTGCTGCCGCGGGAAAGCTTTGCAACGCGTCTAAATGTTGAGCTCCTGCGGTGGAGCGCTAGGGAAGGAGGAAGGGCAACGTTCCTCTTTCTCCCTTCACCCTCTGCCCCTGAGGCCACGGCGGGAAAGGAGGACGGCACTCGCCATGCAAGTCGACGCTCTTCCAGCGCTTGAGACAACACATACGTGACGGATGGGCTTCTTTACATCATCATCATCACCAACATCACCCTATTTTTCATGTCCACTGCAGAGAAAAGGCGATCTCTATTACCCCTGTCTTGCGCTAGCTGATTGCAACTTGTGCTTGAAAATTCCCTAATTTCGTCATCCCACCTATGTTTCGGCGGTCCTCGACTGCGCTTCTTTTCCCTTGGTATATATATACTTATATAGCAACCTTCAATATAACAGCTACAGATGTGCTTCCTAAAGGTTTTGTTCGCTGCTGAATTACACAACCAAACAACGGACGCCATCTAAGCGCCATCCCTGCAACAAATATAGAACTTCAAGCGCGTCATTCTCTAATAAAACGGGATAGCTTTGTACACGAATTTGGATATCCGTTTAGTTGACAATAATCGTAGATGGTTTCTGCACAATTACCGAATCATTAATTCCTCTGTCTGCGGTTGTTTTCTAGAATAGGTGCCCGTGGAAGAGCAACACCATCATCCCCGTGGGCGCCGCTACGTTAATCTATATTTACGCGCATATAAAAGGAGAGCAATGCCTCAAAAGGGATTTGGCTATAGAAGAAAGCCTTAGCTCGTGATACAGAGCGCAAACGGCTTCCTCGCCGAACTAGCCCCACCAGGGAGCAGGAATGGTGCGTGCTACCGGCAAAATATCCAGGTAGTCATGTGACTTGTACCTTCCATGCTGTGTTATAAATGGAACTAAAGTGTTTTGGCATGAACTCGCAGTTGACACGTTAATGAACGTGGTTTGTTACACGTCGACTCTTTTCGTCAAAGTGTGGAATATACTCTGCGAACTTGATTAAGTCGGTCCGCCTGCCCGTAAAGATAAACACAACCATGACAAAACGAACACTTGGGCATAGCTATCACTTCGACTAGATTAGTTTTATGCGGCAAAGAGCAGCGTTTCGCGATCTAAGTTTCGGCGTTGTCGCGTCTAGGTATGCATGCGTGCCTGAGATGCCACTGTTCTTTGCCGGCATGAATTAGAAGGGACCAAATATAGGGTCTATGAGAATGGCAACTTTTTTTGTCTGCATATGCTTAATGCAACATTTACTTCCAGCATTTAAACATCGCTGCCTACTGCTCGTGTGTCATAGAAAGATGCGAAAGCATCAAGGACGCCAAGAACGGACGCTAGAAAGCGTGCTGCTGCCTGTAGTTGCATCGGGGCACAAAAATATTTTTGAACACCATTTGTCGAGTTACTCAAAACCGGGGACGAAGGTCATCAAAGCACGGACTAAAACAGGAAGCAAGGTCGCAATAATGCAACGATTTTGTTTCATTTATATTTCTCTTTCGGTCAGTAGTGAAACGCACGCTTAATGTGCAGGTTGTGGTTGTGGTTCCCACCGGCAGCAAGGTAGCTTGATATGGCTTGATAGTTTCCTAAATTATTTTGAATCAGTGCTGTACTTGTGTAATCCCGTTACTCTTCTTCTGCTGTCTGTCGCTATGTTTGACAACCACAAGAAACTGAACCTACCTCGCTCGACTCTCTTTTATACTGTGATCTGCAAAGAACGGTGTTGTAATGAAGGCAGAGAAAGTGTGATAAGTCTACGTCACGTGACACTGATACCGTGGAAAAAAGTTTGCACGTCCCTTGAGAGACGCCGGCACCTGAGATACTTCCTGCTGCCCCAACTTTTATATCGTTTGTACTTGTGTCACGACTGGCAGGTTTGTTCAGGAACCACGATGAGCTAAATCGAACGAGGGCATACGTGTCCCGGCGTATAAGATTGACTGCAGCGAGAGACTTGTGTAAACTCACATCCAACGACGAAGAAGAGGATGATGGCCACCGTGACCAGGATGCAGAGGATGATGACTACGAGGTGGTGCGTGGGCAACTTGTACTCGCCGTTGGTTCTCGCGTCGCCGGAAGCAGCTGCGAAATGCAAAATGGGCGCGGAAGACACGTCAGGCAGTGAATGCCCCGTCGTCATCCGCATTTTTCGTGTGACGCCTATGCCACCAATTCGTGTCCTCTACTACAGCTGCACTTAACGGCGACTGGAAAAAGACAGTCGCAGGTAAACCTGTAATACGTCGATGAGGGAGTGTGAGGATATAGTGATTAGCGTGTCACATTTTCGCGCCAATCGCCACACTGTAGGTCTGCCTAAAAATTAAATAAAACAAAGAAATAGGGCGCCACATGAAAGCAGATCTTGAACCTCACACAACATGGTTTTGATGGCCCATCGGTAATAGGGGGTACAACAAAGAAAACGACCACAGGCTCTGTAAACAGAGGTGGCGATAGTTTCCCGTATCTACGTGATTCCACTATTTTTGGTCCCCTACATGTCACATCTATAACACATTACAGATATCGCGATGTACCTCCCGTGATGACGTGCTGACAATATAATTGACATTGCACCCTGAAGAACCGCAGGAAGTAATTTGAGCGGGTCTGTACAAGTGTATGATTACCTACAGCGCGAACAAATAAGACGAATCACAATGTGGCGGGCCGTCATCTTCACTTTGTGTCTCTTCTGATCTGTTCGCACTGTAGATAAACGTCGCGTCGAGATCCTCTTTCTTTCTTTCTTCATTTTTTTCCCAAGCGCAGAGCATACCCTGAGACGAATGTGCCCCAGGGCGATTTTGCTGTCCTTCTTATATTTAAACGTCTCTCTCACTCTGTCTACGGATGGAACCTGTGACAAATGCTACTGTAAAACAAACAAACTAATGAACTGCGTTTTCAGTGTCAAGTAAGACAGAAGAAGTTCCTTCACAGCGCGCGCATGCGCCATCGAATTGATTCAAATGAATTGAAGTAACGGTTCATTTGCAACGTCGAGTTGGAGATGTGTTGGAGAAAAGATGCCACAGATATCGCAGGTGTGCTTGAATTGTGATGTCCGTCGCTTAAAGAAGATTGGTTAGCAGTAATTAGCGTTTTGTCTCGAATCCCCTAATTTTTCTCGTAATCAAGGGAAGTCATTGCAGACTCGACTCACGTGGCATACCGCTCGACATTCATAATAAGTTCCTTTTTAACCGCTTCTGTGCATTTGACGACAAATATTCGTCCAATCGTTTTTTTTTTTTTTTGGTAATAACAGCCAAGAACGAGCTCAGCTCATCAACGGTATACCTTGCATTTCCTATATCAATGCCACGGACAAGTGAAGCTTCATCTTCGTGTTTATAGTTGTGCTTTTGGCAGATGGCGGCACGCGTAATTCATCTCACAGCGCGAGCAAAAGCGAATATATTCTTTCTAGGGAAGTAAAACGTTTTTTTCGACGACTGTGGTCCTTAAAATTAATTCGCCCATCTTTCGTCACAATTCCGGATGACGGCGCGTGGCCCGCTCTAAGCACGCTAAAAGGCGCGCCTTGGTAACGGGCACGCATCGCGGTCTTCCCGTGTCACTTGTCCTCACCGTGGCAGTTGTGGCCATCACGTGCCAGCCTGAAGCCAATGGGACATGCGCACTTGAAGGTGGCCGGCGACAGGGTGCGGGTCAGGCAGAAGTGCCGGCACGGACAGCGGACGTCGGTCGCCGAGACGATCACCACCATCGCGTCGCCGAGACCCTGTGGCGAAGGAAGCGAAACGGGGAGCAGAAAAAAGTTGGAGGCAGGATCGCATCGAGGAAATAAACTCGCAGGGTCTTCACGGATGCGCGGGAGCAACTGTAATGCGATAAGCGCTATTGCCGTGCTATCTATCGCTCGATGATTATCCATCGACATCCGTGGTAAATTCAATCCTCCGGTGTTGGGCATCGCCTAACTGCTTCGAACCTATGATCTACGTGTGACGCCTGCCAGCCCCATTACAACCTCGATCTACTGATACTGCCTATTTTTACTTCCCTTCGCTTTCCTCGGCGCGTTTACCAACGACATCAGGGCGAAGCACAGCAGCACGCGCCTTTCTTTTTCGTGGCGCGTGCGCTTCGTTTTGCATACAAGGAGTGAACGAGCAATAACGCAATGGTAGCCCAGCGCTTCGTTGTGGTTGCCTCTGTCTGCCGTCTGCAAATAGTTTTTTCTCAACCGCAACGTAATCAAAATCGGTCACAGGGAGTCTCTTGCTTAAATCGCACGTATCGAAAACACGTTCTGCTATTATCGCTCTTACATATTCGCAACCGTAGTACACAAACGCCTTACTTTGGTGTCATTGTGTAAAAGAAGGAAGCAA
The DNA here is from genome assembly GCF_023375885.2 of Dermacentor andersoni. Taxonomy (NCBI): domain Eukaryota; kingdom Metazoa; phylum Arthropoda; class Arachnida; order Ixodida; family Ixodidae; genus Dermacentor; species Dermacentor andersoni. The sequence goes on along the minus strand of NC_092820.1, from coordinate 80,628,126 downwards.
TTACTTGCAAAAGTTTAGTCTCATTAGTTGCATTACTACAGCTGCACCGTGAAGCCATTACTTGATCATGCATGTGTCGGATGCAAAGATGGCGTCACTATCGCGCCACGCATGATGTAATCGGAGCTATATTTAGCCTCTCGCACGGCGTTCAGAGAGACGTGGCTCGGCGGTTGGTTTGTCGATCTGAGCGGGAGTGGTCGCGTTTGAGAAAACTCGCTCATAGAAATCATAAACTCAAACTTGCGCTCGTCATGACTGGTAAGGCCTACAAGCAGGTACAAATGTCCAATTTTACAGCCAGGCTGTTAATGCGACCATAGAAGCGCTAGAAAACGCTACATGCCGATTTTCACAGCTGTATATATAGAATGTGCGGAAAATTTTGAAGCGTTTTTGTCAATTAGGCGCAAAATGAAATTTGTAGACCCTCGTTTCCGGCCCGTTTATATGAAACGCGCCACAAGTCTCTGCGCTTGCCTCTAAACGGACCGACAATGCAAGGGAATTCATAGATACACAGGAATTGCCAGGCCACTCCGTGGGGTGACGCGTACCGAAAGTTTGAAGCGCACGTGTAGGCTATGTGCTTTCAAAGAATTGCCCAGTACACTCGCCTTCACCCAAATTACACGCGTTGTACACGGCACGTAGTTGTTCTTGTTATTCGTTTTCCTTTCTTTCTTTTCAGTATAAGCCCCGTAGGAACCATCACAACGAGCGAGACACATTCCGACCAGGAACAACACTCGCCTTGCCGGGGTGCGGCTTAGCGTCGTCCGCGTCCGTCGAAGCGGCAGAGCCAAGGCGACACGGCGTGGGCAGGAATGCGGCCTCCAGCCGGCTCGGGTGCACGTACGAGGTTCCCCCGTGGCCGCTGCGCTGAGCCGTGTCCGTGACGGCCGCGTCGCCTCCCTGCAAACGTACAGTGGTCTTAGGTGGTCGAGTGACCGGCAAACCTCGGGGACCAAACCGTAACGCTTCTTTCATTTTTTATTCTTTTTCGTTCCGATTTCTGGCTCCGGTTCGGCAGCGAAAACGGCTCGGTCCCGGTTCGACTCCGGAGCAGGAAGAATAACGTTTCAAATAGGTTTTTAACCAGTTTGGGCTCGTTTGCGTTATGTAAAGATAAGCGCGGGAAATCCGCGCACATTTACTTTGTGAAAGAATTCGACGTTGCTCCGTAGCTGCACGAAAAGACAAAGTAAAGCTATCATTGCTACCACTTCTAAAATTCCGAGAGGCTCATGTGCGTTTGCGAAAGAGGTAGCATGGTTGGGCCACATGTGCAGGCACGCGTGGAAAGCTATGCAGAAAAAGTGGCCAACACGAACCAACGCCTCGTATTTTTTCTGGTCGGTTTCATTCCGGAGAGAGAGAAGAAAAAAAAAAAAGTAACTTTCCGGTTTACTTCCCGTTGCCGCAGAAACAGCGTTTTCCTTTTTCGTTTTTCGGTTCAGTTCCGGCTCGTTACCCTGCTCTTGGTATCGCTAGGAGACGTCTCGACTCCGACAAGGGCAAGAGAAAGAGCACCTACTGCTGACAGCTGGGTCAGTCCGTGCTGCATTTTTAAAGTACTCAAGTGTGTCTTGATTCATACTGATAACGGGCGTGATTTCTTGAGGTTTCTCGCGCACTGACTCAGCTTTCACAAAAACAAAACGAAAAAAAACCTTCTCCATTACAAGTGTAAGCATTTTAGACACGGTTGTGCGAGAGAGGTACATCATCAGCCGACGCTGCCAATAGTGCTGTAACCGCGGCTCAAATTTTCACAAAGCCTTTTCTTCGTAAGTGCTCCTTCCCATTGGCCGGTCTCCTTCACCAAGAAAGAAGACTGGCTAAAATTTTATTTTAGGAACAAGTATAGCGCAAGAGATTTTTTGCGGATGTGTGTTCTTCCTCTTTGTTCAATATAAGCATACCACTCTCCCGTGCTCACAAGCTTTGCGCCATTAACTTCGTCAAGAGTCCAACGTCTGAGTGCACTTAGGAACGGTGCAACCTACACAAGATCCAACAAACAGACTGAATGCACTTACTTTTAAGTAAAAGAAAATGGAGGATGCTTAAGTTTCGCCTATAAGAGTGGAGCGCGATGGCATTCAAAGACCCCCCCCCCTGTCTGCTTCTCATGCTTCACGGCAACTGCGGCTTATGTAACCGCAAGGTTTGCCGGGAAACGCCATGCATGAAGGCAAGCTTTTTGGTACACTGTAAACAAAAAAACACCCAGAGGGGCGTTTTTTGCTTGTCCTCTAGCGCATTCCCTTTTGTACATCTTTTTGCTCCCATTGAAAGGGCGTACGATAAAACTCCCATTGACGTGGGCATTAATTGGGCACACAACGGGGGTACCGTATACGCCCACTTCACCCCCCCCCCCCCCTATTTGACTGGGAGGTACAATGGGAGTATTGTGAAGGAATTAAAGGCATTTTAGTTTAGGTGCGGCAAGCTTGTAGCGAAATGCATGGTGGCGCGGGTCACGCGCTTACGCAGTACCAGACGGAACACCGCAGGCCGAAATGTCGAACGCCGGCGATCAAGGCTCAAGGGAACTCGGCCGTCCGTGAGCTGCCACCCGAGCAGGCGTCGCACCTGCTCGGAGCGAACGCCGGCGTCCGACACCTTGGCCTGCGGTGTTCCGTCTGCTGCTGCATAGGCGCGGCGTACCGCCACGAAGCATTTCGCCGCGGGCTCGCCACACGTGGTCCAATCGACGGCACAGGGCCACCGCTGAATCGACCAAGTCACGCGCACACGTGGTCCAATGGCGAATGAACCCATCACCGCACGTCTTCATTTTTTTTCCCTTTCGCTGATCACAGAGCCCCTCTTTGCAAAGCTTTTATACAGTCGTCCTAGCTTATCGGCAGTGCCTCCGAGGCCAGCAAACGCCTTCGAGAGCAGTTGCTACTTGCTGAAAGGAAAAATGCACGAGACACACACTGACAGTGAAGAAAATTTATTTTACACCAAATGTAAGAAATATAATATGTTCACTTCCGGGCCCAAAAGAAAGCACATTTCTGCCCCACTAAAACAATTGTCTGGATTTTAAAAAAGAGCACTGTACATTGTAAGCATGCCAGTTGCTAGTATTCTACATGTCCTAATACAATGAAATTAGTAAATGAAAGAAATGCTAAGAAATCTTATCTCGTTTCATACTGAACTGTAACTACAGAGCCATGTGTTTGAACTGTTACTTTGTACTGACGCTCCACACTTTTGCACAGACTATTTATTGAGCTCGCTTGACTAAGAGTAAAACTTCATTTGGCCTAGTTGGCACATAATTCTGAACTTAAAACTTACAGCGCAAACACCTAAGACGAACCGCAAAAGGCAGACACGACACACGCTGGCACTAACTGACAACTTCTTTATTTCTTCGTCGTCGATGCATATATATGCCCTAGGCCACACAACTGCACAGGCGCACACATTACATTACAGAGATCTCCCAAATTATCACATATGCAAACGTAGGAACTCAAATTCAGATGGGTGCAGGGACAAAGCTATGTCACTGATGCAATTATCATTTTGCCTTTTTATGTCGTAGGCCTCTAAGGCAAGCCGCGCAAGCTCATTCATGCTTTTGCCAAGAATCGACGTCCCATCAAGTCGTGCCTCACAATTTTTGCAAGAGTTTATATGCGCAACAATGTGCACTCTTCTATCTACATTTTTGTTTACTTTTTGTGCATGTTCCCTGCGCAGTCCCTTAAACACATAAGGTCATCTATCAACTCAAGAAAATTGCTTGCAGGCATAGTGTTCCTTTGGCGTTTTCTGCACCGAACAAGCTTTTAAAGCTATGCTCCCGCACCTGCGGAGAGGGCAGAGGAGGACGCCAAATTCGGCATGATGCTTCATACGTGTTGTGCGCGGTCGGCGTGGTTTATACAATTCACTCTCATGTGCTAAGACATAGCTTGGCTAGATATGGCATTGCATCAATGAGCGACTCAGGGAACATGCGCAACAAGTAAACAAAAATGTAGATAGAGGAGTGCACCTTGGTGCGCATATAAACTCTTGCAACAATTGTGAGGCACAACTTGATGGGACGTCGATTCTTGGCAAAAGCAAGAATGAGCATGTGCGGCTTGCCTTAGAGGCTTACCACAAGAAAGGCAGGGCGATAATTGCATTAATAAGATATCTTTGTCCCTGCATCCATCTGAATTTGACTTCCTACGCTTGTGTATGTGATAATTTGGCAGATCTCTGTAATGTAATCTGAGTGCCTGCGCGGTAGTGTGGCCTAGGGTTTATATTGCATCGACGACGAAGAAATAAAGAAGTTAGCACCAGTGTGTGTTGTATCTTCCTTTTGTGGTTCGTCTTAGGTGTTTGTGCTGTAAGTTTAAGTTGCTTGACTAAGCCATTCCTAATTAACAGTGGCTGGTATAATGAGGCCGATCAGTGGTATTTTGCATGGACTAGCACACAAATATGATAAATGTCAAAGTACTAAATTAAGAAATTGGGACTCATCACACAAACAAGCTACATAATTTAGTACTGAATTTCTGAGCAAGCTATTAAAAATTATTGTATTTTACGAACCAGAACCCACCTTCTGATTATGACACATGCCATAGCGAGTAACCCGAATTAATTTGGACAACCTGGGGTTCTTTAACATGCACCTGTCTAAGTACACAGGTGCTTTTGCATTTCGCTCTCACTGAAATTCGGTTTTGTTTAAGACTACATTTACGAAAGTTCCAAACACGATCCCCCCTATATTTTTACAGTGGGTGCTCTTTAAATGGAGCCTCAAGGTGCCAGGGAAATTGGTTCCATTTACCAGGCATTATATTTACTGAGAGACATTGCAGAGAGCCAACCAATTATCAGGATGGTGTCCTATTTAGGCGGCAGTTTCGAAGCGATTTTCGTTTATCGAGATTCCACTGTAGTCCATAATAGTGGATGAGTTGTGTTCTGCATGGACACATTAGCATGGCTACCATGTTTAGTTGAATATTGTGCAAGCAGCAACATTTCACTGTACCCAGTGCAATATATAAAGCCAGCAATGTAACATGTTGCAAATGCAGCCACGAACAAGTACCTTCCCTGATCATATCCAAAAGCAGCATCTTTATACGAAATTAGTCATGCTTTCTCCCGTTTAAGTGCCTTGTTTTCAGAAATCAAATCCTCCTTATCACATTGACCTCCAATTGTGTCATTCCCCGAGCTGAGGTCATTTGAGATTGCATTTAATTGCCCTTCAAGTAGCATATTGGTCTTATTTAAAAAGCACATGGCATCACAGTGACCACCTAGACATAGAATTCGAGCTGCAACACAGTAGCAAACATTCTGAGGTAGAAGCCTAACTATTCTTTTGAATTTGGATGCATGCTCAAAACACTGCTATGCAATTGCAGACAGGGCTGATAGTGTAGCAACCAGGACAGATTTAACGGACATAAAGGAGCAAAATTGTGTGAGCTTCGAATTATTATTCTCTCTGAGGAACCATGCTGTCCAATTATAAAACGGGGATCAAAATAAAGTAATTGGATAGCAAATCTGCATTTCATTAAGTAAATAAAATACTGTTCCTGCTACCTTCCAGGGTGCACACTACATTCCCTTTCCTTGAATGTGAATTTGCTACCTTTCCATGGGTTCCCAAATGTATAGGTGTATTGTTGGTCAAGGGTGGTGGAATGGATATAGGTCTCAGGCTAGAGGAAATATTTAGAGAAGGAGACTTGCCAGGTTGAACAACGAATGTCTCAGGCTGGAGCCATTTGGTTCTCTTGCAAAGATGTTGCCTCCAGCTTGAGACTTCCTTTGTTGGACAACTGTTGATGACTAATTTCGCCATCTTTTCATTTACCCTCGTCTTATTCAACCTATTGCTCCACGCAGCAGCTGCACTTTCTTTAAAAAATAAAGATATTAATGAGCTCAAAGGCTTTGTGCATGGCTGCATCCCCAAGTGCAAAAATTTGTTTGCAGATTGAATGACAGAGTTGGTACCTTTCTTGAGAATTCAATAGGAAGAACCAAAAATTAAGCTAACAGACTGGTTATGACGACAAGTAAACATGAATTGATGTGGAGTGCCATTTCTTCATTTTGCACCAGGCTTGGGGCCAGCCAGACTTCTTCCTAAAATTGAGAAAATTTTTCTAATGAAATACATATTAAGAGTATTTTCTTCATAATCTGAAAATTTAAAAACATGGTTATTTGGTTATTCATATTTAGTTGGGAACAGTGTGAAGGACACTGACGAAGTAAGGGCTTATGCAGTAATGCCACATAGTGCTGGCTGAGAACAGATTCAATTTTAGAACAGACAAACAGTTAAGTACTTTGGAATGCTTCCTAAAAGCCATAAAAAACCAAAGCAGGAAGCAGTTGTAGAAAATAATGTATGTGCATGAAAAATGCATCTGATCATCGGTTCGCAGACATGTATGCCATTTGCTTGTCAGTTAACAAAACATGTGTTACACTGAAACATTTCTCCTACAATTTGGCAATTCTGTGGGCTTTCATTATTGCTCGGGTCAGTTGGTTTATGTTGTTACTGCTACTAGTGTACGGTGAAGTGTAATGTAGATGGGCAAGTACTACTGACAACTATGAACATTGGCAAATTTTGCCGCACCAGGATAACGCATGCATTGTCCCGCTGCAGCGAAACTTTCCAGTAAACATTCACAGTTGTCTGTAGCACTTTCCCATCTGTCTCGCCTCACACTGTTCCATCTATAGCGCTTCACCATACTGTAATATGCACCACCGACACAAAATTCTACCCTTCTGAAGTTCTTACTGCTACTTCGCACTCGTCACATTCAGGCCGCCAGGCGTACTGAGCCCAATGTAGTATAACTGCATAGACTGGCAGCTCCTGTCATGGACTTATTCTGGTGTAATGGCACCACAGAAGCAAACGAAGACAAAGACATGCAGGACACAAGTGCCTAACCTCAACTCTCGCTTTAATAAGAAAACAGACATCATATACATCACATAGTGACAGGAAGTGATGTCATTAATTCAAAAACAAATTCTTTGTGCAATGTAGCTGAGAATGACTGATGCATTTGTCCTTTTCGTGCTAATCTGCCAAAGCTTAATTATCTTATGTACATCTGCTCATAATTTTTGGCTACAAGTTTTGATGAACACAGGAACGAACCAATCTATTTTGCAGTGCATCACTATGTGCGAATGAGAGTTATTCCACACAAACTTCATTAGCCGCAATCTCAAATTAATACAATGTGTGTATGCAATGCAAGCATGACTGGATGGGAATGGCTGACTGTACATAACCTCCGTTGCACAGTGCACCGCCTGCAAATTGTGCTGCACGCAACAAATTAATTTGTTTTCCTGGCTTGTCTTTTTTTCTCATCAGGGCAAATCTCTCATCACATGTTTCATACAGAAAAAAAATCTTTGCCTGTAGAGACCAGCTACACAATTACCCATGAAAATTACAAATGCATACGAAACAACTGCAACCACTTTTTTACTTCATCTCATTCATTATATTCCATATTCATGCCTAATTTAGTTGCGCAAATCATTGTTTTCTTAGGCCCTTGTTAGGAGAGTTTTGTGCTGTAATAGAAGGCAGAAGCCAAAAAAAGGAAAAGGTTGGTTGTGGTTGAAGCACAATATGCATCTAGTGAACTAGGCCGCAAGCGTTGTGTAGTCTGCTGCCATCATAAGGCCGTGCCTACATTGGACAGATGGGATGCTCTATTAATGCGAAATCAGGGAAATTGAGGGAGTATGAGTCATCTGTGTGAAACAATCCTCCATCACACAATGTTAAATACTGCAAAGAATGTGACTGCGGTCCTGTGTTCCACAAAACTTGCGTTGTAGCCAGGTATTACGACCTGACAACATGCAAGGTAATCGTGGCTTGCAACATTTAAAAAGTATGACGAATGTATCAGTGATCCATTAGTTGCACTGCATAAAGAATTTCTTTTAACAGATATCATCACATCATGTCTCCACCTGTTATTAAATATTGCCTGTTTCCTTATTTTAAAGCTTGAAGTGAGATCCGGTGCTTGTGTCATGTGCGTACATATCTTTGTTTACTTTTTGTGGTGTCATTACACCAGAATTTATATAACCAAATGGCCACACACTGCTTTTGTCACGTTATAGTGGTGCTTGCAAAGCCTCCCAAACAGCAGCCTATTTGGTCAAAACATGCTTTTGTACATATGCTCTTCCAAATAGAAAAGCTATCAAGAAGGTAACAAGAATCAAGAGCATTAAGTTAAATCCACTGCAATGCTTTACTTTTTTGCCTTTATTCCTTACACCTAAGTGGATAGGAAAGAGTGTGAATGTTACAGAAATGCACTAAATAAGTTGTTGAAATTATGCAAAAATGTTAACGCAACTAAGCATAGATTTATGTGCAATAATAGACACCAGTCTCAATTTCTTTCCTTCTGACATAAACATAGTATATCTTATTCCTTTGGCATGAAGGAAAGCATACGTAGACCAGACAAGCTTATATTTGAATGAGAGCCTTCACGATTAAGCACCACTATAATGTGACCATAAGAGTACATACACTGTAAACAGTGCCGATGACAGCCCAAATTTCATAAGTGCAACATGTTAGCGAAAGCAGCAACCATTAACCCAGAAACTAATCAAATCCCACAATATAACAACAAGAAAAAAAAAGATTAATGTGTCAGCGCAGCACATGTTCTCTGAAGTTACAGAAAAGTGGTATGCTTATTAACAAACCTGAAACCACAGCACATTTGTATCTGACCACCCCCTGCCTCTTTATGTGCTTTCGTGCCTCTGACAAGGCATTACTGGATATTTATTTGCTTGTCTGTTGCAAAAACACATCAATTATTAGTCAGTGCACAGTGCACCATGCCATTTATCTATGTGGACTCACTTTGTGCCCTTAGCACTGCTCTCACCTATTCAGAACTAAGGATTGCAAAAAGACTTGTTCCACTTAAATCTACATGCCTTAATATGTGGGTTCTGCAGTTGAAATAGGGTAATTATAAGTAAAATGCATGACATGTTCTGATGAACTTTGTTTTCATAATCTAATTGTTTATTTGGGCACATAACCAGTCAGATCATTTGTACTAAAACAAGAAAACAAATTCAACACACTAGTTTATACTGGTTGGTGCTCTATTGACTTTAGTACACACATTGAACAAACGACAGGCAGTGAGAAATACCAACAACCACTAACTTCCACACGGCATTATTGGTCACATGTGCACGATATAGCTACAAAAACCCAAACGAAAGTAGACAAAGAAAAAAGTACATTTTAACAGAAAAAGAACAAGACAAAAAAACTTCTTTTGGTAGCTAAGTCACAATCAAGGTGTAAATGACAGCTATAGTTTGGCAAGCACACATGTAGTTACTTTGCTCAGTTCCTCGATATCCCACTTTCTTGTTTGACAGCAACACCAACGGGACATCTACGCATATCTATTGCACATGCCATTTTTGCTCGCTCCAAAATCCTTTCGTGGTTATTCATTTAGTACCTGCTTCGCCTGTACTGGCATTGCAGGGGGGGTATACATTCTGTGTAATGTAACTTACATTCAAATCAAGCACACAAAGCAGGGAGGGAATTATCTTTGAAAACTATGCAAACAATTGCAGGCCGAAAAACCTTGCAGTCCCTTTGGTCCAAGGAAAAAACAATGTGAGGCATCACCTATAAGTAAAGGAAATTAATAAACCTTTTTAGTGTAATCTCTTTCTTGTGAGGTATGATGATAGCCTGATATGAATTTCTCTATCTCTACATGTTTGGAACAGTATATGCTTGAAATAATCTTAACTGAAGAGATTTCCCAGTCTTTTAAATCCTGCCATTGCAGCTTACCCTTACTCTCAGTAATACAAAGCCTTTTAGTATGACTTCCTATTACAAATCTAACTGCCATATTTTGAACATTTTCAAGCAGACCAGCTGACTCAATATTATGGGGATTCTAGCAAACATGTACTTATTTGATTAGTGAATGCACATAAGCAAAATACCGCTGTTCTTTGAGGTTTTCGGGAAGCCAACAAAATGTGTATGGGTGGACACACGACAGCTACTACACCAATAAGCATCGTGGCCAACCAAAATTAAGTTTATTCCTATATGGGCGGGCGCGGCAGAGTGTAAGCAGACAATGGTCGGCTTTTTCTGGAGTCATATACAAAGGAACCCCAACATAACGAATGCACTAAAATCAGCAATTTGGTTTGTTGTACTCAGATTCGACCGTTTAGTCAAATAAGTACATTTGCAAATGGATTGTTTTCCCACGGAAAGGGCCGCAGTCAGAAAACACAAATCTGAATGAGAAAAAAATTTTGAATTTGAGAGTCAGCGACCAAAGATACGGTTTCACGGTGTGTTAACGATACCTTCACATAGGTAGCATGAAGCAAACCCAGCCTTGCTTTCGCATTCACCCTGTCCTCTTTGATACTGCCACACACAGTGGAACGACACCATCATGAAAAGTGCTGGCAGTGGAGGTGAATGCTTTGTCTGTATCAAATTTCAATGCATCTCTGAAACTACAGATTATGCAACCCCGTGTACTAAACACGGGGGAAGACTGTGCACATAATACCACGCCATATCAGCACGTCTAGTCTTTCCACAGGCAGCAGATCACCTCTAGAACAGGGTGTGCAGGCTGCAGATGTGCTCAGCTGCGCTCACAGCCATGGCGCTAGAAAAGAAGACGCACGGACTGGGCCCTTCTGAGGGCCCCCTTAAAAGCTCAGTTTGTCATTTTTTGTTTCTGTAATAGGCTAGTGATAAAAGTGAATTTGCTTCATGCCTATTAAGAAATGTTGTACACATGGTAGAAAAATTATGAAAGTAGAACATTTTATTACTTTTCACCCCTCTCAGTTGGAATATCGTACAAATGCATAAGCAGCCATTTTTGCCTTGTTTCATCTAAGATGTTTTTTTCATGCTGAAAGAAAGGCATGTGTTTAAAAAATAAGCTTGGTTGCAACATGTAAAGGAATTATGTAATGTCACAAGGGTTCCTGAAATCAAAATATATTTATGATTTCTTTGCGACTGGAACACTCAAAAGGAAAACGACCTTTTAAACAGACTAAAACAAAGCCACAGCACATGCACCCATACTAAGCCAGGGACTGTATCAAGCTGATATGAGAAGACTTTCAAGAAAGTATCTTTCCCGGTTTGGGAAAATTCTTAAAACAATGGTTAATACCTGGCCCCACGCCTTAAATCTAGAAGGATTAAAGTTCTTAAGCTACTCTGTGTTCTTTCTTGAACCCAACAAATGTGCCTAGAAAAATGGGTCAAGTCTACATCTTGCCGCATCTGTGGCAAGGTGTGAACAAAAAACTCGCTTTAGCTGGCTGCAGTGCTCCCTGCGATGAATATTCAGGCAGAAAATTGTTACCCCAGTGTGACTGTGCACCCAAGAAAACAAAATGTGGTAGACTACATCAATGCAAACTGAAAAATCTTTAGTCCATGCTTGCTGGCAACCTGTGTCTGTATTGGCCTCTAGGAGAATTGTGGCCCCCACGTGCTGGAATATTTCCGTGGCATAGAAAACATTGTGTGATACCAGCTATCAAGTGCTACCATGAAGTAGCTACCAGCTATCAAGCTATCAAAAGAGCTATAGGCAATTTTGCTGCAATAACAGTACTGTTTTTATAGCATTCGTTGTGGGGAGTGCAGCTTGCCCCTTTTGCCGGAGTTCTTGCTGAACGGCGATTTATTATCAGTTTGTTATATGTGGAACTTGAACAGCTTATATTTTTGTCTCCTCAATCCACACTTCCGCTGCACTTTTGCCAGCATCTCTACACAGGGTGTCTTGACTGAGGTCATACCAAGTAAGCACGCTACAAGCCTTGTGTGCATCGTTTTCATGACTCTTTCGATGACCAAATTTCATTTTCAGTGACTTCATCAACTAAGTATCTAGCGGCAGCTTGAACATGGGTACTCATGAGAACTCGCACCAGGCTTGGTCAAATACGTCCAGCACTGCAGCACTGAGTAGTGAACCATGCTGTAAGAGTTGGCAACTAAATTGCCACCTTGTGATTGAAACTTTTCATCCTTACAATCAAGGCTTCAATTGCCCAGCCAGCGAGCTGCAGCAAAGGTGTGAACTATAGTCATCTGATGTCACATTCTATGTCATAGCGATAGCAGGTGATCCCTCCAGTGGTGGCCCTCAAGGCCAACAGGCATCCCTTTCTATGCACGTGCTTGTGTAGGACTGGGGAGATGGTGCCAGTTTGTTCTTCAGCATTAACACTGTTCACGCTGTATCAGGAACACATTTTCTTACTCAGTGCAATAGCCCTTGAACCTACATAATTGCCAATGAGTCCTTTGTCGACCAACCTTTCCTTTGCCATGTCATTTCCTTCTGCCTTGATGTCACAGCAACTTCAGCTATATGAAGCAATGATGGTGTTTGAGTACCCACACAGCCTTGCAGCTTTCCAACCTGAACATTGCTTCATTAAAAGCTGACATGATTTGGTCTCAGCAGACAGATCAGAGTTTAAAAGAAGCCTTAAACTTCTTTCAAAGTCATTCTAACCTTGTCAATAATCCCGTGCCTTTTGATGTGTTATTCAGCATTGTCCAAAGCAAGTCGGCTCTTAAAAATCAAAATAACAACTTTGTGAGGCCACCTACTAGGCTACCACTGTCTCTTCAGCCAGCCTGAAGTGTCTTGCAGCCATCAAAGCTGGAGTGCAAAAAAAACGACAAAGAAAAGTGTGGCAGACAAAATGCTCATGGAAACCCATATGTTTATGGACTGTTACACTGACTGAAAAAGATGGTGGCTTCCCAATACAGTCTTGATGTACGTAGCTGTTTCAGTCACGAATAAACAGCCAGTTGCGCAGTCCTGCACAAGCACAGTGTACAGATGCCCATGGATTAAAATTTGTTGTGTGTGCATGTGGTACAGTGTACCACATTTCATGTTCCTGAGGCTGCAGTACACTGGGAAGACTGGTTGCAACTTCAATAGTAGGCCCTTAGAGTATTGCAGCCCTTTGTTCATATTTTGCTGCAGATTGTATCAAATGCGAATGCAAATTGTTTTGCAGGACACGTCACTTCAGTTCAAGCAATTAGACAGAGTAACCCAAGAAATAGTTTAAGCTTCGAAAAGGTCTTAATACAGTCCCTAGTTTAGTACAGGTTTTCGCCTGATGTTTTGGCTTCTTCTACGGTATAATGCTGTTGCTTGCTAGGTACTGGTGGTGTGATGTGCACACTCTCTTGTGTTGCTATAATGACAACTTGTAAAAAAGATTTTCCTTCCTAACAAACATTTGGATACAGTGCCTGTGAGCTCATCTTTTAACCTGTTTTCCATTTGATCTGTGCATTTACATTGAACGTAAACTAGAAAATATCAGTACTGAGAATCACAAAAGAACACACCTGTGTAACGATTCTGCCGAGATCGTGGGAGTGGTCCAGCCACAGGATGCAACGCAGGTAGAAAGGCCTCCTGAGTTAAAGCAAAATAACAATCGTTGTAAGATGCGAATAAAAAATTTTATTCTGTGAGGCTTTCAGCATGTATACTAATTACCACATTTGTATGTAAAATAGTTTTGCATAATAGCTGAGCAAGGTTAACGTCTCGCCCTGTGACTGTCAGCCAATGCTACTCATGGCAATGGTGGCAAATATGGCACATCCTTTCAAATGGAACTTTTGTGGGTTACATGAATTTAAAAGAACTTAGGTTTACATAATACATAACACCTGTGGTTAGAAGGATGTCTTGCATGCAGCACCAATGCCACAAGTGGCACTGCTTAACACTTCCAGGGCCAGACTTAGTACATAAACAATACAAATATGCAACAATGTGAACAGGTGGTTAGCTGCTGCTATAACTCAAAGATTGCATGCATCATGTAGATGTGAATGCAGCTCCCGTCAGGAGCGAGTTGCCCTTTAGTGCACTTCACTTCTCTTCCTCTTTTGTCTTCATTGCATGTTGGTGCCATATGGTAATAATGAACAAAAATTAAGCACTTCAGTTCCCATTCTTGTTTTACTACATGCTGTAAAGTCATTTAAGTGCGCTTAATACTCTTAAGAATGTACTTTAGCCATTTTGTCTATTTTTCGCTTGGCTTCACTACACCTTAATGTAGTGCAAATTCTAGACAATGCTTACAAAAAAACCTACTCCACACAATAACACCTCCAATTAACAGTACACAGTCTATGGCTTCGAGATGTGTACATACATACTTTATACATGGTTACAATGAAAATATAAGTGGCTGTTCTAATACGCACACTTAGCATACTGCATAACAGTCACCTGGTTCCAAAATGGCTTTTTGTTATCACACATAGGACAGCCACAACTATAAATTTAATTCTGGCAGTAACTTAAGCCACGGCCAAAACCTTCATAGTGCAATCAATGAAAATTTTCGAATTTAGAGCAGTTAGACATAAACAGGGCAAGTAGTTTTAAAGTGTTAAATAATGAACTGTTATGGAATATGGCGGTAGAAGGCCATGCGCCTGAAACATAGGTACTGTTTATCATATAAGCACATTCTTATATTTTTGCTTAGTTTCCTAGGGATTGCATCAAACAGTTTGCTTGCGTAAATTTTGCTACATGGCTGTATCGTATTAGCCCTTATCTTTTCGCATTTGGCTTACTGCAGCTTTATGCACATGCATAAAGCTACTACTGCTACCACTTTCTACACTACTACCTACTACCTACACTACTACCTTCAGCTGAAGGCCAAGCACTATGCTGTCCAACATACATGCATTTAACAACACCGAACAGTAGACAGAGAATGAGCAACTCTTTTAAAAAGTGCAGTTCTTTGGAGACACATTGATATATATCTGGAAAACAGAGATTTTCGCTAAAATTATAACTTAATATAATTGGTACTGAGCATAATGCATCTTGCAATAAACTTGCATTTACCGCACACCATTATACACGCTGCGACCTCTGCAGCTTCTCCACAATCTGGCACAATGTGCTCAAGCTGCCTGTAAACCCTGGAAGGGGTCTATGATAGTTTAAGAAGCTTAGCAAACATGAGAAAGACCTAAAATGAAGGTCAGAGAAGCAAAGCAAATTTTTAACCATTCCTCTCTATGTTGCTATGAATGTCAAGGTTCCAGCAAATGATGTGTTTGAACTGTGTTTTTAATCGTGCAATACTAGAGAGCACATTTTTGCAATAATAATGTGACAGAGAAGAATGACAGAAACTAACTTAATGAATATTTTTCTAAACTTGCATGAGGTTTTCGTCATTATGCTGATGCACACACCTGCATACCTCTACTGTGAAGTCTTGTTTCAGTTTATTTTATTGTCACATAGTAATTTACACCATACACTTGTCCTGAAATACATCACGTTGGGCTCCTTCAGTATTTTTTGCTTACTGGAAACACACATGCCTATACAGGGCAAGCACTCAATACATGCAAGACTGCCACGGGAATGGCCACTCGAGGTCGACTGTTAGTACAGCGCAAAAGACGAGGACTGAAGGAAGAACACAACACAGGCGCTGTCACACAGAAACATACTCAAGGCACTTTGCGAGATTCTCAGGCTTCTTTCATGCTCTAAAAACACATTATGTAGCACATATTGAGCCACAGATAGCTGTACTGGGAAATTTTCACGTTGCTCTACAACTTTATAATTGAGACTTTTTATCTAATTAGAGAAGTTGATTAATTGATTAAGACTAATTAGGTAATTAGGCAAAATGCAGCAAATCCAAGTATTTCCAAGAGACAGGAAACAACATTACATAGGTTCTGTGCAGCTAGATGGCATATTCATATTTTTAAAAGTTTGCTAGAGTTACGTGGGATAACCTGCATACCTCCTATGGAACAGGTGTCACACCAATCACTCTAAGTAATGCCGCTAGACTAGCCATTGTGCTCAAAACATACAGGGTAAAAAAGCAAACTCTAGGTAAGAGCATACCAAGGCCTCTATTGCTGAAAAGGGAAACTGATGGGAGGCGCCCGATCTCCGGCCATGAAGCTGCTTCATCCTCACAGTTGGCAATGAAACGACCGCAGCCGCAGTCCTGAAATAAAAATGAAAAATTTGACACTACAGTGATCACACAGAACACAAAAAAGCTGGTCACAAGCTTATCTTGGAGAACATCTGCTGCTACATTAGGTTTTGTATATTCGTCAGCTTATTGTTAAACTAAGCTTGCCAATATTTTATATCTTAATGGCTTTGCTCTTTACAAACCAATACCTTTGCCCAACTCATGCACATATGCACTACTTAAGCTATGAGATGTTTACTGATCCCTTACAATGAATGGCTTCTAAGACAAATTATTTCACACAAAAGGATGCATAACTTATGAGTGTTACTGACATTGAATACCAAGGTAGTACCTTTTTTTATAGACAATCGCGGACTTGAAGCACATTTTTCTCACAGATACAGGTTACAGGTTGATCGGTCTGCCCTTTTTTTTTTCACCAGCAACAGAAATTTTGTTATTAATACTCGTGCAATATAGGATGACGCTGTGGTGTGTGATATGATCCTGAGTTGAAAAGCGCAACTTCTTTGTGTTAATTTGGCACCTAGAATTCAATACTAAATATCTGTACCCAATAGGCAATGGCACAGCAGCAAAGTAATTAAACATTAAACAAGTTCAGGTATCCAGAGCACAGCGCCAGCTGTTGAATAACAACATTGCACAAGCATCGACTATATAGATATAGCGTAGTAAGTGCACCGCAGGCGTAGTGGCGGCCTCAGCAAAGAACACAGGCATGGAGCGACGCGCCCGTATGACCTATCACCGGCAATGCTATCGCGTAAATTGATATATCTCGTCACGGCACGGGCACCGTTTTCTGCCGGCCGAGGTGCCGGCGCCACTGGTACTCACCTGCTCCGGCTGCCGAGGTTCAAGTGACGGCGTATCCAGTAATCTGAACCCAAGCAGGACACCTGTTACCGCCAAGCAGTACGCTAACAATAAAGAGGTTCTTATACTCTGACCGGCAGCTCATGCGGCGTTGACCCGTAGTGCCGTAGGAAGCTCACCACACGCTTTTAATACCACAAACGCGCCGCCGACATTTCACGCCCGTAGATCAAAGTCGACGGGCGCAGGCTCTACATGCTACGTGCCGCAGTCGCGCACTGCCTGCACAATCAACGACGTGGGCGCGAAGAGACACCGACGATAGAAAGAAGCGTACTGGCAAATCTGCACAATGCGCGCTAAGTGGGCGACCTACTGCACACAATCGCACGAGCTAGGGGATTGGCGCCACGTACGCGCCAGCTAGCAGATACCGCGCACAAAGAAGCGCCGCCGGTTCTCGCTCAAATGATCGCTGTACAAACACTCACACACGCGCACCGCAGTAAGCCCTTAACGAGCCGCCACATTTTCAGGCCGCGGTTAGGCGGCGAAGCTTAGCTCACCTCGCACTGCACGTAACTATTATGGTAGTGGCTTGCGCTTCGGGGATCATGTCGAATGCTCACATCCGCCCAATTAAAGACGCGGCAAAGTCCCTCATTATATAAAATCCTAATTTTTAAGTACACTCGCTTGACTCTGAGCACTCAAGTCGCCTCGATTACGACAAAGCTCGAAGAAACACAGTGATCGTGCAAAATGGTTCTGGACGGTCAACTGTCGCGCCATGTTGTATCGAGACCTTCAACAAGTCATATCAGCGCGTCTCCTCACTTAGAACACATGCACACTCATAGAACATGTAATAATCGTTCAAAGTCACTTACCGTGGAGTCTTGGGGGTTCAAAGCAGTGAGAAACATCAACCACGGTAGAAGAATGTGCCGTCGCTGGTCGAATGGCCGTCGCTGAAAGCTGCTTCAACGCGCGCGCGCGCGCTCCGAAGGCTGGTGTTCCTCCGCGCGTAGTTCCGACTTCGGCGTCCTATGCAGCACCAAGGCGCGGCTACTCCGAACAGAAAAACAGCGCCGACACACATTGCGCGGGATATTTCGAATCTGACTGCAGAAATAATCCTACTGAAATTGTCGCTGCGGCTGACTGCCTTGTTGGTCATGGCTGAGTTATTCTTTTCTCTGTTTGGCTCGTCTCAATTTCCCCTACGCCACCGTTATTCCTTGAAAACCCCCATTTTACAACCGCAATGCCCCTTCAAATGGGGTCGGGGGTATAATAATGGTTCTAGCTTATTTTACTTCTTCTCGTGGGCGTACTCATTTTAAGCTAGGGGGGAAAAATGGCATATCAACTGTTAAAACGCCCATATGGGCTCATTTGTGTTTACAGTGTAGACACGCGGCCTCTTGCGTGGGTCGATCTCCTGTTATTACTTCGCACTTCTAATACTTCAGTCTGAGAAGCGCTAACATACAAGATATGCGCTGTCGGTGTGTTTTTTTTTCTTCATTACATTAGTTTGTGCGATGCCGTTCTCAAAATTCCGAGGAATAACTTTGTAAAGAATGAAAGACAAGGTATGAGCAAATTTGGTGGAGTAATTGGGTATGCGTTGTTCGGAACTATGTTCGATTTTTTTTTTTTTTTTTGCCGAAGCAACGTCCGACGCCGACGCCGGATTTTCTGCGACGACGGGCCCTTAACCCTATCGCGTTAAAATAAGTTGATGTGTGTGTGACGTTCCTAAACAGCACAGTGGATAATGAGAGACGCCGCGTTGGAGAGCTCGGGGTTATTTTAATCACCTGGAGGTTGTTTAACGCGCACCTGAAAAATATGAAATCGTGGGGCCGCAACATTCATATGGGGACGAATTACCACAAAATCATTTAGGCTGTATACATGGGCAGCATACCTTTTGAAAACATGTATTTTATTTTCATACGGCACCACACATCGCCAACACAAGTGCCGCCGCGGTCGTGTGTGTGTGTGTGTGTGTATGTATGTATGTATGTATGTATGTATGTATGTATGTATGTATGTATGTATGTATGTATGTATGTATGTATGTATGTATGTATGTATGTATGTATGTATGTATGTATGTATGTATGTATGTATGTATGTATGTGTGTATGTATGTATGTATGTATGTATGTATTCTAGCACAGTTAACGCACTTCATCGTTCTTATTTGTATATAGCCATCATCATCCTTGTTCTTCGTCCTGGATCGTGGGCAGTGCCTGCGGAATAAACGGGTCTGCTAGCCTTGCCTGTCCCGTTCATCTTCAGTCTTTCAATATATAGTGTTTCTCTCACAACGCCGACATTATGTGGTTCTATTTGAACCCAAGATAGTAAACTTTCTTTTTAAGTTAGCGGAGTGCTTGAAGCCTGCTTCCCCTCCACCGCGGGTCGACCTGGTGTTGCACTATCTCCGGGATCGGCTCACGCATATCCTGTCCATGCGCCGCGATACAGACGTAAGCCGGCCAGGGTGGTCGCTTTTTCGTGCTTCCTCGAGTGTCTGCCAGTTTTGCTGGCGATCTTCAACTGTGCACCGTCGGCCGATTCCGTGCTCTGGCCAGCGTCGGCTGGCTTCGAAGCGACCAACCCGCTCTCTTTCGTTCGTTAAACAATCTTTATGTATGGACAGCTGGCTCAAGGACGGCGCAGTTTCTATTTGTGTGTTTCTCGTTTAGCACAATCACGTTGTCGAGAAATTTATGTGTAACACTGCGCGGCTACATACTCGAAACTGGCGCCTCTAGAAACGAATTGCATTGATAACGTGATAACACGACAGCACGTGGTTTCGCGTATGACTTCTTTTTCTTCTCTAGTTTCTTTGTCATTGAAGCTGTTACTAGAGATTCTCGAAACTGTTCCCAAACGTGCTCGAGAAGCCCTCACACATACGACTGACGCCACAGAACGGGAGTCGGGGAGCGACAAATGTTAGAACAGGAATGGACGGCGAGAGGACAGTTGCAGCCAGCGAAACAGATGAGGTTGCCGGGAATGACGCCAGATGACGCCGCGCCGGTTGTAAAACCGCGCTCCCATCTCGCTACCAAGCCGCGATGTGCTGCTAAGAAGACTAACGGGAGCGTTAGAAGGTTAGCGGTTGAGGTAAGCAAGAGACGTCTAGAGTTTTTTGGTGAGGGGAACAAAAGCAGGAAGGAGCTGGAGCTGGGGCCGATAGAGGCGTAGGTAAGAGAGAGAGAGTGAGAGAGGAAAGGGAGGGAGGTTAACCAGGGGAGAGTTTCAGGTTTGCCACCTTGCACTGGGGTGGAGGATATAGGTGTTGGAAAGAGAGCACAGATAGAGAGGGAGAGAGAAAACTAAGGGGAAAGAAAGAAAAAGAACGCGAACAAGTAACAGAAAATTCCTTTCAATCACAGGCGTCCGCACAGGCCGGTCGATCTCAAGAAGCGCAGTAGCACTTGCAAGGCCCTTCTAATTCGATGTTAGGTGGTGTCGATGTTGCGAAATCCTTTCTTCGGACAGAAGATGGCCGTCCAACTGGCTCAGTCGTAGGTAACTACGCTAAAGAGGCGTAGGTAACTTTACCACGCTACTATAGGGGTTTCGATGAACAGAAAGGACAGAATGTAGTGACATACAAAATGCCAGACTCCAATAGATGTAGTAAAACTTGGTTAGATCAAGCTAGGCTAGGTGACTAGTCATCGCTGCCCCGTCCCAAAGAGGATGGCATTAGAAATGCGCGACCATCATCGTCGCCCGAAGTGCTCGCTCCCTGTGGTTTCAAGAAGCCGTTTCACACATGCAAATAAGCATTGCGGGTAAATAGTGCTCCGTGTCACTAACTTCGTGCATAGCTGCGAAGGGTGGATAGAGATTGTCTGAGCAGTCACTAACGACACGCCGCTGCGAGCCCCAGATAAGGTAAAATGACCCGCCCATCGCGCCCTATGCTAATTATTCCGCGAAGCTTCCATTTAGTCAGCGTCGCATAAGAGCAATCATGGGGCGGGCCGACGACGACGACGACGAATGGGCCCTCCTTTGTTTATTTGTGGTTGGGCGGAAAGGAGCGGAAAATTCTGCTGGGGGCACCGTAGCTGTCTAGCCAACAGCTGACACGCTGAACGTCGGCTTGCACAGAGGTGGAGAGGTAATGGGTTTTTAAAAAGCTGATGGTGTGGGAGAAAGTTGAGCGAACGGGACAGTGAGGGAGAACAGCAGACATTAGTGAAACGGCACTGTTTGTGATATGTACATGAGCTGCGGAAGGTTTCGAGCTCGCGGTTCTCTTTCGCGGTTGTTTTGCGCGACGCACAGCTTTTACTACTTTACGCGAAGTTGCCGAGATAAAGCAGAGAAGTAGTGCAACGTTTGACGCAAGCTGGTCAGCCGAGGGTGATAGAAATGAAACACTCATCTAAGGTTGAAAGAAATAAATGTATAATTGTCACTGCGGGTCCGCTACTGGTTCTTTCTTTTTTCATTTTAAACCAATCCCTTGGCAGGTTGTGAACACGGAAGCCGTAGTGGTCACGAAACGTCAATTATACCTTTATCTTTTGCTTCATTCTCATGGGAGTGGTCGCTTCATTTTGATAGTGCCAAAATTTGTGCCCAAAAATTTAAGGCACATGACACCAAGGGCATTTTTTTTTCATCTGTGTGATTAGTGCTTCAGGAGCGGGGGGGGGGGGGGGTCGTGCCATAAATTTGCGCACAGAAATGTCAGCACGCTTAACCAACTAGTCCGGCGTCGAATTTTTCTGCATCGATCGAGCAGAGAGAAAGGTCTGAAGTCGCAAGCGGTTACCTTCCAGCCTCCACCGCCTCCTCCACCAGCGCAGCCTCCGCCCCCGCCGCCAAACCCTCCGGCGGTGTTCCACAGGGCAGCCTCGGCGCACACCGATCCCCCCGCGGCGCCGTCCATCAGTGGACGGCCAGCCGTAGGCTCGTCGGTCGCACTGCTCTCAGCGGCGGCGCTGTCGTTCCAGCCGCCCCCGCCGCCTGCAGCGCAAGGTTGCCATAAGTGTGGTGACGTCACTCGCTCGCTTCGCACCCTCACAAGTGCTCATTAGGACTTGCGACAAACTAAAGAAGGACGGCAAAAGAAAGCTAACTTGGGACGGTTGGTAAGGGAGGCAACGACGAATCAGAGGAGGACTGAAACAAAATAAAAGAAGATGGCACATGTGCCAGTCTAAGGTAACTGTGTATCATTCGAGATTCTGGCGCAGTCGACAGGATCACATGCAGTGCAGAGAAGCAGCGGCATTTTTTTTTCAAGCGCTATTTTCACAGACGTTACAGAAGACCGTGTAAACAGTGGCAGTGTGAAAGGTGTCGCAGCCTGCGTTCACAGCGAGAAGCCGGATAGACCAGCTCAGCTGTCGAATTTTATTGCCGACAAGGAAACATACAGAGGTGCCGCCAGGAGAGTTCCTAAACGCCTGAATGATAAGAAAGCAATGCTTGAGCTAACAGAACATTTCCTTTTACTAAGCTTACTCAACAAATGTCTACACAACCAGTCAGGTTTATGACGTACAATGCGTATTTTTGTGTGTCAATTCTAACATTGTATGAGTTGTTACCTTGTTATCATAAATACTGCTGCCTGAAAGACTATTCCATAGCCTTATAGTAATTAGGAAATTGTGCACTAACTTGCTTTTCTTTATTATTTCCTTGGAAGTCACTTGAGGGAGCGGGGAAAATTCAGTATTTGTGTATCGTTATATGGCTGATTTTTGGATATTTGTTTCCCAACATATTATTTATTTTTTCTTCTACAATACGTACTCATTGAACGAGCATAGATTGTAAAGGCTTGAAGATCCTAGGCGCTCTCTGGCACCTTTATTTCTGGTCCACTTGTTTTTCTACACAGAAAGTAATGAATCAATAAGGCGAAAAGACAAAAACTAAGTTACAGACACCCTGAGTAAGATGTTGCTTAGTCGAGCAAGAGTGCGCGGCAAGTATATTTTAGAAAAACAAACCCACAATGCGAAAATGGAAATCAAGAGAGCACAAGCGGAATTTAATATATCTATGCAGCGGACGTACCAGTGCGTTTGATTACAACTTTGAAGCGCAATATACCATTCTCTATATAGTAAAATGAAGCGTGCTGTTAAGCAAAGCCAAGTAAGAAAGTCACTATTGTTATGCCTCTGTTTCTGCTGTGCTGTTCACGTTTGAGTTTCACAGAGCATCCCACCCACTTGTCTTTACTTCAAGCACACGCAGTGTGTGCTTCAAGCTGTGTTATTCAAAGAACCCTGAGCGCAAATAGAAAAAGGTTAAAGCTAATGGGAAGCAGACCGTTTAAATGAGGACGTGCAAGACAATGGCGTTAGAAAACATTAGCCGCCGCCACTACATCTGCTTATTCAAAAACGAGAAATCGAGCGCCCATTCTCGATATACCGAGTGTTGCATAAATGGAAGCACAACTCTGCCAGCTGGACAGCTGGCAGAGCTGGCAGAGCACTGACGTTTTGTGTACGGCTAGCACTTCCTTGTGGAATCAGTTTACCACCGCAGTTTGCATTACTTGTCCCTTTCCTCCACCATAAATCCAAAGTGCGCTATCTGCGGCAACGCCATATGAAGAATGTCAAATTCACTGCATCAAAACAGGGACGCCATTTACCGCAAATGCGCCGAACGCCGTGCATCGCTGTAGCGGAGAAAGATGGCGCCACGTATTCGTTGCGGCGAAATCATCACGATTTGAGTGGCGTCGCCACAGAAGACTCGCATTTCAAGCTTATTGTGGAAACAGGCAGATAATGCTTACAAAAGCGATATTAAAACATATCAGTTTATAACATCAGCAGTAATCACGTTACGAGCATGCGCGCTATGTGCCAGCAGAGTCCCCCAGCTTTGACACAACACGCTAGGTGGCGTCGCTCAAACGTCTCGGGGCTAACGCACCACTGATTCTTAGCCAAACGAACAGCGTCACTATATAAGAATTATCAATGATATTCTCGGTTTTGTTGTGTGGATGTTACCATCTGAAAATTTTCGATCACGCTTCATTTATCGCTAACCAGCTCAGCCATGTCACTCACAATTCAACCTCAGTGGCAGATAGCACGCTTTTCTCGCGGTGCTTTTTCTTAGACAAGCGCAGTTCTGTGCAGTGGAATACTGAAAAAGAAAAATTGGAAGACGATTCAACGTCTAGTTGAAGTCGGCGAAAGACAATGTCTTTCTGGGCGAGTTGGGGTTGAACAGTTATCAACATCGCCACAACCATCATCATCGTCGTAGTCATCTTCATAATCACCATCATCGTCCCCACAGTCACCGTCATCATCACATTATTATGATAATCATAGTCATCAAAGCAGCTCCCGGAACAAATTATATGGTTCATCAGGATCACTGCCCTTATATATTATCATGAGCTGTGTCAAAATTTTTAAGCTGCGCTACCTTTAGGATCAGCCCTCGAAAGAGGCTAGAAAAATAGGTTAGACACAGACACATCCCATAGGAAAATGTGGTGGTAACTCGAAAAGGGGAGGCATTGTTTTCAATACGTGGGTCACGAATCCTTACGTAGTGTGGTGTGCGGCTCGTAAAAGGGCGAGCTACGCACTAGAGAGCCAATTCAACGAACTGCTACCCGCTCAGCGCGGTTTGCCCATTTAGTACTGTAAAGCTGGCTTTTTTGCACTTGTGGTCAGCTCGCAGAGAAGCAAGCTCTACAGAGCAAAGCGAACTCACCGGGTCCTTTGCCTTCGGGGGCGGAGAGGCCGTTACCCGGCGGCTGGTTGTCCTGGAAACCCCTGCCCGCGACGCCCGCGTACGCAGTACCCGCCGACGCCGCGGCAGCGGCGGAGTGGCCACCGCCCCCCGCGGCCACCACGAGCGGCACGGCGTCGCCGGTTCTGGTGTCCACCTGCTCGAAGGACGGCCGTTGCTCCGTGAGCAGCACAACGTCACAGAGCTCACTAGGGTTAAAAAAATTATGGGGTTTCAAATCAAATCAAACCAAATCATTATTTTCCGCCAGGTGCTACAGATGGAGGGGCTACGGAAAAAAAGCTGCCACTTGGTGGCTTGACGAGAACGCAGACCCATATATAAGGCAGTGTCTAGACAGTACTAGAGCAGCACCAGAGTTTTACGTGCCAAAACCACTTTTTGATTATGAGGCACGCCGTAGTGGAGGACAGCGGAAATTTGGACCACCTGGGGTTCTTTAACGTGCACCTAAATCTAAGCACACGGGTGTTTTCGCATTTCGCCCCCATCGAAATGCGGCCGCCGTGGTCGGGATTCGATCTCGCGACCTCGTGTTCAGCAGCCCAACACCATAGCCACTGAGCAACCACGGAGGGTGCTCACTAGGGTTGAGGATTGGGCGAGTTGGTATCGCATTCTAAAACTGTTACAGCGCAACATAGACAGGAAGAAACAAGCCGAGCCAGCCAGATAAAGGAACAGGGCGCTGACTTCCAACTGGTTTATTGGCAGGTTGCACGAAATATATAGCTACAAGAAAGCATCAGCGCATGTCGTCCGAACACTTCACAAAGCTTCACACCGATAGAAGGCTGCACCACTACGAGTCACAGAACGCGGAATTCTGTCATGCAAGGTTAAACTGATCAAGATATCTTACTTCCTGTGGAGGTAGGCACAAAGATGGCGCGCTAACGCACGTGCTGCCAACCCTTGCTATGAGACCAGCTTCAATAATATCCCGCGTAAGTTGTGATCGGTGTTTTTTTTAGCACTTCACACCGATAAAAATTCGGCTTACATCCCCAGTCGCGACAGTGAATTCCTAAGTGTCCCTGTATAGCTCGGTGCACGTTGTAGTCATGTTCTTTAAGCCTTTCGTTGAGGCAGCGACCAGTTTTTTATCGACCAGTTTGACCAGTTTGTCACAGAGCGAGCTCGGATCGGAGTCAGTGTTTCAAGGCGAAGACACAAAGCACATCAGCGGTGAGCCTCAGATGAGAATGATTACAGCGTCGACAGTGACAAGAGCAGAACGGTGGAGACGTCGGCCTGAGTGAAATTCCTCTGGCCTGCAGCTTCATGCTGGGGAAGGTGTTGAGGGAGCAACAGAGATAGCACATGGAGAAAGAGGAGGAGGGGCGGTGTGATGAAGTGTCGACGGCGAGAGCTGCACAGTATGGTGTTCTCGTGCAACGCGCACGTGCACGCGTTGACAGCGACAGTCCGGTGACAAGCCTTAATTCTCACTTCACTACGTGGGCTCACGCAGACTCTAGCAGGTTCCACTATAGCACCTCAGTGAAGTTCTGGCATGTGCGTGGCCGCACCTATTAATATGTCATTGTCTTCTCGTATGATGCCCTAATGTAGCTCTCGCTCCACTCATAGGCTCGACGTACAAGTTTACAAGTCCACGTAACTAGCGACATTTATTTCCCTGCATCTTCTTTCGCCCCCTTAACCCTTTCCCCAGCGCAAGGTAGCAAACCAGACGTGCATAAATGGACGTGCAGCAAAACGGACCCCCGTCTGCATGGGAAACGCCCACGAACATACAAAGCGCCAAGGGGGGGTTGCGCGCTCACCTCATATACGGTAATACGGTTAAGGTAATTTGCGCAATAAAAAAATATTTTAGAAAACTGAAGACGTCAGAAATGTACTTTGAATTTCCTGGAGCGCATGGAGTTCAATTTGCTAACGACACGTCATGTCAAAACGAAAAAAAAAAAAAAAAGCTAGGTTTACCTGCTAACGTCGTATTAGTGGCATGAGATGTAAAACATGATACCCTATGTCATGTTCTTACTGGGCTTATGAAAAATTAAAAAGGAAAAAAGACAAGAATAGGCGTTCGGGAGAAATGCTACTACAAAGCGACAATGTGACTACCAATGGAAAAGGTTAAAGCAGCCTTAGAGTTGTGATAAGGTATTTTCCCAATTTGACCTGGATTCCTTAATTAACGTTGCGAGATGAGGCGGACACATTAGCGGAGAACTAGTTCAACCGACCGGAACTGTCTAATGCTCACGAATGTAAGCGACGGCAAGCTGTTTGTCTAAGCGCGCGCTATTCGGTGTATGCGCAATGCAGTGGCAAGAGCCCTCGGCGGCTGCAGACCGAGGCATTTACCCGGTAAACACGTTTCTTCGGTTCATACGTTTGATGGCGAGCCTTCAGTCTTGTTCAACTCAGCTACTCTACATTACTGAAATTTTGTGTTTTCGTCTTAGTCTGGGACTTTAGTTTAAAAGTACCCCCACGCTTTCAACCGGAATTACTACCCTGACTCGATTTAAGCGCAGCTTCGCTGCGTCGTCTGGTTCGTTAAGCTCCTCGTTAGCTAAGTTATCGCGTCGTCAGGGTTGTGTCTACTTCACTTGCCGCTCCTGTTTGGAAAAACAGACGGCTTGCATTAGGCGAGGCTTCGGTCGATCATGTGGACCGCAATTAGACCTATTTCTGCAATCGCAGCAGCAAAGCTGGGGCCAGGAACGTTTTTGGGCCGCCCCTCGGTCGGTCAGCTGGCATTGCTCCACTTGGATGTTGTGTAATAAGAAATACTTGCGGAATGAAGAACTTGCTGGAGTCTTTCCTATGTTTCTTTGGAGCTTAATGCCACTGATTTAGAATGTTCTATCTCACAATTACGTAAAACCAACAAGTAGTGAAGCCAAAGAAAGCATAGAGGAGTCACTGTTCAAAAAAATTTTAATGTGTAAATAACAAAAGAGGGACCATCCCCAAATATTATAAAAAAAACACCGCAAAGATCGGACGAGATGGCGGCCGCCTCCGTACAGCGTCGCACGCGTAGTGCCGGAGATGCGCGTTCGGATACCACCTGTGCCAAGTTGTCTTTTCGTCCTGTTTCGTTTCCCGTTTACTTATTGTTTTCATATTTAAACTGAAAAAGAACCCTCAATGTCCCCTACGTTATTCTTCGCTTCATTACATGGTTAACCATCCTGCCTTACTCTTTCTTTCTTGCTTCCTTCTTTTACTTTCTTTGGTTGATTCTTTATTTATTTATTTATTTATTTTCTTTTTTGTCTTGTCTGTTGGATTTTTACGATTGCAACTTAAAAACTCGGGCCTCTCAATGGCCTTTTTCTCGATCAATCTGTACGTGCAGTCGACCACAAAGGATTACGGATGACGGGATCATGTGATCCGAGAAGTGAATGTCTCCGCAGCCTTATAACACAGCCTGGTATCTGCATTTGCAGTTTCTACTAGTGTATGCGAACAGCGTTACGATGTACTGTTTTACTGGCTACTTTTACAGGTTTCTCAGAAATTCAACGTTTTCTTGGATGCCATGGTCCGTAAATATTTGTGGTCAACTCTACTGCGCTGTGCTTACGCTGCGCTATGTGCAAAGTTCTTTTCGCTCACTCTCGCTTCCTTTTTTAGTCGTTATTTTGTTGACGTTCTGGTAATATTCGGTGTGATTGAACGTTCACGTGTAACAAATACATCGCGTTCTCTGACTGTGCATAGACATGACAGGCTATTCTTTATTTATGGAAAGTTGCGTTCCCCCGATATATTTTCTTTTCTTCTTGCCTTTGCCACTCCGTGTTTTTTTTTTTTTTTTTCAATTTCTTACTCGCTTGGGTTAATTGTTTGACCTTTGTGGTATAGCCAGCCTTTCAAATTATATTTCAAGGCTCATAAAGTTCAATAAACAGCAACAAAACAGGAAAAGCAAGAGCTGTGAGACGCTGTGATGTTAACATAGTTGTCACTATTTTATGATGTGAAGCGTTATGTAAGAAGCTCTCAGAATGGTGACACAAGGTGATTTTCAATAGTTTCTGTTCATCGTAAAAAATCAGATCCCGCTTAGTATTTCGGAAAATTAATGCTTCAATCCTAAACTGAACCTAATAATGTCTATAATACTAAAATCATCAGGACATAAACAGCACTCAATTAATATTTTTAGCCTTACATAACGGAAGATAGAGAAGCAAGAGCGTATAGGTCGCAAACGCGCGAAATAAGGAGGCACTATATAATAAACTTCGCGTCACTATAATTTCCCACGAGTTTCGGTTGTAATTCCTAAAGATCTAGTATCCCAACAGCTCTTATATTTACACTGAACATGAGGTGAGGAAGCCCAGGAAAATTAGGTGTCCGTCATTATGTGCGAGGTAATATTATTACTCGCAAATAAAGTATACTTCAGTGTCGCCTATAATACGTCAATTTTGTCGCATTTAGACGCACGCTTTACTTTACAGAATTCCGGTATTATTTCTTTGTTGCTGAGTCAGAGAGTTGTATAAACTTGACGCTTGAGTTTCTAACAACTTTTGGTAAGGGAGTTCTGCTCCTTGCAGTCAGTACACATACCCCCGTATTCTGGGACGTTCCTGCCCTCAAAGCTCCACCTAGACTCAAGAAAGTGGATGCCAGCGCCACCCTTCAACAGAAGGAGTCACTGCAACTCACTGACACACCATGGTAACTACTGAAAAGCGCACTATTTCCTTCAGTCGAGAGATGGGGCTGTGCCCAACTCAGTGGAGACAAGGAAGTTTCGAATATAGAGGATCGTTTGAGAATACGGGTGTTATACTTCTTTTCTGTTATATGCACTAAACCTAATCTTAATAGGTGCGGTGCATATCTAGAAAGACAAAAATGCTTCTGCCCTCCTGCGTATTTGTATATAGAAGCGCCTGAGGTAAAGCTTTTTTCACTCAATTCGGGTGGCTCGGTTCAGTTTTCAACCGGAAGGTTCCTGTAGCCCATGAGATAACGATGCAGACAGAGGTGAGCACTAACGAGCGCGGTATTTCCAACATCCCTCGAAACATGCCACACATATCTATGTGCTCAGCGACAGATAAGCCATGCACTGCACGCTGTGTTTGCAGACATGCACTTGCGGATATATGCAATATCTGCAGATGCTTGTGTGCGGATATCTGTAAAGGAAGCAATATAAAGAAAACTTATGCAAGCGCTGTGCCTCGAACATTCAAAAAAAAGCAATTCTTACGCTAAAGTGGCTGGCAGCAAGAGCTCTGGCAATACCGTGATATCGTACATGTATTAGCGAAGGTTACTGGTCAGTGGAAAATATTCTTCAACAACGAAAAAGCTTTGTGAATTCTGCCCTTGTTCCTGAGGGTATAAGATGTACGGCATCTTTAAAATAGGCTTGGTTGCTAGTGTATACAGCACCTGTGTGCGCGTTAACCTTCGTTCGTGTCTTGGTCTTCATCGGAAAAAAAAAAAAAAAACTATACGTTAACGTCAATTTCAGCAACAAGATCAAACTGAGCTTAAGCTCAAGGGGCGAACAACTCATGCTATTCACGTGACGAAGTGTATGTGTGCCGGAGGCGCGTGTGCGTGCTTTGCCAACGCATGCATGTATATGCTTATGTTGCTCGTATAAGTAAGGCTTCATTGAATCCTCACTTGCTATAGTGAGCATCTGACCTGTCCGCCTGGCCTCCCTTATCGCGACAATCTTTCCGCTAGGTCCAATGATCACTACGCAAGACCAACTAACCACATAGTCTATACAGTTGTAGGCTTTCAGAGCGCTCGCTCTAAACACTCTGAAAAGCAAGTGTATATATCTCTGTTCTGCCACTACTTCAAAAAACCAAATCGCTATATATTTTTTTTTTTGTGTGTGTGTGGCCGGGCCGGTACACAATGGGTGACAGAAGCACTGGCAAGACGATATATTTTTTTCTTGTAGGAAACGTAATACAACGCATGGATCGGCTGACAGATATCACAGAGTTTTCTTTTTCTTTTTTTGTTACGAGGAACCCGTGTGGGGGTTCCCTTTGTAGGAATTACTACGATTGGGTGGATGACTAATTTTCTCTTTATTAGATAATACAGGTGCTCCGGTTCTGCCGCATATCAGAGGGTTGCTTGACACAGGCGAGACAGACTCGCATAAATGATGTCTTGGAAGCTTGGCACCGGAATGGCGACGCAATAGCACAGCACGAAGGGCCATGCTCACTTAGTCCTATCGCTCAAGACTTACTTTTTCACAATCGATATGACAGTAAAAGAAATAGCTTCGCTCACCTCACTTATAGGTGATGGCTACTGCTTTTCACATAGTATCGATCAAAAAAAAGAAGAAATGAGATAAGGTGAAAGAAAACATCACGCGCTCGGAATATCAAGCGCGGAGGGGGCTGAGAAGTGAACGAGGCCCCAATGCAGCCTGAGATATACGTACAGGAACGTTAAGATATATTCTTCGATATTTGCATATTTTGCAGCCACGTTTCTTTATTGGATATTTTCCTTTTCATGTCATCTTAATGATCACCTTGGGAGATAGAAAACAGTTCGCCGATGCCGCCCCTCCCTTGCACGTATAGCAAGGCCGGAAACGACGCATCGAAAACTCGTGCACCGATTTCCACTTTTCCACTAATCTTTCTCCCTTCCTATCTGTTTAAATCTATTTTTCCCTTTTAGCAAGGCAGCAAATCGGGCCTTCTTGCTGGTTAACCTCCCTGCCTTTCTTTTGTTTATCTTCATCTTTTGCTAAACATAATCTAATTAGAAGCCACACTTTCATTACGGCTTAGAGAAGACTATACCATACATACTGCAGGGATATATTAAAGCTATGAGGCTAACGCAAGATATCAAGAATAGCTTACTGCTGCTGAAGATGTACAAATATGTCCGTGATGTTTCTCTGCAATCCACGTCAAATAACGTGCATAACACCTTAGTCATTATAAAGTCGCTCTTTCTGGTAATTCATTCATTTTTTGTTTGTGCAGTATCGACAGGCTGTCATTTGTATGTTCCAGATGATCTGCGCCTATTTTGATCCTTCATTTCTTCTCTGATAAACCAAATTGAATAATGTTTCTAGAGAAGAATAAGCTCTCTCTCTCTCTCTCTCTCTCTCTCTCTCTCTATATATATATATATATATATATATATATATATATATATATATATATATATATATATATATATATATATATATATGTACATTGACGTATACCGCTAGTGACAGCCTAGGGATGTTGATTAATGTCCCGACTTTTTTTTTACAGTAGTGAAAGAAAGAGAGACAAATATAAAAAATATACGTGTTACTCATGTCTTACATGACGGCGGAATCGACATATCGTAATTGCCTCTTACGTATAGTAAAAAGCGGTAAATAAATAAATAACGAAGCCGCCCAAGTAACCCATCTACTTCGTTGCCATTTACGCATAGCGTTGCGCCGCGCAGCCCGTGTTGATTAAACTATAAGTTCTATAACTCACCCGACTGCGCGTGCTCATTTTCTACCGAGCGCATCGTACCCCGTTTAATCCCCTGCCTCACTGATCCTGCGCGTCGGTATCCCGCACGCGCTCCTATGGCGTGCGGTAAACCGAACGGCTCTTTTCTGCACCCGTTTACTCAGACATTCGCTAACCCGATCGCGCTCTCTCTACTGCACGCCGCGCACGCTTGCGGCTGAGAGCGCAAAGCAACAGCCTCAGCGGCCAGACCATCACGCCACCGTGCACGTTTCTACCGAGCGTTTGCCGTAAGACCTCGCCCCCCCCCCCCCCCCCCCCCTCGCGAGGCGGCGTCGGTATATCGAGAGACGTTGCGTGACGGCAGCGTCGGCCCCATCGCCATATTATACGCGTATATAGGTGTCGCTCGCATCGCTTGCACTGGGAGCGCATGGCGTGCCGGCTAGCTTCGTTCCTCCCGTTGTGTAACGTATTTCGTGGGTTGCCGCTATAGTTGCCGCTCGATAGAAAGAGAGAGAGAGAGAGGGGGAGGGGGGGGGGGCGCGTCTTTGTGTTGTGCTAGCATCATAAAGCTCCCGGCAGAAGCCCCGATTGCGATGTCACGGCATTGAAGGAAATGCGTGCAGGCTTATTTCTGCACCCCCGCCCCCCAACTTCCCGCGCCCCGATGCTGTTCTGGGTGAGAAAAGATTGTGGGAAAAACACGCTTCGGGCCGCTGAATGCAGTTGCGTGGGTGATTGAAAGGCGGAATAAAAGAAAGGTTAATATTCACGATTCCTCTATAGAGTGATTTTATTTAAAAAGACACGGACGTTTTTTTCTCGCCGATTGCGGGCCCGTTACTGGCACAAAAGTTGCCTCTTTATGATTATCAAAGTTCACGGTATATGAAGGAGACATTGACAGACTGATAATGTGCCCGTTATTCTCGCGATCATGAAGTCCGGCAGACTTTTAAGGTCACCAAATATAAACCAAACCCAAAGCAAGTGAAAAGCACATGGACAGTAAGGCGATATTAACACGCGAAACGTTGTTGGTTCAGCGTTAGTTGCCCTACAAAGAGCTCGAAAGTGTCACCACCGTAACACTCGTCTTCCATCTCCTTGTGTAATCTCGGTTCACAGTTCATGCGTTCTTCACATGCTCTGGGTTCGGTTAACCTTGGGACAACCAGTGGCACACAATCACGCGCAAACGCGGCTCGTAGTAGAAAGAACAAATTACTGAAATATACAACAGTTAATATTCCGGGCCACTCGGACTCATCTGGACCTCTGGGTCTAGATACACGCTAACCAAGTACTTCAATGTACGGGGCCCAGTATTACGATTTAACAAAAAGAAATATTCGTAAGTAAGAGCGTTTGATTTGTTGCCGTGGCTCAGTCATTTACGTTGTTACGATGTTGAGGAGAAGGTCGCGGGCTCGATTGCCTGATGCGGTAGTCGCATTCCGAAGGGCGTGAAATAGAAAAAAGGACACTCGCGTACCGAGCTTAGTTTTGGTCCACGCGCAAGAAACAGAGGTGGCGAATGTGAATCCGCAGCACCATCATTATTCACATGCCCATATTGTGGGTTTGGAACTTAGAGAAAAGAGCCATGATTTAAACTTATAGAGAAAGAGAGAGAAAAGATTAATGTTACGCAGAGAGGTCGGCCTGAGGTACGCTGGGAAAAATAGAACAGGGAAAGAATCGGGAAACATGACGGGTGTCGACACGACAGAAGGAAGATGCCACACACATAGCCGGCGAGTCTACTCAAATATTGAAATCCACACCCGTACTTTTTTACAAAGTCAAGTAAGGATGGCCCTAAAGCTAGATTTACAGAAACGTTTTACTCATTGGCCGGCGTTTGAGTGCCAACCGTCCACGATACGTATCCGTGCAATAGAGAGACAATCGCTACAACGGTGACCAATCGCGGACGGCGATTTGGGAACCACAGAACTCTTGTCGATAAGGGTACTGCTCCGGCTTGATTGAGTTTTAAGAAGGCCGCGGACTCACCCTGAATATGGCCGAGGCACCTCCTCCTCCGCCTCCTCCGCCACGCGATATGGCCTGGATGTTCTCCAATGCACTGCGCTTGTTCGTTTTGCTGCAGCTGTCCTGCTGCAAAACGCCGGGGAGGGGGAGAGAAAGGGAACGAACGTCAGCAATCGTTTTTTTTTTCCTTTTTGAATTCCGATTTTACGAAATCGACGAGTAATGACGAAACGTTGTCGAAATCGAGAAGTTCGTGGAATCGAAAGAGTACGAGGGCGCCTCAGGTAAACGAACAATTCGTTATAGCGAAAGAGTCGGTCAATTCTAATAAAGTTGTAACGAAATTGTTATGCAAGGGCAGCTTTCCCAGTTCGGTGGAGTAACGATAGGCTGTTCTTTTCAAATAACCCGAGGTCGACGGCGACCAAACTCAGCAAACGGTCTACGTTTCCGTTCATTTCGTCATCTTATGGCACTTGTTCGGCATCGGCAACGAGCTTCGCAAGATCCTTGTCGTCCAAATTCCCAGCCGTAGTCCGCGAAGTTTCCAGCTGGTGAGATACCATCAAGCCGGCTGAGCTGTTTCCGGCTGTGTTTTCCTTTTGAACTTCTTGCCACGCGCGTCTAGCTTCTCGCTGTGGCACATCTGGGCTGTTCTTTCGCCTCTGGTATTTTTATTTTTTTCTGGTTCCGCTTCACAAAATTGGGCGCGATAGTCAACTTTGCTTCGTGAAAGCGCATTCGTCAAACATTTCAGGCGTCAGGATTTGTTGGCAAAAAAAAAAAAATTCGTAAAATCGGCTTTTGTGAGATCGGGGTTAAGCTGTATTACCCTTAGCCTCTTCGCTCTGTGGTTAGCGCTTTTTAGATTGGGAATGCGAAGTTCGCACTTTTCGGAACAAGAAAAAGAAGAAGGCAAACTGTAAAGGTGAGCACTTTGCGAGGTACTTACAATCCTGGGATTTGGGTTCTGCTTCGTCCACCCGGTCGTCGTTGAAAGAGAGAGAGGGAACAAGAGGAGAAACGCAAGTGTAAGCAGATGTTTGCGGCACGCGTTCTTCCCCCCTCCCCCTTCCCGCAATATCCAAAACAATACAAAGCTCAAGTGCTCGGGAAAAACGATTTTAAGTTAGTGCTTGCAACTCACTGCAACCCAGAGACGCACAACTCTCTTTATTGCATCGGTTAGACTGATAGGTGTCACTTCTGACTTCCTTTTCTTTTACAAAAGAATTGTATGGATGTACATTATATATATATATATATATATATATATATATATATATATATATATATATATATATATATATATATATATATATCCCGCATTCCTTTTACTCATCTGTGGCCGCGGAAGTGCTCAGGTGCCCACAAGGCAGTGGGGCAGCTACGGCGCAAACGGCCGCCCTCCCCTCTGTTCTCCCTGTCTATTATCCCTTTTCCGGAAACCCCTCCCCATTTTTTTTTAATTGTTTGTGTGCTGAATCGCCATTTTGTTTGCTTGGTTTGTTTCACCATTCAACGGCGTTCGCGCGCGCCTGCGCACGTTGTTGCACGTCCTCCCTAGGTTTATTTAGGGAACTTGCGGAGTAAGGTTCAAGTCCTGAAGCTACGCATCGTGTAAAGGGAACTACCGACCAGCCCCAACCAACCCGACGCGCCTTCCTCTCCCACGTATCCCTTTTTTGCGGTGCGCGACGCTTCGGCTCCGGTGTCCCGAAGGGCCCCGCTCACCTCGCATGCGTCGGTGCCGCGCTGTCCGGCGATGATGTGGATGCGGTCGCCGTGCTCCCACCGGAACGTGGCCCGGATCAGGGCGCCCGAAGTGTTGCACGCGCGGCTCAGGCCCAGACCTCCACGGGCGCCGCGCACGAACACGCTAGAACACAAGACAGACAAAGGGACACGTTTTCCCTCCCCGCACGCCCGCCAATACAGGCTCCAGACTGATGGGCAAAGAGGTGCGACTCTCGTAATCTATTCTCGGGATGCACCCTTAATCTCGCTCCACTTGCACCGTCAGTTTCATTCCACGTAATATCCGCCAAGTGAAACGATTTCGCAAACACGCGCAGCATAGTTGGCGTTCCCTAGTTGGAAAGAGATTGAGATGTACGACTTGCTTAACCCATTAGCGCCTAGCGTTCTTTTAAAAGTCCAGTACCATTTACGTTTGTAAATAATTAAAGACAAAACACACGGTGTTCCTTGGTACGCCGTTTTGCTAAGAAGGGTCCCGCGAAGACGGCTGCATTGTAGTTTTTCGTCAGCTGCGTGACCTGTTTGATCTATTCATTGCCAAACTTATTATTCTAAGCTATCCTATTCTATTCTAAGCTATGCAAAGTTATTCTAGCCATAGGGATTATAAGGAACATTGTCAAGCAATAATAAAAGATACTAATAAATAAATAATAAATAATAATAAATAAAAATAATAAATAATAAAATACTCTGACACAGAAAGCTAACTGGCCATTCAAAAATGCGACAGAAGAAATTACAGGAAGAGGTATGATTCATCATGTTCACACGTAACAACACAAAATATTGCGAAATAACTACGCTAAAACTACAAAGTTATTACAAAAATAAAACAAACTATGGGCCCTATAACGTAAAACTATTCCAATATGTTTCTATTCCAATCTCTGACGTCAAATTGCGTAACCACCGACGCAAGCACGGGGCGGTCACCCGCAGGGTTGTCTGAACAGACCAATCAAACGCTCTCCTCGCTCATAGGAGGTCACTTTTGTTTGCTTGAAAAACGAATAACGTTGACTAAAATGAGCGGCTTGTGGTATCTAATTGGCTGACAAGAGGCGAGAAAAACGCTCAAGAGGAGAGGGATTCACTGGGGCAGAGCCAGTGCACTGAAAATCCATAACCGGATGAAGAGGGTGGTGCCGGCGTGTGCGATTTGTCGGCTTCACCTTACTTAGCTTGTGGTGGCTGGTCGAAAATAACGGCGGCATGCAACGGAAGCTTAAGAATGACGCTAAAACTGACCCCCAGCAAAGAAGAGTTGGCAGAATGAGGTGGTAAACGTGCCGAAAGGGCTCGAAAACGTTATATCGGTACGCAAGAAGTTTTATTATACGCAAATACACCCATGCTCTCCGGCAGGTGCGAGTAGCTAGCGTCTTAGCGATCGGCGGCAGCCATCTTTTATTCCTTTCGGAACGGGACAGCCTGCGGCTATTCCGAAGAAAATTCAGTTTTGTTCGGCATATTAATGCATCTTTATCGCGTACACGTCACTTTGACGTGGTGAGTTTGTGCGGTTTTGTGACGTTGTGTGACAGGCAGGTGAAGTGGGTGCAGCCCGAAAACTCTTTACCAATAGCCGAGGGCTAATGGCGAAAAGGGGTCGAATCAGAAATAACTGTTTTTCTTTTTTCTGTCAAATCATGCATAATCAGTGTGTACACATCATATCAGATGGGGAGGTATCGCGGTTTTCGTGACGTCGCGTGACAGACAGGTGAACTGGGCGTGGTCGACAAAAGTTTTTCACCAATCGTGGAGGGCTGATAGCAGAATTGGAATAGAAAAGTTTGGAATAGTTTTTCGTTATAGCGCCCTGTGAAACCGAAATACAAAGATATTGCAAAACTATTACAAAAAAGGAACAATAAATATTCGGTGTCCTGTAATGTAACTAAAATATGTCTCTTTATATGACTCGGAAACACTTAGAGGTTCCTTGATTACCTAATTTCATGAGGTATGAAATGCTAGTGTATTCCTGTTAATAAAGTATTTTCTACAGTAAGTGCGCACATTTGGTACGAGAAGATCATATTGCTGAGAGAATTCGGTAATGATAGCATTCTCAATAAAACTCAAGGAGTAACTTTGAACGTGTGTGTCACGATGAATTAGCCAATAGGGCGACAACCAGCACATTTAGAATAATCAGTTGGTGAAGAGGAAAGTGAGCTGGGGGATGCAGTGAGGTATAAGATGGGAACAAACACGCTAAAGGTGACGATTTCACCTGCTTCGTCCAGCAGTTTTTTGAGAGGCAACACACGTGAAAAATACCTATTTTCCCACGCCGAAACACTGCAGTCAATAGGACTAAGATTACATGCACGATAAAATGCCACGATGATATGGGGCTGAAAAAAAAGCGCAAGTTTTATTGATTATGTGAAGGCCGAAGTGCATGTTAAGGAGTGATTAGACATTATGAAACTTCTTTATTCAACATTAGGCCCAAAAATTTTGCTCTTACGGAAGCTTGTACTAAATTGGCGACAAATGATACTAATGCTTCCGCGGTAATTGCTGTTTGAGCTGAATGAAGGACCGCAAATAACGTTTTTAATGTATATTGCAATCAAGGAGTGTTAAGCTGAAAAAAAATACGCGGTAACCATTGACGATGGTTGTCAGTGTAAGCGAATCGCACGAACACACGAACGAACGAACAAACGAGCCCTTCCCTGCGACTCGGTTGTGCGAGGGCTTATGCGCGATGGTCCCCCTTCCCTCGATTGCCCGAGAGCACGCATCCTTTCGGTCGGCGCCTTTCTTTGCATTCCATCGCCCAAGTCCGACCGCCATCTGCCGACAACCGTTGTACCTATAGTCGGGTACATGGTCGGGTACAGTTTTAGAAGAAACGGGAGGACCCGCCCAGATGACCGAAGCGCGACAGCCGATTGCCTCCGCGACTAAAATTGTCCCGCTCAAAAAAACCGTGCTTCTCAAACGCGTAATTCTCAGTATTAATAAGAACTTTGGTATTTTGATGACTGGTTTGCTATATCTCTCGTAATTGGAATGCTACAGCACATGCCGGATCGCGAGAGAAAAACGACCCCATGCCTTCTACAACGCTGCGCGTCGTCTGCTTTTTAGCTTGATTGAGAGGGACAAATGTGAAAAGAACAGGTCTCCGTGGCTTTTGCGCTTGTTTACACGCACGCGGAACATTTACTACTCGTTTTCCGAGCTTAAAGTAAATCAATTACTATTTAATAAGCACTTTAAAAAAACAATGCATTTATTGAAACCATTACAAACCTGGGGCGAAAAGACGATCGAGGCAGGAAAGGCACAAAAATGCTTCATTGATCGTTTTAATTACTCTTGGTTTTAAATAGCATAAGATTTATATTTCTTTGGTTTTGTGTTTTCACAAATTTATTTTCAGGAATGTGACAGGCTTGTTTTTTTTTTTCTTTCTTGTGACGTTTCTTTTTTTCGTTCTTTTTTCAAGCCTGCAATCTCGCCAGTTCGCGCAAGGCATTCCGTGCGAGTCATTGCGAGTTTTCCGCCATGGAGCCCAGCGAGGTGACGTCGGAATGAGCACCTTTGTTGCCGAACGAATCTTGTGTCGCCTCAATGTCCACACCACAAGGAGCCTCGACAAGAGGAACAAGAGCGGCCACATCCTGAATCGCGCAACAAAATCTTCCGCAGCTGCACGTATTGGCGTAACAGGGAGCCTGCACGCAGCGTGGAGGACACGACTAAGTTTGTCGCCGAGATACTCGGTGTCAGCGAAAGTACAGTGTTCAGGGTGAAGAGGGAGCTCAAAGCTTCGCATATTTCGAGTAGCGAACTGTCGACGCGCTCGCGAAAGCACCCACGAAATGCGGAGAAAAGAAGACGCAGCACAAAGTATGACGGCTTCACGTTGTGCGCGCTGAGTTAATGTATGCACGATTTCTTTCGCCGCAACGAGATACCGACGGTCGAGCAGATTACTAACGAGTCCTCGAAGCGCATGGATCTCCCATCACTGAAGCGGTGTACTGCGCGTCGCCTGCTAGTCGAGATCGGATTCAAGCACGACAAGAGGAGCCGCAACTCACTGCATATCGGCCGGGATGACGTCGCTGAATGGCGGAATCGCTACCTTCGTGACGTAGAGCGCTACCGGGTGGAAGGCCGAAAGATCTTCTTCCTGGACGAGACATGGGTGACGGCGGGACACACTCGGTCGATCGTGTGGACAGACACTTCGGTGCACAAGCTCGGACGTCTGCCCGCTCGAGCAAATGCCTTGTCGACAGGTCTGAAACAACCTTCTGGGAAAGGCCAGCGCCTGATTGTGACGCACATCAGCAGTGAGGATCGCTTGGTCGGCGGCTGCTTGGATGTATT
Organism: Dermacentor andersoni; assembly: GCF_023375885.2. NCBI lineage: Eukaryota > Metazoa > Arthropoda > Arachnida > Ixodida > Ixodidae > Dermacentor > Dermacentor andersoni. Next base: position 80,587,723 of record NC_092820.1, on the reverse strand, counting down.
CTGAGGCCAAAAAACAGGCGACTATCACGAAGAAATGGACGGCAATCGCATCCAGGAACGGTTTAATTACGTTCTGCAGAAGTTGCCAGTTGGTAGCGCCATTTTTTTTAACAATGCACCTTACCCTACCCGGCGAGAAGAAAAATTGCCGGCGACGGCTTGGAAGAAGTAAAAAATACAGGAGGGGCTCAAAAGCAAGAACATCGCCTACAGTGAAAGGATGGTGAAAAAGCAGCTGCTTGAGTTGATAACATCTGTAAAGCCACACTTCCTGAGCTACATCGTAAACAATGCAGCTGAAAGGGCCGGTTGCATTGTACTCAGGCTCCCACCGTACCACTGCGAATTTAACCTTATCGAGCTCGCGTGGGCAAAGGTGAAAAATGGCATCGCTGAGGACAACAGAGACTTGAAGCTGTCCATGGTCGAAGACGCCTTCAGGGAAAAAATCAAGCACGTAATGGCGGAAGACTGGAAGAAGAACATCCACCACGTGATATATCTCGAGGCAAAGTTAAGACTTGACACGTCTGGGAGTGACTACATCCAACCTATCGTCATCCAACTGGGTGAAGATGACATTGAAAAAAGCGACTCCAACTGCGAGCTGTCCGGCATTGAGCCACTCGACGAAGCAGAATAGCTTCTTATTAACGAAAGAACAGCCCTTATGAGGGCTACCAAAATTTTGCCGGTGGATTCGCAGCAGCCAACCCTCCTCCCGTGACCTCCTAAATAAATAAGCAGTTCATTTGATGGCATTATTGTTTAATTAATGGAAGCTCATTTCTGAAAAAGCAACTTTCTGCACATATCGTGCTTAATTTAAGTATTGGCATGGAAACATATTTAAATGCTGGCAAATCTGAATGAAAACTTAATTATTAACCCTGAATAACTATCTGGGGTCCAAAATGCTCATCCGGGAAGCCACTGTCCAGTTTGATACGCCATATCATGAAAAAGCAGGAGTCAACGCGAAATTGAAAGCCACTGTTTGCAGCCTGCAAGCCAAAGCACACTCATGTGGTTGCATTGTTTATTTTGTTTTTCTGGCTCAGGCAAGTAATGCGAATAAGATAACAATTATACAACATCATTAGCTTAGTGAGGCCCGAAATCCTCATTAGGGCAGCCATTGTCGAGTTGACGGGCCCTATGGTGAAGTGGCAGCAGCCGAGGTGAAATTGACCGCCAATGTTGGCAGCCTCCATGTCGAAACGAAAACAAAAGCAGTCGTGTTGGAGCCATCGTCAAGCTTTACATGCCCCTAAAGGTCAATAAACGCAGCCAAGCGATAACAAAAACAAACCGTCGGCTCGGTTTAGTCCACCGCACAGTCATTGTTAATTTCATAAAGCCACTTGAACAAATATGAGCAATGCAAGCAGAGCGATATGCCCCTGTTAGGCGGCCTGTTTCTAGGTAGCTGTGCTGCCCCTGTTGATATTTCCAGCCTGTTGAGATAAATAATGCCAATGTGAGAAGGCCCAAAATACTCTCTTGGGCAGCCACCATCGAGCTTGACAGGCCGTGTAATGAAATAACAGTAGTCTAAAATACTAATTCGCGAAGATTAATAGCAGTAGTCGGGGGCACGCTTGAAAAACACCCTTAGCAGTCTGCACTTCAAAGCGCAGTCCTGTCCTAGCCACTGCCGGTGAAAGAGCAGAAGTCAACGCGAAATTGACGGCCACTGTTAGCAGCTTGCATGCCAAAGCACATTCGTGTGGTCGCATTGTTTATTTTGGTTATCCGGCACAGGCAAGTAATGCGAATAAGAGAACAATTATAAAATATAATTAACTTAGTGAGGCTCAAAATACTCATTAGGGAGAGAGAGAGAGATGCAAATAAGAGAAAGGCAGGGAGGTTAACCAGAGTTAAAACCTCCGGTTTGCTACCCTGCACTAGGGGAAGGGGAAGGGGAAGTAAAGACGGGAAGAAGAGCGGTGACAAAAATAAAAGCGTGAAAAAAAAGGAAAGGGACGGAATGGGATCATTATAGTCTTTCTAATAGGACAATGCCACGTAAAAAAGGTCAACAAAGCCTTGCCCGACTTCCGGCGCGACGACAGTTCATGTCGGCATTTCAAGATTGACTGTTCTGAAAGTGACCTGTTGTCAGGCGTGCCAACGCGGTCGCTAGTGACAGCCCGTGCACGCTGTATTGAGGACAGTGGCAAAGTACATGTTCTATAGTCTCTTCGCCACTGCAGTGACTGCAACCTCTGCTCTCGTCCATACCGACTCGGAAGGAAGATCTTGTGTAAGCAACACCTAGCCACAGTCGGCAAAGTACTGCTGTCTCGAGTCGAGAGAGTTCAGATGGGGTCGAAGTCGAAGGGACGGGTCCAGTCGGTGTTGACGTGTGTGCTTCAAGCTTGGTCTGTTCCATAAAGTTCTGATGGCTTCATTTGCAAGCACACGAATTTTCATTGCAGCGTCTGTTCTTGAGAATGGAATGTGCAGATCGTGCATGGATCGTGAATGGATGTGCAGATCGTGCTGCTGCGTCGGCATGTTCATTGCCTATTATGCCACAGTGGCTTGGAATCCACGGTAACGTTATGTCGTGTCTTTGCTCGACGAGGTGGTGAAGCAGCAGTCTGATTTATAGAACTAGCTGTTCGTGGGGTCCGAGGCGTATAGCAGAAACCAAACAATGAAGACCACCCTTGGAGTCACTGAACGCGCTCGATTTCTTGGGTAGTTCATCAGAAATTACACGAAATGCACAACGAATAGCAACGAGCTCCGCGGCAGTCAATGTAGTCTGGTGAGATAATCGAATCTATATGGTGAAGGTTTTTGCAGGAAAGATCACCGATCCTGCAGGCTCATTCACCCTGGTTGAAGCGTCAGTACATAGATGATGATGCGCGTTGTATGTCTCGTACAGCAAGAGCAGTGATAGCTGCTTGAGTGCTGGAGACGAGAGTTGGACTTTTGTTCGTATTCCTGGTACCTCATTCGGGAAGCTATTACTAGCAGTAGTCGGAGGCACGATTGAAAGGCACCGCTATGTTGTGATCGGCCGTTCACCCCGCGACAACCTCCGGTCACGACTAGCGTGATTATGGGGAACGGGCCGACGGCCTCGTCAAAATGGTTCTCCAAACGGATGATTTACGGCCATCACGGGAGTACCTCGGTCAGGAGAGATTTGAGAAATTAGCAAGGATACGGTCCTTCACTCGTCAGCCGCACAAAGTGGCACATCCGCGCCGGGGACGGAGTCAGTGGACAAGCGAAGTCAGTGTACGATCCCCCTTCCCCTGTTTGTGCCCAGTGATGTGCGTGCGTTTCCGACAAAGCTCCCTTCGGATGGAAAGGGCAACAGACCTCCGGATTGGTGGGACCTGATGTCATCGGTCTCCTGACGCCGTATTGGGGGAAGTGACTGAACAATGACCACGTAGGGCATAAAAAGAGCAACGGACGGCGGGAATGATCGGCTGCTACAACTTCTTCAAGAACTTTTTCTGTACTACTTTGAATTTTCTTGAATATATGTAAATATAAACTTGTAAAACGTCCTGGATATCCGGCCAAGTCCCACGTTCCATTACTCCTCCACGAGCAAAGTACATTCCACATCTTCGGACTCCAAGTCGCAATACTTAGCAGTCTGCACTTCAAAGCGCAGTCGTGTCGCAGCCATTGCTGGTGAAACAGCAGTAGTCAACGCGAAATTGACAGCCACTGTTAGCAGCTTGCATGGCAATGCACTTTCATGCGGTTGCATTGTTTATTTTAGTTATCTGGCTCAGGCATGTAATGCAAATAAGAGAACAATTCTAAATCATCATTAGCTTAGTGAGGCCCATAATGCTCATTTAGGCAGGTGCCCTCGAGCTTGACGGGCCCCATGGTGAAATAGCAGTAGTCGGGGCACGCTTGAAAGGCACCGTTAGCATTCTGTAAATAAAATCGCAGTCATGCCGTAGCCATTGTTTAATTTGTCTACCTGACTGGGCAAGTAACGCGATTGCTAGCACAACTATTCACCCTGAATCACTCTGCTAGAATTGTCTGTCGTAAAAAATACTGCGTAAAGTTAAATGTGTTTTATTGAAACAATTTCTTTAATTCACAAGCCGTAGGCGTAGCGACGACCAGCTTCACACAACAAAATTGGTGAAGTAATAAATGGGGAAAGTTGCAAAAGCTCTCAGTGCACTGCATTGCTGGGCTTCATTCACTGAAAAATTCCTTTGTAACGATGAAGGCGTCAGACAGGAAATGACACCCCACTGCACAATTTTGTCCGTGTGGAAGGTTCGTACCGGCATGCGTGATGGGAAACGAAACCGTCCGTTTACTAAGACTGGAATGAGCTTGAAAAATGCAGCAACATAGCAAGGTGCTGTTTCACAATATGGCACCATTTCATGTGCACTTCTGGCGAGATGCCGCGTGCACTGATGCATAAACACATGAATAGGGGTAAAAGGCAAAGTTACTGTGCAACCCACGTGACGCTTTTAAGAAAATGTATCTGTAAATGTTTCTGTTGTCATGGTTGATCGAACTTTGTTTTGTGCAAGTTGGTTAATCACACTGCGGCAACAGAAGAAGCAAGGACAGGAAACGCAGCGAGTAGGCAGATTGAGAAGACGAGGTAGACCAGTTAGAAAGGTTTTAAGGAGTTGAAAGAGGCCAGCCCTGCTGTTTACAGGAGGAGTTGGTGCTTTGAATCAGAAAAGGCAAGGAAATTGTGTAAAAGGACTTAACTGCAAGAAAACTTGCAAGAACGAATCCTAATATAAAGTAAAAGGACAGAAATAAGAGCAACTGCAAACACGCATGGAAGCAGGCACATGTTCACAGACAAACGCGTGAACTAAGCAAATCTCAAATATAAACAAATGGGGGAAATAAAATATTAAACAAACGCAAGAAAACACGCACACACATTTAGAAACAGACGCGGGTAGAGGTATTCGGAGCAGGTTCACAAGTAGCTGTGCCTACCTCGTCGCATGTTTTTTTTTTTTTTTCTTCTTTTTTTTCACCGTTCTCTTAACACTGTGAAAGGAATTTTTAAAATCAGCGCGGAGATGTGTTGTGGGAAAGCATATCGAGCGCTGGCAGCACACATTACACGTGATTTGTGTCACAGCACGCATTCTACATGTTGCGCGTATACAGCGAGCACTGGTGGACAGCAATCAATCGACGGTGCTACACAACCCTCCAACACCGCCGCTAGACACTCGGACATCTCGCTGCTGACAACGATCGTTCGCTCTAATTTGGCGGCAACAA